>NW_023425547.1:1216402-1409932 GCF_014108245.1 Pipistrellus kuhlii
TTTTGTAACAATCCTTTGTATTTTCAGCGGGTCTGTTGTTATCTCACCTCTTTTGTTTTCTGATTTTGTTTATTTGAGTCCTCTCTCTTTGTTTCTTGGTTAGCCTGGCTAGAGTCATCAATTTGTTCATGCCATTCAAAGAACCAGCTCTTTGTTTTGTTGATCTTATGTATTGTTCTTTGTATCTATGTCATTTATCTCCACTCTGATTTTTATTATTTCCTTCCTTGTGCTTACACTGGGCTTTTCTTGTTGCTCTTTTTTTTTTTTTTTTAACTCTTTGAGTTGTAGAGTTAGATAATTTGTTACAATTTTCCTTGTTTTTGCAGTAGGCTTGTAGAGATATGAACTTCCATCTCAGAACTGTTTTTTCTGTGTCCCACAGATTCTGGATTGTGTGTTTCATTATCATTGTTGCCAGGATGTTTTAATTTCTTCCTTGATTTCTCTAGTAACCCAGTCCTTGTTTAATTGCATGCTGTTAAGTCTCCATGTTTTTTGATTTTTTATTGTTTTTATTGTAGTTCATTTTCAATTTTATGCCACTGTGATCTGAGAAGTCGCTTGACATGATTTATATTTTCTTGAATTTGAATAGTCTTTGCCTGTGACCCAATATCTGGTCTATCTTTCAAAATGACCCATGTGCACTTGAAAAGGATGTATATTCTGTGGCTTTTTGGTGAAACGTTATGAAAATGTCAATTAATTCCATCTGGTCTAGTGAGTCATTTAAGATTGATGTTTCTTTGCTGATTTTTTTTTTATTTAGAGGATTTGTCCAATGGTGATAATGGGGTATTAAATGTCCTACTATGCATTGTACTGCTGTTAATATCTCCCTTGATATCCTCCAGGAGGTTTTTTTTTTTTTATGTATTTGGATGCTCCTGTATTGGTGCATATATGTTAACAGAGTTATTTCTTTCTGGTTGGATTGCTCTCTTTAGTATTATGAAGTGGCCTTCCTTATTTCTTGTTATGTCCTTCACTTTGAGATTTAATTTTTCAGATATAATATTGCTACCCCAGCTTTTTATTTTCATTTCCATTAGCCTAGAAACTTTTTTTCCATCCCTTCACCCTTAGTCTGTGTGCATCTTTTTCTTCTGAAATGGGTTTCTTGTAGAAAGCAGATATATGGGTCTTGTTTTCTTTTTCAATCTGTTACCATATGTCTGCTGATTGGGCCATTTAATCAATTTACATTTAAAGCTATTATTGATAGGCACTTATTTTTCAACATTTTTATTTAATACTCTTGTGTTCCTTCTTCACTTCTTATTTCCTTTCCTTTTCTTTCCCCCCCCCCTCTCTTTTTTTAAATTTACAGTAGACCCTTTAGCATATCTTGTATTGCTGGTTTGGTGGAGATAAATTCCCTTAGTCCTTTTTTTTTTTTTTTTTTTTTTGTGAAACTCCTGATTTCACCTTTAATTTTGATTGATAGTCTTGCTGTGTACAGTATTCTTGGATTCAGACCCTTCGTTTGCATGACTTTGTATATTTCATTCCATTCCCTTCTGGCCTGATGAGTTTCTGTGGAGAAATCAGTTGCTAATCTGATGGGGGTTCCTTTTTATATAATTTTCTGTCTCTCTCTGGCCGCTTTTAAGATTCTTATAATACTTTGTCGTTGGTGTTTGCCAATTTAATTATAATGTGCCTTGGTGTCAGTCTTTTGGGATTCATTTTGCTTGGAACTCTTTGAACTTTTTGAATTTGTTTGGTTTTTTTCTTCCCTACATCAGAAAAGTTTTCTGTCATTATTTCTTCAAACATGTTTTCTATGCCTTCCTCAGTTACCTTTTTTTTCTGGAACCCCTATTATGCGGATGTTATTTTGTTTTGTGTCATCCCAAAGTTCCCTTAGGCTCTCTTCCTGTTTTTTAAATTTTTTTTTCTAGAAGCTGCTCTACTTGAGAATTTTGTTTCCATCTTGCATTTCTCTCACTGATGTGGTCCTCTGCTTCTTCTAGTCTACTGTTGGTTGCTTTCTTTTTTTTTTTTTATAAGGGGAGATTCTTTTTTTTTTTTTTTAATATATTTTATTGATTTTTGTACAGAGAGGAAGGGAGAGAGATAGAGAGTTAGAAACATCAATGAGAGAGAGTCATTGATCAGCTGCCTCTTGAACACCCCCTACTGGGGATATGCCCACAACCAACGTACATGCCCTTGACTGGAATCGAACCCGGGGCCCTTCAGTCCCCAAGCCGACGCTCTATCCATTGAGCCAAACCGGTCCTGGCTACTGTTGATGCTTTCTATTGAGTTCTTTACAGCAATGATGTCATTCTTCATTTCTTCATGGCTCTTCCTCATTTCCTCTTGGTTCTTACTCATATTGTATTATTTTTCTTCCATTCTTTTCATCCACCTTATGACCATTTCTCTGAATTCTTGTTCTGCTAAGTTTTCTGTTTCTAAATTGTTTACTTCTTTTTCTGTTGATGCCTGCTTTTCTTTCATATGCAACACAACCAAGTACAACACAACCAAGTACAACACAGAAGGTACTGTACAGAGATGTAGTATTGATATTAATAGCAACCAATAATGGTGACTACAAGAGAAAGTCAAATTAGGGGGTAGGAGAAATAGAAGACTAAAAACGAAGAAAAAAAGCAGTTTCAAAACTAAATTGGGGAAAGGAGCAAAAAAATAAGAGAGTCTAGAATGAGACTGAGAAAGAAACAAGGAACAAACTATATATTTTTGGAGGAAACTCAAATAGAACAACTATTAATCACAGCAAATGCCATCAACAAGTACCTTGATATTAATACAACCTACAACACCAACTAATACCAAGCGAGGAAAGTAAAGTAGAAGTAAAAGAAAACAAACTAAAACACAGCAAACAAAAACATACAGTCAAACAAAAAGAATAAGCAAAACAATCCCACAAAAAACAATGAAACTTCTATATAATTAACATTCAACAAACAACTACAAAAGGACTGAGAGAAAAACTTATTTATTTATTTATTCTTTTAGTCATGACAGTGAAAAGAGAGGTGTGTATGGACTTGGAGCAGGGGGTTGGAAATTATATATATAGATATATATATTGAAATTTTAGCTGGGGGCAAACAGAAAAAATAGGGAAAATCTAGAGCAGGAAAGGGTTAAGATAAACAGGATACCAAAAGGGGAAAGGTTAGGAAGTGAGTGATGGCATAAGGGTAGGGTTGAGATAGAATAAAGCGATGTTTAAGGAAAGGTGAAGATAACTGTAGAACATTAATTCTGAAGTAAAATAAAGAGCAAATAATATTGCACTTTAAAACAATTATAAAAAAACCCCGGAAGTACTAAAATAAAAAAGGTAAAATAGTAGTAGTAATAATGCTGATTACAAATAAAAATGTAATAATTAAAAAGGTAAAATGAAGTGAGAAATAGTTTCTTGAGTAAATGATGCAAATAATGAAAATAAAAACAAAAATTAAAAAATTAAAAAAATAAAATGTGCAGTAGTAAAGGTCATTCACTTCTTCTATTGTTCTGTTTGGCATGCTTGTTTTCCAGTCCAGACAGTATTGCAATTCCCTTCGTTTCACTGCTCCTCAGTGTTGTAATCCAGTCCTGATTTTTAAGGAGACCCTGCCTTAATTTCTGGTGTTCTTTTATTTTTTATTACACTAGGGTCAATTTGTGATTCAGCTTCTGGGTGGCATTATTTCTGAGTTGCCTTCCAGGGCTCTAAGGCCTCTCTAGCTTTTTTTCTTCTCTGTGACACTCAACTGATTTGTGTAGGCTGGCGGGCAAGTCCAAGCAGATTGCATTTCCCTGAAACTCACTGGCCAACGGGTTGCTCTTTAAAGATACCCCCTATTAGTAGCCCCTTCCACAATTATGGGTCACACCAGCCCAATAGCCCGGGACTTCTCCTTGTAAACACCTCCCTGGTCCACCAGCTTCCATGCACCCTGTGTGCACTTCTGTCTTCTGCCTGGACTCACCCTATCCTCACAAAGTCTGACCTTTCCATGATGCAGTGGAGAGCTCCTTTGATTCCAAGCATTTGCGCCACCTGGGACTGGTGTTCTGGGGCTCACAGCTGTTTGGCAGTCGCAGTGGTTGTGGATAGTCAGGCCTCTGACAAGATCTACTTTTCCTTTAAAGATGGCGAGATTTCCCCGTCCAAGCCTATAGGTAGCTCTGGGAGGGGACCCAGCCCCGCTGTGGGTGCTTCCCTGTCAGGGGAACCCCATCCAGCAGTCAACCGCCTTCTCCTGGAGTTCACCTGTCCCTTAGCTTGCTAACAAACACTCCAAGTGCGACCCTCAGCTGTTCTTTCTTTCTGCTTTGGGAAAAGGCTCCTAACATGTCTGCCTATTCTGCCACTATTTTCCTCTTCCCTTGATATCCTTTAGAACTACTTTTTTTTTTTTTTTTAATGAATTTGAATGCTCCTGTATTGAGTGCATAAATGTTTAGCAGAGTTATTTCTTCTTGCTGGATTGCTCCGTTTAGTATTATGAAGTGGCCTTCCTTATCTCTTGTTATATCCTTCACTTTGATATCTAATTTGTTAGAAATAAGTATTGTCACCCCATTTTTTTTCCCATTTTTATTTACCTGACATACCTTTTTCCATTCCTTTACTATCATTTTGTGAGTCCTTTTTTCTGAAGTTGATTTCCTATAGAAAGCAGATATATGACTCATGTTTTCATTTGCACTCAGCTACCCTATGTCCTTTGATAGGGGCATTTAATCCATTTACATTTAATGTTATTATTGATAGGTTCTTGTTTATCGTCATTTTCATTTTTAATTCCTGTGTTACTCCTTTGCTTTCCATTTCTTCTTTTTCAGCAGACGCTTGAGCATTTCTTGCATTGCTGGTTTGGTGGTGATAAACTCACTTAATAATTTTTTGTCTTTGAACCTCCTGATTCCACCCTCAATTATTATTGATAGCCTTGCTGGGTACAGTGTTCTTGTATTCAGACCCTTCCTTTGCATGACTTTGTATATTTCATTCTTTTCCAATCTGGCATGATGTGTTTCTGTTGATAAATCAGTTTCTAGGTAGTCTGACGGGGGATCCTTTGTAGGTAACTTTCTGTCTCTCTCTCTCCATTTTAGAGATTCTTTTTGTTATTGGTGTTTGCCAATTTAATTATAATGTGCCTTGGCCTCGGTCATTTGGGAATAATTCTGTTTGGCACTCTATCAGCTTCTTTGACTTGTGTGAGTTTTTCTTCACTATCTCAGGGAAGCTTTCTGTCATTATTTCTTCAAACAGATTTTCTATTCCTTTCTTTAAAAAATATATTTTATTGATTTTTTAAAGAGAGGAGGAGAGAGGGATAGAGAGCTAGAAACATCGATGAGAGAGAAACATCGACCAGCTGCCTCTTGCACACCCCCTACTGGGGATGTGCCCGCAACCAATGTACATCCCTTGACCAGAATCGAACCTGGGACCTTTCTGTCCACAGACTGATGCTCTACCACTGAGCCAAACGGGTTTTAGCATCTATTCTTTTCTTAGTTTCCTTTCCTTTTGACACCCCTATTATGCGGATGTTGTTTGGTTTCATCTTGTCCCAGTGTTCCCTTAGGCTTTCCTTTATTTTATTTTATTATTTTTTAAAGCTTTTTTTTTTATATGCTGCAGTTTTGGAGTATTTTTCCTACCTTCTAGCTCACTGATGCAGTCCTCTGCTTCATCTAGTCTACTGTTGATGCTTTCTATTGAATTCTTTATTGCAGTGATGTCATATTTCATTTCTTCCTGTTCTTTTCTTGTCTTTTTTCCTTTTCTTTTTTATTGTTTAAACCATTACATATATTAGTACATATATCTCTTTTCCCCCCATTGACCTTCCCCCAAGCTCCCCTACCTCCTGTCACAAGCCCTCATCCCCCTCTCCCCCAGTGTCTTGTGTCCTTTGGTGTGCTTATATGCATGCATACAAGGCCTTTGGTTGATCTCTTTCCCTCCCTTCCGAACAATCCCCAGCCTTCCCTCTGTAATTTGACAGTCTATTAGATGCTTTACTGCCTCTGTATCTATCTTTTTATTCATCAGTTTATAATGTTTTCTATTTTTCCAAAATGAGTGAGATCACGTGGTATTTATCTTTAATTGCCTTACTTATTTCACTTAACATAATAATGTCCAGGCCCATCCATGCTGCTGCAAATTGTAAGAACTCCTTATTTTTTACCACAGCATAGTATTCCATAGTGCAGATGTACCATAGTTTCCTAATCCACTCATCTGCTAATGGACATTTAGGCTGTTTCCAAATCTTAGCTAATTGTGCTGGTATGAACATAGGGGTTAATATATCCTTTCTGATTGGTGTTTCTAGTTTCTTTGAATATAATCCTGGAAGTGGAATTACTGGGTCAAATGGGAGTCCCATTTTCAGTTTTTTGAGGAAACTCCATACTGTTATCCAATGTGGCTACACCAGTCTGCATTCCCACAAGCAGTGCTCGAGGGTTCTTTTTTTATGCATCCTCACCAGCACTTGTCGTTCATTGATTTATTGATGGTTGCCATTCTGACAAGTGTGAAATGGTATCACATTGTCATTTTGATTTGTATCTCTCGAATAAGTAGTGACTTTGAGCATGTTTTCATATGTCTTTTGGCCTTCCTTCTGCCTTCTTTCAAAAAGATTCTATTTAGGTCCATTGCCCATTTTTTTTATTGGATAATTTATCTTCCTTTTATTAAGTTGTATAAGTTACCTGTAGATGTTGGAGATTAAACCTTTATCAGTGATAACATTTGCAAATATGTTCTCCCACACTGTGCACTTTCCTTTTATTTTGTTGATGGTTTCTTTTGCTATGCAAAAGCTTTTTATTTTGATGTAGTCCCATTTGTTCATTTTCTCTTCATCTTCCATTGCCCTCAGAGTGGTATCAGTAAAGAAATTGCTTCACCATATGTCTGAGATTTATGTGCCTGTGGATTCCTCTAGTATTTTTATGGTTTCCTATCTTATGTTTAAGTCCTGTATCCATTTTGAGTTAATTTTTGTGTATAGTGTAATTTGTTGGCCGAGTTCCATTTTTTTTGCATGTATCTGTCCAATTTTTACCATTTTAAAGTTGAAGGAAACTAGATTCATAGGTAATATATTGTTTCCCCCAAATCACACATTGATAAGTGTTAGTGGTGGGATTCAAACTTAGATCTGCCTGATTCATAAACAATATTTTTAATTTCTATGCTCTCTGACACTCCCAGCTGGTATTGATGTTTAATAGAAATTTGCCTATGTAAAATCTTTTCCACATATCTACCCCAAATGTCATTGGAATTCTGGGCATGTCTCTTCAGTAACAAGGTTTTCTTGTATTTTTATTTTTCTATCCCTTATTCTCATGTTGTCTAATTTTTAGTCCTTTTCTCCTTGGTAAAATATTATGGTAATCAGAAGATACCCGCTTTCAAAGATGGTGAAGCTTTAAGGTTTGCAGAGGGGCATTATTTTAGTACAAAATGAAACAAAAAAGTTTTAATTCAAATTTTGGTTTGGGCACTTGGAATTTACATATTCTATTTGGTAGTAACCTTTAACTAGTTTTCAAGTGACTTGGAGTACCTCTGGTGGTATTTACCCTAATGTAGACCTGACTGAATTGTGGATGACAGGGGCAAGGTTGGAAGGAGGAAGGAACAGGATTGATGAGACCTTGGCATGTTCTTCTCAGTACTAAAGAGACCTGAATAATCAGAAACTTCAATAAATATAAGTTTGTGCTTGTTTATTTGTTTGTTCTCCTGACACTTTCTAATAACATAACTCTAATTACATCTTTAAAATCAGAAGAAAATATTATTCAGTTGAGTTTAGCAGTCTATAGGCATTTCATTGGACTCTAAGGCATGACCTTATATAGAGCATGTCTGAAAATACACATCTTAAGGCCAATAGTAGGTATCCAAGTTTAAGGATAGTGGAAAAGCAAACATGGTAATAGGGCTTGATCATTGATACAACAGTTATTCAGTTGCATTTATACTTTGCTTAATGGTAGGCAATGCTGGAAATGGGGCTGGATTTAGGCTGTTTGGTGAATGTTAATCTAACCTGACTTGAAAGAGTTAAGGAAATATTCTTGAAGCACTATATTTAGATGAGGAAACTTTGGTCTGTATAGAATGGTTCAAAATATATTGGTAATTTATACTCCTAAAGATTTTCCCAAAACACTAGCCATTATGCCTAAAAGTCATAACATTAGTCTTAACAGCATATCTACACAAGTTCCCAGTTATAAACCCTAAATAGAAGCAGCACTGTGTAGGGTAGCTTTGAGGAATATCTGGGAGGAAATGATCAGAATCCATCAGCTGATTATTAAGGGACAGAGTCTGGATCCTGGATAAGATGATGATTTCAGGAAAACTTGTTTCCTAGGGTACAAATGCTTTACTTTTCCTGCTGATGGTGCTGTTGTGGGTAAATTTTGACCCTAAGGAGACAGATTTCTGCTTAATGTAAGAAATAATTTTCCAAGTCAGCATGGCTGATTAAAGAAGGCTATAAATTATTTGATACTGGGAGATGGATTCCATGTATCTTCTCCTTAAATCTTGGTAGGCTCTATGATAAGGTGACCAGATTTTAATATTGGTAAAGTGGGTCACCATTGGCCGGGGGGAGAGGGGTGTTCTTGATTAAAAATTTGGTCTATATGTTAATAGCATGAAAAGACTTAAGTCCTTCTGCTAATGCTAATTTCTTATCTTTGTCACCATAAGTTGTTTTCTGAAAAAATTCCTGTATTTTGGAGGAAGATGCAGCAGTATTTAAGTATCTTTTCTGTTTCTGTATCTCCAAGTGCTTTAAAATATCATTCTTCCCGCCGTGCAAAATAGAAATTTTACCATTACATTTCTCACCTTTTACCATGTAATAGCTTTTGTTTTTCTTTTTAATAAAAGGAAATTCACTTCTTAGATCATTGTTGAATTTGCATCCTCTTTTCTTACTCATTATGTTAAAAATCTAAAAAAAAATTTTTTTTAATTATATTATAAATTATATACATATTGCTTAAAAACACAGTAAGTAGGTACATAATTACATGAACATATTTTATTGTAAGTTTATAAATTAAATTAATGTGATTGTTATAAAGTAATTATATTTTAAAAATTATTTAAATTTTAATCTTATATTTCTTTCTAAATAATAACAATACTAAATTGTATTATTTTTCCTCTGAATTTGCCATAATGTAAGTCGTAAGTGTCACTTTCAAGGCTGGCGCTAGACTTTTTGCCCCCACTATAAAATATAAATAATACGAATACTGTCTGCTAAATTCAAGAAAATTTATGTATTTATGAAATAAATAAATTACTTATCTAAATTATCTGAATAGCTGATTTGTAATGATATCACTTGCTTAACTAGCTTACTAGCACACAGTACGATGTATATTGTCTGAGAGACTGTTACAAAATGTTTTCGTCATTGCCAATCCCCAAAAATGCCATTGTTCATTAAGTCCAAACAATGGTGGTCGAATTCTAACAACTGATCAACATGCGAACTTTGATAAGCAGTTCTCGATAATCAGTTCTCAACAATTATTTGTTATTATTAAAGTTTAAATTATAAAATTAACAAAAATAATATAAAACTCATATCCTGGCTAAATAGCCACCTGGCCCCCGAAAACAGTATATTCCCTTCCCGTTCTCCCTCCATTCCCTAGCTTGTCGTACATTCTTTCAAAAAATCGGGCCTTTTTAAAAACACCATGCGACGTGGGACAAATTGTTCAAAATCGGGACTGTCCTGCCAAAATCAGGATGTCTGGTCACCTTACTCTATGACTGCTTTGACCAACAAAATATGGTGATAATAGATGTATGCTAGTTTCAGGGCCTAGGCCACAATAGACTATCAGCTTCCAATTCCCATCCTTTGAATGTTCTGATTCTTGTCCCTTTAACATTCTCTAGAAATTCTCTCAGTTGTCATGTAAGAAGTCTTAGCAGCCTGATAAAACTCTGGTGAAAAGGCAACATATAGGCTCTCTAAGCTTTCATTTCCAGCTGGAACTAACCTTCTATCGGTTCCATCTAAGGAACAAAACATATGACTAAAACCATTTTGAATCCTCCAGACCAGCCAATTTTATAGTTGAATATCACTGAGTGACTTCAGTCAACACCAGATTGAGCAGAAGAATTACTTATTTGGATTCTGCGGAACTTCATAACAACAACAACAAAAAAATGATATAGTACAAAAATGTTTATGTTTTAAAGCTATTAAGTCTTGGGGAGTAGTTTAGTGCATAGCAATAAATAGCTATAACAATTAGATATATGCAAATATATACTGCACTGCCTCTGGCACCTGAGATGATTGTGAAAGGTGTGACAGCCACAACCTGCATGGCTAGGGTTCAGGACCTGGAGAAGGGCTGCACACAAATGACGAGACTAAACAAGAAATATGAATTTGGAAATAACAGGGAGCCAGGCAGAGAACCCAACTCTAGTATAAGGGGTTCACTGGTGTCCAGGCCCTGCTAGTTTTTTATTCAATTTTAGATACACATCTTGCCTTTAGGCAGGCAATTCTGGTAGAAGACAGACTATCTTAAAGGTCAGTAAATATTAGTAAAATTTCATTTTGAGACTATTAGGTCAGGAAATTGCTTGAGCCACCATTGTCTTGACTAAACAATTGGTGCATAGCTTTAGCCCTTGCCAAAGCTCAAGGTTCATCAGCCTTCTGGGTTCCTTGTTTGTACTTTCCTGGTAGTGTAGACAATGGACAGCTACCAGCATATACCCCTTTTCATTTCCTTAATAAATCTTGAAAAAAGAATGCCACCTGAAGAGTTCGAGTCATTTCAAGATTCCTCATTCTGCATCTGCAGACTAGATATAAACATATAATTCTTTCATATCCTTTTAAAATTCTTGCCAAGCATCTAAGGAATTAGTTTGTAAGTTTTCTTGGGATAATTGTACAATATGCTGTTGTAATTCTAAAATATCAAGAATTGTGTTACCTTTATCCCAAGCAACAAAAAGGTGATTTTTTATTTTTTTATTTATTTTTTACATCCCAAGGGTGTAAGGTACTATAGGGAATGGGTGTAACACAAACCTTGAAAAAAAATTAATGACACTGTAAGGATATTCTTTGCTCTAAGTTGTGGATTTTGTCACCCATCCACAAGACTGTAGACTTTAGTGCCAATAATTCTATCTCAAACTGGCTGTCAATTATTTTTTTCTATAGACAAGGTCTTGGTTACATTTTCCTTAACTTGTTGTACAAACTGAGAGATTTGTGCAGTTTGTACCATAGATGAAGCAGCAATGCCTACAGAAGTAAGTAACATTATGAGGGCAAAATTCCTACAATTAACATTTCAAGAAATCTTTTTTTGTCATTTTAAGATTTTTACCAGATCATGTAATAGTTGGCAGGTTTAATTAGATTACAAAGGCTCTGGTTAGTAGGAACCCAAGTGAAACCAGGTTGTTTTAAAATTATAAGGAGCCCTAACCGGTTTGGCTCAGTGGATAGAGCATTGGCCTGTGGACTCAGGGTCCCAGATTTGATTCCTGTCAAGGGAATATACCTTGGTTGCAGACACATCTCCAGTAAGGGGTGTACAGGAGACGGTTTTTTATTGATGTTTCTCTCTCGTCGATGTTTCTAACTCTCTCTGTCTCCCTTTCTCTCTATAAAAAAAATCAATAAAATATATAAAAATAAAATAATGAGGAAATCCTTTTGCAATGTAGAATTAATACAATGTGATAGTTTAACATCCTGTGCATGACACCTAATACAGATGACTTGTAGCATTAAGGCACATCTGGATGGGTCTGAGAGCAATACAAATCGATCAAATACACACGCACTGGCAAATACTGTCTTTTTGGGAGTTCCCCATAAGGTACAAATGGAATTATCTCAGGTATAGTTAAGACTATACCATTTAATAGATGCAAGTGCAGCAGCTAATTACCATTGCTTATTTTGTAGGGGGCAATTGTCATATTGTAATTGAGACCAACAAATCCTCTTCCATACCATGAGATAGAGCGATTAGCTTCAACATATAAATAGAATGCAGTCCCCTTCCATTTTAGGGTGTGATTGTTACTATATGCAGAGCTATAAGGCCTCCAATCCACAAAGGAAAAAACTGTTATTAAGTTTGCTCCTGGTGGGGTGGTCAATATAGCAGTCTTGCCAATTAATTTCTTCCTTGTTGAGGTTCCATTCATAAAACTTTTTACATAATGGCTTAGTTTGTGGGAGATGTCTTAGTAATGTAACATTTTCTGTACCTCTCCCTGGAGCAAGTAGTGATAGTAGATGTATATGGACTTTTGCTTCCCTCTCCTTTGGTGCATATGCAAGCAAGAAACCTCTCTTTAATTTTATACACAAAGGAACAGCAGTTTGATTTTGTGTCATACAGAAGGGTAGCTGAGTGGTGACACCTGTGTAATTATATTTTGTCCATATACTTTCTTGATCCACCCATGGTCCTCTTGGATGACCAAGGTATTTGGTGTTATTGGTGACTGTATTAGGTGGGGTATCAGCCCACGTTAGGGGTCTTACCCATGGAGGTTCAGGAACATATGTCCAATATACTTTCCCATTTGTCCCCAGTAATATTATTGCAACAGCTGATGACCGCTAGCATGGCAAGAAAGACATTCTCAGGAGTTCTTGGGGTTTTGGTTTCCTCATGAATTTGCTCAGTTTTCTGGACCATCTTCTTCACTTCCAGGGTGTTTGTTGTCCACCTCATTCTCCTCCAAATCCTTATTTGCAGTGTGTTTCTTGGGACTGCTATCTGTGGCTGGGGTAGTCGATTGTCTGTAGTGGCAAGGTGTGGCTCCAGGTGCAGGGTCTTCATTAATCTGGCCAGTTCCTCCCTCAGATCCATGTTGAAGTTTAATATTTCTTGCAGGAATCCACACAGGCTTGGAGAAGTTTTCTGGAAATATACAAGTGTATCCTCGACCAAATGTTAACAGGAGGTTGGGGCCGTTCCATAAACCGGACTCGAGATCTTTCCATTTAACCAGACCATTTTCTTTTGGCTTATTATTCTGACACCCGTGTATTTCCATGGGTGTCTTGCCATTTGCTTTACAAATGAAAAAAATTAAATTGGGGCTTGGTGTAGTCTACTTAAAGGCAAATTCTCCATTATCCCTCCCCTTTTGTTTTCTTTATAAATTGGAAACATGCAACTGGGATATTCCTTGATAATTTGTTTTGCCTGCTGTCAAGTGAATGAAAATTGTTTAGACAACATTTTGGCAGGCTGATGTAAAAGCTGATGAGATTTGTGGCCTGTTTTAATAACACAACCAATTGATCAGCATGTACATTTCCTTTCGTTGAAGGGCCAGGTAATATGCTATGAGCCCTAATATGAGTTATGTAGAAATTATATTGTTTTTGTTGTACAATTCACTGAACTTGTTTAAATAGTATAAATAGACTTTGGTCACTGATGAATTTTAATTGAGCAGTTTCAATTCTATTCACTAGGCTAGCAGCATAAGAAGAGTCAGATATAATATTAAGAGGCTCTTGGAAACCCTGAAATGCAACCTTAATAGCCTCTAATTCAATTCTTTGCACAGAAGTATGACTGGTCAGTATGTCTCTGTCTGAATTCATCATATGATAAGCAGATGTACCATTAGATGATCCATTAGTAAAAATAGTTA
Source organism: Pipistrellus kuhlii (assembly GCF_014108245.1). Classification (NCBI taxonomy): domain Eukaryota; kingdom Metazoa; phylum Chordata; class Mammalia; order Chiroptera; family Vespertilionidae; genus Pipistrellus; species Pipistrellus kuhlii. Next base: position 1,230,129 of record NW_023425547.1, read on the forward strand.
ATGCTCCAGGAATATATTCCTGCCTAGTATTTTTTTGGTATAATATAAAAATTGTAACAATTTTTTTTTAGTAGGTGCTTCTATTAGCAGCGAATTAAATATTTCAGGATCAGGACATGAAGGCCACTCCTCCAATTTTTCTTTTTGCTCCTCTTTGGGAATGGAGGGTGCAAGAGAAGGAGGTTTATCCTCTTTTGCATCTCTAAAAGGTTATAGCAAAAGCAAACCAGTGTTCCAAATGGAGAAATATTTGGAGGCAAGTTTTTTCCCTGCTGCTGAGATTTTTTTTCAAGCTCTGACCCACTCTTTCCCAACATTCAACATCTAATGTATCCTCTTCAGGAAACCAAGCATTATGTTCTGTAATCATATGCAAAAACTGTAAGAGAATACATTCTGACAGTTTTATTCCTTTATTCTTGAGAACACAAACCAAAAGTCTACAATAAAGTGTTGTTGTTGTTGTTTTTCTTTTTTAACTGAATTCTGCCCCAATAACCTGGCTAAAAAGGATGTTACCACCCAATTACAGTGAATGATTTGTGATACATCACATAAACAAAATGAAGGATAAAAATCACATCATTATATCAGTAGATACAGAAAAAGCACTCTAAGCCAATATACCCACAAGGTCCTCTGGGGAGCTGCTTTGAGACCCCAGCTGGGTGTGATTCTGTACAGACAAGGATGCCCTGTCCCAAAGCAGAAACTCTGAACTCCTTTCTCCTGAATAACTTCCCACATACACCCTAGTTGTTTAACTTCAGTGCCTATTTAACTTGTCAGAGCTCAGTGCAGTCAAATGCACCACCAGTTCACACAGGCACTTCCAAAGGGCAGGCACTCTCAAAGTTAGCATGCACACTTCTAAAGCCTATATATCCACTAGGAGCTTGTGAGAGCTACTGTGAGTCCTGGCTGGGTGTGATCTTGAACAAACAGGAACACACTGCCCCTGGCAGCACAATTCTGAATTCCCTTATCCTGGACACCTGCACAGACACTGCAGCAGGGTAACTTCGGTGCCAGGGCCCCTCAACGTGTGTCAGAGCTCAGTAACAGCAATTTCACCACCACAGATGTGCACATTTCCAAAAGGTAGGCACTCTGAGCCCATATACCCACAGGGTCCTCTGGGGAGCTGCTTTGAGCCCCTGCTGGGTGTGATTCTATACAGACAAGGATGTGCTGCCCTGCAGCTGAAATTCTGAAACCCCTCTTGCTAAATAACTGTCCACATTCACCCTAGTTGCTCAATCTCAGTGTCAGGAACCCTCAGAGCATATCAGAGCTCTGCACCGGCAAACACACCTCCACAGATGTGAATTTCTAACAGGCAGGCACCCTGAGCACATCTACACACAGGGGGCTAGTGGGAGCCACTGTGAGCTCTCCCAACAGATGGTTCCTGGGTGCCATTGTGAGTCCCTGCTGGACATGTGCGATTTCAACCTAGGGTGCAAGATAGCAAAAATTGGGGCACTCACCTCCATAGCTGCTGACTTCTAGACATCACAGTTTTGCCTCACAAGCTTGCAGGCCTACATTAAGAGAACCCAAATAGCTCAAGTAAGGAGCTACACTAGATTACCAAGCCCAGGAGAACTGAGATATTACATCAGTAGCACCATCACAAAAAGAACCTGGGTAGCAAAGCAAGCAGATCTACAACTAAAACATTACAGGAAAACATGGGAAGACAAAAAAAGCAATCTCCAAAGAAAAGAAAAAGAGGAATCACCAGAAAGGGAGTTAAATGAAATTGAGGCTAGCAGCTTATCAGGAGAAATAATTCAGAGTAATGGTTATAAGGATGTTTAAATGGATGGATGACAAATACACACAACTCAATGAGAATTATAAGGAGCTGAATGAGAATGTCACCAGCATGAAACAGAACCAAGAGGAGATGAAGAATGACATAGCTGCAATAAATAACACAATGGAAGGCTTAAATAGTAGACTAGAAGAGCTGGGGACTACATCAGTGAATTAGAAGAGAAAGTAGGAAAAAACTCACAAACACAGCAGCAACTGGAAAGAAAACTTCAAAAGCAAGAGAAGAGCCTAAGGAAGCTTTAGGACAATACAAAATGAAACAATATTTAGTTAATAGGGATGCCAGAAGGAGAGGAAGAGAAGCAAGGAATAGAAAACCTGTTTTGAGAAACAATGACAGAAAACATTCCAATATTGGCAAGAAAAAATAACATGCAAATCCAAGAAGTAAATAGTCACAAACAAGTTGAAACCCAAAATACCAACACCAAGACACATCATAATTAAATTGGCAAACACCAACAACAAAGTAAGTATCTTAAAGGCTGCCAGAGATAGACAGAAAGTTACTTACAAGGGCTTCTTATTAGAATATCAACTGATTTCTCAACAGAAACACAACAGGCCAGAAGGGAATGGAATGTTTTACAAAGTGATGCAAAACAAGGGACTGAACCCAAGAATACTATACCCAGCAAGGCTATCATTCAAAATTGAAAGTGGAATCAGGAGCTTCTCAGACAAAAAAGGGCTAAAAGTGTTTATCACTACCAAGCTAGCAATGCAAGAAATGCTAAAGGGAATGCTGTAAAACAAAAAAAGAGAAAGAAAAGAAACACAAACACAAAGGAAAAATATGACAACAAATATGTACTTATCAATAATAAACATTAAATGTAAATGGATTAAATGCACCAATCAAATGACATAGGGTAGCTGAATGGACAAAAAAAAAAAAAAATAACCCATATATTTTCTGTCTATAAGAGACCCACCTCAGAGCAAAGGATTCACATAGACTGAGAATGAAGGGATGGAAAAATATTTTTCAGGCAAATGGAAATGAGAAAAAAGCTGGGGTTGTGATACTTATTGCTGATAAAATAGACCACAAAATAAAGACCATAATAAGAGTTAAGGAAGGCTACTACATAATACTAAAGGGAGCAATTCAACAAGAAGATATAACTCTAGTAAACATATATGCACCCGATGCAGCAACACCCAAATAAATAAAAATCTCCTGGATGATATCAAGGGAGAGATCAACAATAATATAATCATAGTAGGGAATTTTAATACAATACTGATATCATTAGATAAATCCTCTAGACAAAAAACTCAACAAAGAAACAGCAATTCTACATGACACACTAGGTCAGATGGACCTAATTGACATCTTCAGAGCATTGCACCCCAAAAGCCATGAAATATATGTTCTTCTCAATTAAACATGACACATTTTCAAAAATAAACCACATATTGGGCCACAAGCAAAGTCTCCCAAAATTCAAAAATTGAAATCCTATCAAACATTTTCTCAGACCACAGTGGCGTAATATTAGAAATAAACTACAATAAACACATTACAAAAAACCAAAACACTTGGAAGCTGAATAACATGCTACTAAACAATGATTGGGTTATCAATGAGACCAAAGAAAAAATTAAAAACATCTTGGAAACTAATGACAATAATAACATAACATTGCAAATCCTATGGGACACAATGAAAGCAGTTCTGAGAGGTAAGTTTATAGCACTACAGGCCTAACTCAAAAAACAAGAAAAATAATAATAAATCATCTAACTCAACAACTAAAAGAATTAGAAAGAGAGCAAAAATAAAAACCCATAGTGAGCAGAAGGAAGGAGATAATAAAGATCACAGCAGAAGTGAATGACCTAGTGACAAAAAAAACAATGCAAAAGATCAACAAAAGCAAGAGCTGGTTCTTCGAAAGGATAAACAAGGTTGATGAACCTCTAGCCAGGTTCACCAAGAAGCAAAGAGAGAGGACCCAAATGAACAAAATAAGAAATGAAAGAGGTGAAATAACAACAAACCTCACCGAAATACAAAATATTGTTAAAAAATACTATGAACAACACTATTCTAACAAACTAGAAAACCTGGAGAATATGGACACATTCTTAGAAAAATACAACCTTTAAAACTTACTCAGGAAGATTCTAAAAATCTCAATAGGCTGATAACTATGGAATAAATTGAAGCAGTCATCAAAAGCTTCCAGCAAACAAAAGCCCGAGGCCAGACAGCTTCACCGAGGAATTTTACCAAATATTCAAGAAAGAACTAAAACCTATCCTCCTCAGACTATTCCAAAAATTCAAGAAGAAGAAACACTTCCAAGCTCATTCTATGAAGCCAGCATCACCCTTATACCAAAACACAATGAAAGAGAATTATAGGCCAATGTCCCTCATAAACATAGATGCCAAAATCCTCAACAAAAATCTAGCAAATCTGATCCAACAATATCTGAAATATCATACACCATGACTAAGTATGATTTATCCCAGGGATCCAAGGATGGTACAATATACACAAATCAATAAGTGTGATACATCACATAAACAAATTGAGAGATAAAAATCACATAATCATATCAATTGAAGCAGAAAATCATTTGACAAAACCCTACACCCCTTCTTGAAACAGCCTGCTACTGGTCAAGAACAGACATATAGATCAATGGAATAGAATAGACCAAAATCACTATTCCCAATTAATATTTGACAAAAGAGGCATGAACATAAAATGGATTCAAGACAGTCTCTTTAACAAATGGTGTTGGGAAAATTGGACAGATTCATACAAAAAAAATGAAACTAGACCACCAACTTACACTATACACTAAAATCAACTCAAAATTGATAAAGGACTTAAACATAAGACAGGAAACTGTAAAAATGCTAGAGGAATCCACAGGCCAAGATATCTCAGGCATATGCCAAAGCAATTTATTTTTCACTGATACTGCTCCTAGGGTAATGGAAACTAAAGAGAAAATAAACAAATGGGACTACATCAAAATAAAAAGCTTTTGCACAGCAAAATAAATGATCAACAAAACAATAAGAAAGTCCACTGCATGGGAGAACATATTTGCCAATCTCTTCACTGATAACGGCTTAATCTCCAACATTTACAGGGAACTTATACAACTTAAAAAAAGAAAGATAAGCAATTCAATAAAAAAAGGGCAATAGACCTAAATAGACACTTTTTGAAAGAGGACAGAAGGAAGGCCAAGAGACATATGAAAACATGTTCAAAGTCACTAATTATCTGAGAGGTGTAAATCAAAATGATAATGCGGTATCATCTCACATCTGTCAGAATGGCTATCATCAACAAATCAACAAACAAGTGTTGTCGAGGATGCAGAGAAAAAGGATCTCTGTTGGGAATGCAGAATGGTGCAGCCACTGTGGAGAACAGTAGGGAGTTTCCTCAAAAAACTAAAAATGGAACTCCCATTTGCCCCTGCAATCCCACTTCTAGTAATATTCTCCAAGAAGCTAGAAACACCAATCAGAAAATATATATGCACCTGTATATTCATAGCAGCACAATTCATCATATCTAATATTTGGAAACAACCTAGGTGCCCATCAGCAGATGAGTGGATTAAAAAAATGTTGTACATATATGTAATGGAATACTATGCTGCGATAAAATGAAGGAATTCTTACCATTTGCAATGGTATGGATGGAACTGGAGAGCATTATGCTAAGTGAAATAAGCCAGAGAAAGATAAATACCACATGATATCACTCAGTTATGGAATATAATGAACAACATAAACTGATGAATAGGGACAGATCCAGAGACAGAGAAGCATCAATCAGACTGTCGAACCTCAGAGGGATGAGGTGAAGGTAACAAGGAAAGATCAACCAAAGGACTTGTATGCATGAATGTAAGCCTAACCAATGGATATGAACACCAGGAGGGTGAGAGCCTGAGTGGGGGAAGGTTTGGGGGCTTAATGGAGGGATGAGGACACATACATAATACTTTAATCAATAAATAAATTTAAAAAAGAAAAAAAGAGAAAGCCCACTGCATGGGAGAACATCTTTGCCAATGATGCATCTGATAAAGGGTTAATCTCCCAAATTCACAGGAAACTCATACAGCTTAACAAAAATAAGATAGACAATCCAATTAAAATGTGCAAAGGACATAATTAGACACTTCTTCAAAGTGTACACACAGAATACTAAAAGTCATATGAAAAAAATGCTCAGTCACTATTCATCCAAATGATGCAAATAAAAATTGCAATGAGGTACCATCTTACAACTGTTAGAATGCCAATCATCAACAAATCAACAAACAACTAGTGTTGCTGAGGATGTGGAGAAAAGGAATTCGTAGTACGTTACTGGTGAGACTGCAGAAGAATATTGAGTTTCCTCAAAAAATTAACAATGGAATTCCCATTTGACCCCATGCTCCCACATCTAGTAATATATCTTAAGAAAACAGAAATATCAATCCTAAAGGATATATAGACCTTTATGTTCATTGCAGCAATATTTATAATAGCTAAGATTTGGAAACAGCCCAGTGCCCATCAGCAGATGAGTGAATAAAAAAGCTCTGATACATCTACACAATGGATTACTAAGTGCTATAAAAAAGAAATAACTTTTTCCATTTGTAACAGCATGGTTGGGCCTGGAGAGCATTATGCTAAGGTAAATAAGCCAGTCAGAGAAAGGTAAGTATCACATGATCTCACACATATGTGGAAACTAATGAACATAAACTTATGAACAAAAATATATCCAGAGACAGAGAAGAAGCATCAGACAGACTGTCAATCCTCAGAGGGAAGATAGTGGTGGGTAGATAAGTGGAATTAGATTTACCAATGAACATGTATGCATATATGCATAACCAATGGACACAGACAATAGAGTTGGGAAGGCCTAGGGTAGAGGGCAAAGGTGGGTTAGTAGAGGTCAATGGGGGGAAAAGGGGACATATGTAATACTTTCAGCAATTAATATTTAAAATAAAATAAAATACTATTATCACATTTCACAGGTCTAGAACAAATATTCCAAAAATTTATATGGAAACAAAGATCCACAATAGCTATAACAATCTTTAGAAAGAGGAAAAATGTTGGAGGGGTCACAATACCAATATCTAAGTATACTACAAAGCCATTGTAATCAAAACAGTCTGGTACTGTCACAAGAATAAGCAGATAGATTAATGGAACACAAAAGAGACCCCAGAAATCAACTGGCACCATTATGGTCAATTAATATTTGACAAATGAGTTAAGAGCATATAATGGAGTAAAGAGATGATCTTCAATACATGGTATTGGGGAAATTGAACAGGTACACGCAAAAAAAAAAAAAAATGAAACTAGACTAAAAATTTATACTATGCACAAGAATAAACTCAAAATGGATAAAATACTTAAATGTAAGTTGTGGAACTATAAAAGTCCCATATAAGCTGAAACCTCAGCGGTAGAGCGTCGGTTTGCGGATTGAAGGGTCCCAGGTTCGATTCCGGTCAAGGGCATGTATATTGGTTGCGGGCACATCCCCGGTAGGGGGTGTGCAGGAGGCAGCTGGTTGATGTTTCTCTCTCATCGACGTTTCTAGCTCTCTGTCTCTCTCCCTCTTCTCTGTAAAAAATCAATAAAATATATTTTTTAAAAAGTCCCATATAAAAAAGTGGGCACTAAAATATCAGAGCTCTCTTGGGTCGGAAATTTCACCAGCAAATCTCCTAGGGCAAGAGATACAAAGGAAAAAAAATAAACAAATAAGAATACAAACAAAAACTCTTCTGCACAGCAAAGGAAGTCAGCATCAAAATTAAAAGGGAACCCAAAGTATGGGAGAACATATTTCCCAATGATGCATCTGATAAGAGGTTAATTTCCAAAATATATGAAGAACTTATACAACTCAACACCAGGAACACATACACTCCAATTAAAAACTGGTCAAAGGACCTGAACTGACACTTCTCTAAAGAGAATATATATTGTAGATGGCCATTATATATATGAAAATATGCTCATTGTCAGCAATCATCAGAGAAATACAAATTAAAACCACTATGGGATATCACTTAACACCTCTCAGGATGACTTCCATCAATAAATCAGTAAACAACAAGTGTTGGTGAGGCTGTGAAGTAAAGGAAACCCTAGCGCACTGCTGATGAGAATGCAGACTGGTGCAGCCATTGTGGAAAAGAGTATGGATCACCAATCAGAAAGAATATATATAACCCTATGTTCTTAACAGCCTTATTTATAGTAGCCAAGATCTGGAAACAGCCCAAGTGCCCATCAGTAGGTGAGTGGATAAAAAAAAAAAAAAAAAAGCTGTGGTATTCCATAGTATTCCATTTACAAAATAGTATCCCATGCAGATATAGAAAAGAAGGAACTCTTACCCTTTGAGATAGCATGGGTAGGCCTGGAGACTATTATAGAAAGCAAAATAAGCTCGTCACAGAAAGACACATATCACACAATCATACTCATATGTATAATCTAATGAACAAAATAAACAAACTGATGAACAAAATTGGTTCAGAGACATGGAAGCATGGAACAGACTAGAAGACCTCAGAGGAAAAGTAGAGATGGATGGGTCAGTGGGAAGAGATTAACCAAAGAACTTATATGCATACATGCATAGCCCATGGACACAGACAATAGTAAGGTGAAGGCCTGGGGCTGGGGTTGTGGGTGGGCTAGAAAAGGAGCCAGGTGGAACAGAGCAAATGGGAGGACATAGGAAAAATCTGTAATACTCTCAACAAGAAAAATAAATTAAAAAAATTACTTTTTGTTTCTTGGCGAAGGATAAATATGTTCCTTTCATCCAAAGAGACATGTTGTACTTTTTGTTAATCCAGGCCATGGTCCATGTAATGAGTTTTCTATCCTGAATGCAAGCTAACTTTTTTCATTGTAGAGCCTTGTTATTTGTATAACTGAAGATAATAATAATAATAACCACAACAATAATAATTTAATAATTATACTAACACTTATGCACTTACTATGTGGTGGGCAGTCATCTAAATTGTTTAGAATTTGCTTCATACTTAAAGCAGCCTTATGAGATAGGTGCTTTTAATCACTTCCATTAACTTTGGGAAAGTGAGGGACCAAGAGGTAGTTATCCATAGTTATGAGCTAGTAAATGGGAGAAATGTTCCCAAACCTATTATTTTATTATGTTACTAGGGGCACAGTGCATGAATTCGTGCACCTTTAATGGAACTGTGGGCCATGAGGCTATGGTGGGCACAGGGGCAGGTCTCAGCCCATCACCTGTGCTCCTTTCCAGCCCTTCCTGCTTTGGCCCCTGGTGCCCTGTCTGCCAGCAGCCCCATTCCCACTAGCACTGCTTCCATGCCTGGATGGTGCCAGCCCTGCTGGCACCTGCTGACAGCACAGAAAAATTGGGCACAGTGCCAGCAGTGGTGCTAGCGGTGGCTACAGTACTGGAAGTGAGTGCTAGTGGGGTTGTGGATGGCAGCAGGCTTGAGCAGCAGCTGCTGGTCCCAATCGCCCCTCAGGAGCAAGGGGAGGTGGAGAAGCCCTGAGAGGTGATCATGGTTGGCACCCGCCACTTGCACCTTCTGATGGTGCCAAGTGATCAGGGCCAGTGCCAGGCACTGGCAGCGGGTGCAATGAGCAGTTTTGGCTCTGGCAGTGGGTGCAAGTGCCTGGCAGGACTGCAGCATGTGGGAGCAAAGAATTTTCAGTAACCAGTAAAGGCTCGCCCTGATGAGATGACAGCGACTAGCGCCCTGCCTTGGTCTGGCACCCTCGCTCACCTGCTCCACCATCCAACCATGGCTGATGCTGACCATGTTCCATGCTCTGCCACCTGCTGCTGACACCTGTAATGTTCCGCACACCCCCCCTGGTGGTCAGTACACATCACAGAGACCAGTTGTTAGGTTGTTTGGTTTTTCCATCATTTGGTCTATTTGCATATCAGGGTTTTATATATATATATGGTCCCCTTTTCTGGTTTCAGAAACCCATTTTTCCTGAAGGCAGATCTCCATAAGAAATTAGTCAATCTCTGTGGGTTTTCACCAGCTTTACTCTGTCATCCCTAGATAAAATGCCAGACTATGGAGACTCACAGCTGCTTCTGGATAAATTGCTTAAGCTCTCCTACCTATCAGATACACTGAAAAAAAAAAATCAGAGAAAAGTGTGTTTAGATCTTCTGCACATTTTAATTGGATTGTTTGTTTTCTTGTTGAGTTCTATGAGTTCCTTTTATTTTTTTGATATTGGCCCCTCATTGGAGGTATTATCTGCAAATATCTTCTTTCATTTGGTTAGTTGACTGATTGACTTTGTTTTGCATTGATGGTTTCTTTTGCTTGCATAAGCTTTTTGGTTTCACAAAATCTCATTTATCATTTTTTTTTAAAATCTTCACCAGAGGACATGTTTTTATTGATTTTGGAGAAGAGAAAGAGAGAGAGAGAGAGATGAGAGACAAACATCAATCAGTTGCCTCTCATACACTAAGCCATCTAGATAGTGCAATTTAATCCTGTTTGTTTATTTTTGCTTTTATTTCCATTACCTGTTTGGTAAAGTTTACAAAATATTTTCTAATATCAAGGTCCATAAGTTTAGTATTTATGTTTTCTTCTATGTATTTAAGGCCTTATATTCAAATACTTGGCCCATTTTGCATTAATTTCTGTGTATGGTATTAGCAGTCTAGTTTCATTCTTTTACATGTGGTTTTCCAAGTTTTCCAACACCATTTATTGAAAAGCATTCTTTTCTCCATTATATTTTTTGGATTTTTTGTTGAAAATCAGTTGTCCATATACTTGTGGGTTTATTTCTGGGCTCTCAATTTCATTCCATTGGTTTGTGTGTCTGTTTTTCTGCCAATATCATACTGTTTTGATTAATGTAGCTTTTTTTTAGTTGATAAATAAAAAAGTTTTATTTTTTCTTTTAAAGCAAGTTTTCTTCTACTTTTGCACACTTACCCTGAAAATATGGAAAGAATCATTAGTGTTTTTGCAAATCTGTCTTTAATGTTTGACACTGTTACAGATGTCCCCTTTTTCTACCCCTTTGCCTACCTCCACCCAGCCTCCCAGGCCTTTACCACATTATTGTCTGTGTCCATGGGAGATATATATATATATATATATATATATATATATATATATATATATATATATATATATATTTGATTAATCTCTTTCTATCCCTCTAACACACCTCCCCTCTGAGATCTGTCAGTTGTTCCAAGTATCAATGCATCTGGTCTTATTTTGGTTGTCTATTTATTTTGTTCATTAGATTTCACATATAAGTGTGATCATGTGACATTTTTCTTTCTCTGACTGGCTTACTTCATTTAGCAAAATAATCTCTAGGTCCATCCATGCCCTCATGAAGGGTAAGAGTTCTTTGTATTATTCTATTGTGTAAATGCACAATACATTTATCTATTCACCTACTGATTGGCATTTGGGCTGTTTGTAGATCTTAGCTATTGTAAATAATGCTGCTAGGAACATATATGTTTTTTTCTGATTGATGTTTCAGGATTATTAGGACATATTCCAAGAAGTAGGATCACTGGGTCAAATGGGAGTTCCATTTTTAATTTTTAGAGGAAATTCCATACTGTTTTCCATAGTTGCCCATATACTGCACCAGTAATGTAGCTTTTTATTACAATCTGAAGTCAGGGAGTGTAATACTTGACTCTTCATTCTTTTTTTCCTGATTATTATTATTATTATTATTATTATTTGGGGTCTTTCAAGGTTCTATACAAATTTAATGATTTTTGTTGTTCTATGTCCTTAAAAATGTCATTGGTATTTTTATGGGGATAGTATTAAATTAATATATTACTTTAAGTGAATTGATCAGTTTACTAGTAACTATGTCAATTTTTCCTATCCATGAATGCCACAACCAGCATAGTTAGTGTTCAGGATCTGAAGAAGGGGCCAACACACAAAAGAAAATACTATACAAGAAATATGAATTTAGAAGGCATAGAGAGGTGCCTTTCTTGGAGAGGCACACTTAAACCTGGCTTTATCTGCTTTTTATTTAGTTTTAGATACACATTTTGCCCTCAGTAAAGCATGATAAACAGGTAGCAGACAGACTGTGTCTAAGGTCATAAAGATCAGTAAGGGCCAGTAAATATTTACTTTGAGGCTATTAGGTCAGGAAAATGCTTCGAGCCACCTCTATCTCAAAACAAACAATGGTGCTTGGTGTTAGCCCTGCTAATGCCCAAGGTCCATTGGCCTTCCACATTCCTTTGTGCACTTTCATGATAGTATCAGAAGTGGGTGGATTTCCACACATGAATAGACAGTTTCCCATGAAGACATACAGATGTTCCACTATGGGCCACTGTCCATCCACCAGAACCCAAGACTAGGATCTGTGCACTGACCCTTTAAGAGGGTGCCTGGGTTTCTAACAGATTTCAATCTCACCCTGGTGGATGAAATCCTCAATGATTTTAATAGCCATATGTTAATTGGGCCCCTCTTCTTAGTATTGGCACTCTAGGCTAGAGAGCTTGGCTTAAAATGGACACAAATCCCTTTTAAGGAAGACCTTTGCAACTGAAATATACCTCTTGATTCTTAGCTACTGCATGTGGGTGTGGAGCCAGCCCTTTTCACACCTCTGCCATTCCTGTCAGTCTCAACATGACTTCTTCTACTATATAAATCCTTAGTCATCAGTTGATCATTAGTTTGTGATTCAGGTCAATTGTTTTATAATTTAGTTGTAATTTTGATTTTGTCTTAGGAGGAGATGAGTAAAACTGCTCTCAGCTTGGATCCCTCCACTTTTGTCCTTTTTATAAATGATGTCAGTGGTGTGACCTACACTGAGAAATATGAAAAGCACAGAGCACTTCAGCTTTTATCCAGAAGCCAGGGAGAAATCATTCTGGATTCTCCTCAGAGGAAGTAAAAATATACCATACTTCAAACAAGCCTTTTGAAGAAGGCCACTGTGTGGAAATTCAGGTTGGGGGAAAGGAGATAGTGATGAGGAGAACTTCAAAGGCTTTTGCAGTTAATCCCATGCTAATTAACATGAACACTGAGACATGTTTTTCACCAGGATTTACCAACAATTGTGATTTATTTCAGGGCTGTGATGTAGCAGTGTATTTTAAAATTAATTTTAAATAATTTAAATAATTTTCCTGAGTATTAAAAATTCATTTTCATTATGGGAATTTTGTAAAATACAGAACACTAACATGTATAATACTTATTAAATGGTAACAGAATGGACCAGGAACCATGTTAAGCAAATTGCACACATTATCTAACTTAACATTGTAACACCCTTATAAGATAACTATTCTTAAATTCTCCATGTTCAAGTAAGAAAATGAGACTCAAAATAACTTACTCAAGTTCACACAAGTGAATAAGTGGTAGATTTGGAATTTGAGGTACATTCTGTCTGATTTAAAGTTTATCAGTTTTTTAATTTAAAAAAATATTTTCCAGCTTTATTGAGGTATAGTTGATATGTGAAAATTACATGTATTTGTGGTGTAAAATAACAGCTGTGTTGGTTAATAATGTGGATTTTGTAATAAAAGAAAACACAATAATTTCAAGAGAAACATCAAAAGTGCTTTATACAAAGTAATGTCCATAGCTAGCTACACATTTCCCCAACTTCCAGTTAATTTGAGGATACCATCCCACTAGAACCTTTGTTTTGAGGCAAACCATTCAGAGACCCAATTTTCCACTTCTTCCAATGTTTTGAAGTGATTCTCAAAAAGTTCATGTGCCATCGATTGGAACAAGTGGTAATCTAAAGGAGTAAGGTCTGGCCGGGACCGGTTTGGCTCAGTGGATAGAGCGTCGGCCTGCAGACTGAAAGGTCCCGGGTTTGATTCCGGGCAAGGGCATGTACCTTGGTTGCGGGCACATCCTTGGTGGAGGGTGTGCAAGAGGCAGCTGATCGATGATTCTCTCTCATCGATGTTTCTAACTCTCTATCCCTCTCTCTTCCTCTCTGTGAAAAATCAATAAAATATATTTAAAAAAAATAAAAAATAAAGGAGTAAGGTCTGGTGAATATAGTGGGTGGGTTAATACTACCCAGGCAAGATCTTTTAACCTGTCTTTAACTGGTTTAGAAGTGTGTGATGGTGCGTCATCATGAAGCAAAATTATTTTGCCGTGTCTTCTGGCACATTGTGGTCATTTCATCATCAAAGCATGGTTCCAATTGATTATTTGTTGACTGTAGTGATCAGTATTAATGGTTTCATCTGGTTTTAGAAGCTCATAATACACCACACCTTGCTGATCCTACCAAACACAGAGCATTGTCTTCTTTCCAAAGAGACTTGGCCTTGCAGTCGATGTTGATAGTTGACCTGGATCAACCCATGCTTTTGTGCATTTGGGATCCTCAAAATAAATCCACTTTTCATCACTAGTCACAATTCAATGCAAAAAAGACTTTTGTGCTGTTGAAGCAACATTTTACTGATGACTTTTCAGTTTTCCATTTGTCATTTGTTCAGTTGATGTGGCACCATTTTACCTTCCTATAATTTTTTCCCATTGCTTATAAACAATCAGAAATTGTTCACTGAGCAACATGTAATCTTTCTGCAAGTTGTTTTTGAGTTTGACGTGCATTTTCATCCAATACTGCTTATAATTGTTGGTCTTCAAACTTTTCCAGTTGATCTGAACGTTCTTTGTCTTTCACATTGAAATCATCACTTTTAAAGCATTTAAACTAGTGTTCACAAGTATCTTGAGATGGAGCATGTTCACCATAAGCTTCCCAAAGTATACAATAACTTTCAGCAGCACTTTTCTTCAAAATAAAGTAATGAATTAAAACTACCTACAAATACTCTTTTTTTTTGGCATGAAATTCAAAAATTTAAGCATAAAAATATCTATGATGTTAACACCTTCATAAAATTTGACATATGAAGTTTTGAAACTTGCTGTCAATACAACAAAATAACATACATATCAACATATGTATAACTCCATCTATTGAAAAAATTTCCATTATTAACTGGTACACCTGGTATGATGTTTTATTATACATGTACATAGTAAATTGACTGTCATAATAAAGCTAATTAGCATATCCATCACTTCACATAGTTATTTATTTTTTGTCATGACATTTAATTGAAGATCTATTCTTTTAGCAAATTTCAAGTATACAGCACAGGACTATTAACTATAGTCGCCATGCTCTGCATTAAATTTTGAAAATTTATTCATACTGCATAACAGAAACTTTGTACCCTTTAATTAACATCTCCTCATTTGCTCCGCCCTCAACCTCTGGCAAATACAATTTTATTCTATGTTTTTATGAGTTCTGCATTTTATTTCCACATGTAAGTATGAACATTCTATATCTGTCTTTCTACATCTTCTTTATTTCACTTCAAATAATGCCCTTCAATTTAACCCATGTTGTTGCAAACATCTGAATTTCTTTCTTTTTTTAAAAGCTCATAAATATTTCATTCTATGTGTATATACCACATTTTCTTCATTCATCTTTTAACAGATATGTTGATTTCATATCCTGACTGTTGTGAATAATTCTGCAATGAATATGGGGGTGCAGATGTTTTTTTCAAGGTACTGATTTTATTTCCTTTGGATATAAATATTGTAAAATGAATGTTGCCAGAGTAAATCCAACAGTGAACTGCCAGAGTTCATTATCTCATTCTTTCTTTTCTGGTTTCTCTCTCTCTCTCTCTCTCTCTCTCTCTCTCTCTCTCTCTCTCTCTCTCTCTCTCTCTCTTAATTGTTTAAAGTATTACATATAGTAGTACATATATCTACTTTTTTTCTCCCTAATGATCTTCAACCAGCCTCCCCTACCCCATGTCTCATACCCTCATCCCACCTCCCTCCACAATGCCTTGTGTCCATTAGTTGTGCTTACATGCATGCATACAAGGCCTTTGGTTGATTTGTTCCCCTCTTCCCAACACTCCCCAGCCTTCCTGCTGTAATTTGACAGTCTGTTCAGTGTTTTACTGCCTTTTTTTTCATCAGGTTATAATGTTATTTATTTTCCATAAATGAGTGAGATCATGTGGTATTTTTCTTTCGTGCACTGGTTTATTTCATTTAGCATATGCTCTTAAGATCGATCCATGCTGCTGCAAATAGTAAGAATTCATTTTTTTTTTATAGCAGTGTGGTATTTCATTGTGTAGATGTATGATAGTTTTCTGATCCAGTCATTTGCTAATGGGCATGTAGGCTGTTTCCAAAACTTAGATATGGTTAATTGTGCTGCTATCCACATAGGGTTGTATATATCCTTTCTAATTGGTCTTTCTAGTTTCTTGGGATATAATCCTAGAAGTGGGATTACTGGGTCAAATGGCAGTTCCATTTTTAGATTTTTGTGGAAACTCCATACTGTTCTCAAATGTGGCTGCTCCGGTCTGCATTCCCTACAGCAGTGCACGGGTTCTTTTTTCTCCGAATCCTTGCCAGCACTTATATATGACTTCTTGATGATAGACATTCTGAAAGGTGTGAGATGGTACTGCATTGTCATTTTTATTTGAATCTCTCAGATAATTAGTGACTTTGAGCATGTTTTCATATGTCTATTTTCCTTCCTTCTGTTTCCTTTTGAATAGATTCTATTTAGGTCTATTGCCCATTTTTTTAAATTGGATCATTGATCTTCCTTTTTCAAGTTGTATAAGTTCCCAGTAGATGTTGGAGATTAAACCTTTATTAGTGATAACATTTGCAAATATGTTCTCCAAGACAGTGGGCTTTCTTATTGCTTTGTTGATGATTTCTTTTGCTGTGCAAAAGCTTTTTATTTTGATGTAGCCCAATTTGTTTAATTTATTTTTACTTTACATTGCCCTAGGAGTGGTATTGGTGAAGAAATTGGTTAGGCATATGTCTGAGATTTATCTGCCTGTGGATTCTTCTAGTATTTTTATGGTTTCCCATCTTATGTTTAAGTCTTAAACCATTCTGAGTTTATTTTTGTTTTTGTGTATGGCGTAAGTTGGTGGTCTAGTTTCATTTTTTTTGCATGTATCTGTCCAATTTTCCCAACACCATTTATTGAAGAGACTGTCTTTTTTTTTTAATTCACTACAAAGTAGCATTTATTTTATTTTAATTTCTTAATTGATTATGGTATCACATAATTGTTCTCATCCCCCCATTCCCATCCCAAAACCCTTCACATGCATTCCCACCCCCTGTTGTCCATGACCTCTGGTTAGGCTTATATGCATGTATACAAGTCCTTTGGTTGATATCTCCCCTTTGCCCCTATCCTCCCCTATCTTTCCTCTAAGGCCCCATAGTCTGATCACTGCTTCTCTGTCTCCAGGTCTGTTTCTGTTCATCAATTTGTGTTGTTCATTATTTCCCCTAGATGCATTAGAACATGTGATACAAGGAATCCCCTTATAAGGACCGAAACTGAGACAAGCCATAATGATTATGCTGAGAGGCAAATGAATCAGTCTGTAGTGAGTTCCTTTCTAGTTCAACAGTTCTTTTGAGTCCCCATTTAAATGTCAAACAGCTCCTTATGTGTACATGTAAGCCATGGTATTTCAGATCTGGTTGGTTGACAAATGGTGTTGATGCAGTTCCAACCATCTCTGGTTTGGTCCTGTGCATCCTTCAGTGACACACAGCTCCTGTCTGCTAGTATGGCAAGGCGTTGTCAGCGTCTTCCATCTCTGTACTGATTCTCTTCTGTCTTCATGGCTGGGGCACTCCTGTCAATTCCTCTCTGTTGCAGGAATCCACATAGTCTCGGGTTGTTTTCTGAAAATATACAAACATATTCTCAACCAAAAGTTAATAAAGGGATATTTTGACTTGGGATCCCTTCCCCGCCCCCCCAAATGATTTTCCTCTGTCTTGTTTTGACACCATGTGTGTTTTTCATGGGTATCTTATTGTTAGCATTTCAAATGAAAGTTAATTTTCTAAAGTACAAATTTTCTAGATGTAATTTACATGCAGGATATTTTTCCTTACATGATATTTTTCCACTATCACACCCTTTTTTAATTTAAATATTAGGAGGCTTTTGGAAATGTTATAATGCAGTCTTGATAGCTTTTACATTTTAATTATTTGCTCTAAAATATGACTGCTTTAGGTTCATTGCATGTTGTGAAATTTTACCATGAGATGAACTGCCAATAAGCATTTTGTTAACATTTTAGGAACAGCTTTTTGTACAGTGAAATCAATTTTTCTAGAATCTTCGCTTATTTCAATTATCCAATTTAATTATCTCTGAGAATTTGACTATTATTCAACTGTCAAAATCGACACTCTATCAACAATCTTATTTTACCCTGTGTGTATTAGTGGAAAGGATTATTTGCCTTCTTGAGTAGGCCCTGAGCATTCCTGGTACTAGGCTGGATTTGGATACCAAAAACCCACTTCCCCACACCATGAGTATGAAACATCTCAAATGAGTCTTATTGCAGAGAGAGGTCTGCTGCTGTCAGCAAAGTCTCTGTCTATTTCCTGGGTCCCAATTTGAGCTGTGCATGGGAAGCAAATCAGCCATGGGAGCAGGAGACATCCCTTAGAAGGGGTGAAGTTTCAGGAGCCTGCTGAGTTGGAGGTGTGGTAAGGGTCTGTGCCCCACCTCTGTTGACCCCCAAGTTCTCTCCTTGGCCCCTCTGCGACTGTGTCTGTCTTAGGTTGTTCCTTCCTTGAGGAATCTTATCCATCTCTGGCTAACCAGCCATCCTCCGGGGCCAAGCAGGGTGATGTGAGGTTCAATTCTGTCTCCTTGGTAGCCTACGCCTCTGTGGCCTCCACACCCAGCACCTGCCTTGGGATCCCATCACCTGCTGGCGAGGCCTGGGCACTGATCACATATTTTGGGAAACCCAGGTTTTTTTTCCCGAGAGGGCCCAGCTCACCCCACTGGGTGAAAGAAAGATCCATGGTACCAGCCACCATGATGCTTCAACCTCGTCATGAATTGAAAGCTCAGGCGACAGTTGTGGGCAACTAGACCACGAAAAAACAGTCACTCTTGGCCAAAAGGGCAAGAGGGGCCAATATAGGATGCTCAGGTGCCTTCCCAGGGTGCCCTCTACACAGTGGAAGGGATTAAATCCTTTCATGTCATTTTTAAATTGCTTCCAGACATTCAAAGAATTGGTTTGTAAGAATGTTTGGGATAGTTGTACATTATGCTGTTGTAATTCTAAAATATCTAGAGATGTGTTATCTTTGTCTCCAAGCACCAAAAAGATTTTTTTTAATATACCCAAGGGTGCGAGGTACTATTATAGGTAATGGGGATAACCCAACTCTGGGAAAAATTATAATGACATTGTAGAATAATATCATGTAAGGATATTCTTTGCTCTAGGCCATGGAAATTCCATTTCAAACTGGGTGTCAATTTATTTTTGTATAGACATGATCTTTGTTACATTTTCTGCACCTCTCCCAGGAGGAAGTAGTGATGGTCCCTTCCTTTGGTGTCCATGCAAGGCAGAAACCTCTCTTTAATTTTACACACAAAGGAGCAGTGGTTTGATTTTGTGTCATACAGAAGGAAAACTGGGTGGTGACCCCTGTGTAATTATACTTCATTGCCCCACCCATGGTCCTCCTGGATGACCAAGGTGTTTGGTATCATCAATGACTACATTAGGCAGGGAGAGCAGCCCATGTAAGCGCTCCCATCCATGAAAGATAAGGAACATATGTCCAGAAATACTTCCCCAATAGCCCCAGGTTATCTTACCATACAGCTGATGACTTCTAGAATGCAAGAAATATGTTCTCAGGTGTTCTTTGGGTTCCGGTTACCCCACACTTTCTTTTTATTATTATTATTATTATTATTATTCTTATTATTATTATTATTTTACATATATGTTCTTATCCCCCTTTACCCCTTACCCCCCAATGATGCCCCACCCTCTGTTACCTGTGTCCATTGATTAGGCTCATATGTATGCACACAAGTCCCTTGGTTGATTTCTCTCCCTTACAACCACCAACCCCCTCCTGCCCTTAGATTTGAGGTTCTTACTGATGTTACACAGTCTCTGGGTCTGTTCTTGTTCATCAGTCTATGCAGTTCATTATATTCCACAAATGAGTGAGGTCATGTGATGTTTATCTTTCTCTGCTTGGCTTATTTCACTTAGCATAATGCTCTCCATCTCCATCCATGTTGTTACAAATGGTAGATACTCTTTCTTTTTTACCACAGCATAGTATTCCATGGTGTAGATGTACCACAGTTTTTTAATCCATTCATCTGCTGATGGGCATTTAGGCTGTTTCCAAATCTTAGCTATGATGAATTGTGCTGTTATGAACATAGGGGTGCATATATTCTTTCTGATTCATGTTTCTAGTTTCTTGGGATATATTCCTAGAAATGGGATCACTGGGTCAAATGGTAGTTCCATTTTTAGTATTTTTAAGAAAACTCCATATTGTTCTCCACAGTGGCTCCACCATTCTGCATTTCCACCAGCAGTGCACGAGGGTTGTTTTTGTAAACATCCTCGCCAAAACTTTTCATTTGCAGACTTGTTGATGATAGCCATTCTGAGAGGTGTGAGATGGTACAGCATTTTGGTTTTGATTTGCATCTCTCTGATGATTAGTGATTTTGAGCAGGTTTTCATATGTCTCTTGGCCATCCTTCTGTCTTCTTTCTAAAAGTGTCTAGTTCAGTTGCCCATTTTTTTTATTGGGTTGTTTAATCTTCTTTTTGTTAAGTTGTATGAGTTCTCTGTAAATGTTAGAGATTAAACCCTTATCGATGATATCGTTGGCAAATATGTTTTCCCATGCAGTGGCCTTTCTTGTTGTTTTATTGATTGTTTCCTTTGCTGTGAAAAAGCTTTTGATTTTGATGTAGTCCCATATATTTATTTTCTCTTTAGCTTCCATTGCCCTAGGAACAGTATCAGTGAAGAAGTTCGTTTGACATTTGTCAGATAGTTTGCTGCCTGTGGATTCCTCTAGTATTTCATGGTTTCCCATCTTATGTTTAAGTCCTTTATCCATTTTGAGTTTATTTTTGTGTATGGTGTAAGTTGGTGGTCTAGTTTCATTTTTTTTTTTTTGCATGTATTATATCTGTCGAATTTCCCCAACATCATTTGTTAAAGAGGCTGTCTTGACTCCATTGTATGTCCATGCATCCTTTGTCAAATATTAATTGAGCAGAGTGGTTTGGGTTTTTTTCTGGGTTCTCTATTCTATTCCATTGGTCAATATGTCTGTTCTTGTGCCAGTACCAGGCTGTTTTAAGAACAGTGGCTTTATAATACAGCTTAAAATCTGTTATTGAGATCCCTGCTACTTTGTTCTTCTTTCTCAGGATTGTTGTGGATATTCTGGGTCTTTTTTTATTCCAGGTGAATTTTTGGAGAGTTCTTTCTAGGTCAGTGAAATATGCTATTGGTGTTTTAATGGGGAGTGCATTGAATCTATAGATTGGTTTGGGTACTATGGACATTTTAATGATGTTTATTCTACCAATCCAAGAACATGGTATGTTCTTCCATCTGTTTACATCTTCCTCTATCTCTTTTTTCTGTGTCGTGTAGTTTTCCAAGTATAGTTCTTTTACCTCTTTAGTTAAGTTTATTCCTAGGTATCTTATTTTTTTTTGGTACGATGGTAAATGGGATTGCTTTTTTAGTTTACCTTTCTGTGAGTTCATTATTTGTGTATAGAAATGCCATAGATTTCTTGGCTTTCATTTTGTATCCTGCTATCTTACCGAATTCATTTATTAAGTCTAATAATTTTTTGGTGGAGTCTTTAGGATTTTCTATGTACAGTATCATGTCATCTGCAAATAAGGACAGTTTTACTTCTTTTCCAATTGGATGCCTTTTATTTCTTCTTCTTCTCTGATTTCTATGGCTAGTACTTCTAGTACTATGTTGAACAGAAGTGGTGAGAGTGGACATCCCTGCCTTGTTCCTGTTTTTAGAGCAAATGGTTTTAGTTTTTGTCCATTGAGTATGATATTGGCTGTGGATTTGTCATATGTGGATTTTATTATGTTGAGTTATGATCCTTTTATTCCCACTTTGCTGAGAGTTTTTATCAAGAAAGGGTTTTGGATTTCGTCAAATGCTTTTCTGCATCAATTGGTATGACTATATGGTTTTTATCTCTCAATTTGTTTATGTGATGTGTTATGTTTATTGATTTGCGAATATTGTACCATCCTTGCATCCTCGGGATAAATCCTACTTGGTCATGTTGTATGATCTTTCTGATGTATTGCTGGATTCTATTTGCTAGAATTTTGTTGAAGATTTTAGTGTCTATGTTCATGAGTGATATGGTCTATAATTCTCTTTCATTGTGTTATCTTTATCTGTTTTTGGTATTAAGGTGATGCTTAATAGGAGAAGCTTGGAATTGTTCCTTCTTGAATGATCTGGAATAGTCTGAGGAGGATAGGTTTTAGTTCTTCCTTGAATATTTGGTAAAACTGCCCTGTGGAGCCATCTGGCCCAAGGCTTTTGTTTGCTGTAAGCTTTTTGATGACTGCTTCAATTTCTTCCCTAGTTATCAGCCTATTGAGATTTTTAGACTATTCCTGAGTAAGTTTTGGAAAGTTGTGTTTTTCTAGGAATGTGTCTGTTTCCTCCAGGTTGTCAAGTTTGTTAGAATAGAGTTGTTCATACTATTTTTTAACAATCCTTTGTATTTCTGTGGGTCTGTTGTTTTTTTTTTACCTCTTTCATTTATGACTTTGTTTATTTGGGTCCTCTCTCTTTCCTTTTGGTAAGTCTTGCTAGCGGTTCATCGATCTTGTTTATCCTTTAGAAGAACCAGCTCTTGGTTTTGTTGATCTTTTGTATTTTTTTTTTTTTGTCTCTATGTCATTCATTTCTGCTCTGATCTTTATTATTTCCTTCCTTATGCTCACTGTGTACTTTTCTTGTTGCTGTCTTTCTAATTCTTTGAGTTGTTGAGTTAGATGATTTATTACCATTTTTTCCTTATTCTTAAGGTAGGCCTGTAGAGCTATAAACTTCCCTCTCAGGACTGCTTTCAATGTGTCCCATAGCATTTGCACTATTGTGCTTTTATTGTCATTAGTCTCCAGAATGTTTTTAATTTCTTCTTTGTTCTCATAGATAACCCAATCATTGTTTAGTAGCATGCTATTCAGGTTCCAAGAGTTTGAATTTTTTGGAGTGTTTTTATTGTAGTTTATTTCTAATATTATGTCATTGTTGTCTGAGAAAATGTTTGATATGATTTCAATCTTTTTGAATTTGGGCAGACTTTGCTTGTGGCCCAATATGTGGTCTATTTTGTAAAATGTGCCATGTGCACTTGAGAAGAATGTACATTTTGTGGCTTCGGGGTGAAATTCTCTGAAGATGTCGATTAGGTCCATCTGACCTAGTGTGTCATTTAGAATTGCTGTTTCTTTGGTGATTTTTTTGTCTAGAGGATTTATCTAGTGGTGTCAGTAGTGTATTAAAGTCCCCTACTATGATTTTATTGATGTCTATCTCTCCCTTGATATCTTACAGGAAATTTTTTATGTATTTGTGTGCTCCTGCATTGGGTGCATATATGTTTACCAGAGTTATATCTTCTTGTTGAATTGTTCCCTTTAGTATTATGTAGTGACCTTCCTTATCTCTTATTAGGGCCTTTACTTTGAAGTCTATTTTATTTTATATAAGTATTGCAATTCCATCTTTTTTCTCATTTTCATTTGCCTGGAAGATGTTTTTCCGTTCCTTCACTCTCAGTCTGTGTGAATACTTTGCTATAAGGTGGGTCTCTTATAGACAGCAAATATACGGGTCATGTTTTCTTATCCATTCAGCTACCCTATATCTTTTGATTGGTGCATTTAATCCGTTTACATTTAATGTTATTATTGATAAGTACCTGTTGGTTGTCATATTTACCCTTAGTTTTTGTGTTTCTTCTTGTCTTTATCTTTTTTTTATAGCAGTCCATTTAGGAT
Source organism: Pipistrellus kuhlii (assembly GCF_014108245.1). Lineage (NCBI taxonomy): Eukaryota > Metazoa > Chordata > Mammalia > Chiroptera > Vespertilionidae > Pipistrellus > Pipistrellus kuhlii. The sequence goes on from NW_023425547.1 coordinate 1,254,015, forward strand.
TTCTTGCATAGCTGGCTTGGTAGTGATAAACTCTCTTAGCCCCTTTTTGTCTGTGAATCTTCTGATTCCACCTTTAATTTTGAATGATAGCCTTGCTGGATATAGTATTCTTGGGTTCAGTCCTTGTTTGCATCCCTTTGTATATTTCATTCCATTCCCTTCTGGCCTGGTGTGTTTCTGTTGAGAGAAATCAGTTGATATTCTAATAGGAGATCCCTTGTATGTAACTTTCTGTCTCTCTCTTGCAGTCTTTAAGATTCTCGCTTTGTTGTTGGTGTTCGCCAATTTAATTATGATGTGTCTTGGTGTCAGTCTTTTGGGATTCAACTTGTTTGGGACTCCATGTACTTCTTGGACTTGGATAGTTTTTTTCTTGCCAATATCAGAGAAGTTTTCTGTCATTATTTCTTCTAGGAGGCTTTGTATTCCTTCCTTCTCTACCTCTCCTTCTTGTATCCCTATTATTCTAATGTTGTTTCATTTTGTTTTGTCCCACAGCTCCCTTAGGCTCTCCTCTTGCTTTCTAAGTCTTCTTTCCAGTTGCTGCTGTGTTGTGTTTTTTACTACCTTGTCTTCTACTTTGCTGATGTGGTCCTCAGCCTCTTCTAGTCTACTCTTTATGCCTTCCATTGTGTTTTTATTGCAGCTATGTTGTTCTTCATCTTCTCTTCTTTTCTTTTCATGTTGGTGACATTCTTATTGAGTTGCGTGCATTTGTCCTATAGCCGTGTAAACACCCTTCTAACCATTTCTCTGAATTCTATCTCTGATAAGCTGCTAGCCTCGAATTCATTTAACTCCCTTTCTGGTGATTCCTCTTTTTATTTCCTTTGGGGATTACTTTTTTGTTTTTCCATGTTTTCCTGTATTGCTTTAATTATAGATCCAATTTCTTTGCTACCCAGGTTCTTTTGGGGATGGTGCTACTGGCGTAATCTCCCATTTTTCTGCATTTGTTAAGCTAGTGTAGCTCCCTACTTGAGCTATTTGGGTTCTCTTGGTGTAGGCCTGTGAGCTTGAGAGGCACAACTGTGGTGTTTAGGAGTCAGCCACTGTGGGGGGGGGGGGAGTGTCCCAATTTTTTTTTCCCCTGCACCCTTAATTGTAATCACACATGCCTGCAGGGACTCACAGTGGGCCCTAGGAACTGTCTATTTGGGTGTTGGGGCTCAGGGGACCTGCTTTTTGGAAAAGTGTGACTGTGTTACCCAGGGTTCTGCAGTTGTGGGGTGGGCAGACCCTGCTTTTGCTGTTGCACCTGTGGTGGATAGGCGCTTACTCCCAGCGGCAGTTCTCAGGAGCATCCTCAGTGCGTTTGTCAGTGAGGCACACTGAAGGACTCTGAAGGGCTCTGGCAGTGTAGCTGCACAATTGAGTGCCTGTGGTCGGTATCCAGGCTAAGTGAATACAAAGCCTTTACTGCCGAGGAGGAGTGCGCTCTCTACTTGTTCAAAATCACCCCAAAGAGGAGTTCACAGATGCCCTGTGGTTAGTTGTGCTCAGTGTGCCAGGCTGCCAGGATGGCGAGCTCTCAGGGTGCAGAATCAAATATACTCCGAGGGGTCCCGGCACCACCATTGAGCAGGTAAGGTGAATGTGGCAACTTTTCAAGAAGAAGGAATTCAGAATCCCCCTGTGGGGCCATGCATTCCAGTCTGAAGACACCCTTGGGTGCTTTTCCCCTCTCCCTAGTGCCATCCAAGGAGACACTGCTAGCAGCTTGCTTATGGAAGTGGGAACACTCACCCCCCCCCACCCCTCATGTACACAGAAACACACCCTTGAGTGTTTTTGGCGTCTCCCCTGTGCCACCCAAGTAGATGCCCCACAAATAAAGAGTTCTGGGCTTGTGCACAAGTGCGTGGACTTGGAGATGCCTAGCAAGCCCAGTAAAGTGTTTCAGGTTTGCGCGCAAACATGCACTGACTGGAGATGCCTGGCTAGCCAAGTAAATAGTTCCAGTGCTGGTGCACAGGTTTGCCCTGCATGGAGATGCCCGGCTAGCCGAGTAAAGAGTTTTGGGCTCATGTGCAGGAGCGTGGAGCCCATGCGAATCCCAGGTTCAGCTGTTGGGGAGGGGGAGTTGCACTTACAGCTGCAGAATGGTGTGTCATTGGAGGTGGAGATCCCAGTGTTCATGGGTCTGCATCTGGGGTCGCAGGATATTAGCTAGAGTGTGTGCTGGGTTGAGGGGCAGTTCCAAGGCCTGTCTTGTTGGTGATGTTGATGAGATTCTAAGAAAAGCCGTTCAAGATGGCGTGGGCTCCGTGATGGACTCCTGCCATTTGGGGAGTGCTCACAGCAGTGGTAATCTCTCCTTGTCCAGGGGTGGCTGTTGTCTAGCTCCTGCTGCTCCTGCATGACTTAACTTTCCCTCATTCACTCATACACACCCCATGCACTTCCACACACACTCCTTTCATACCCTTACTCACTTCCTCTCTCTCAGCTCCATCCTGCTAGTCGCATCTTTTTTTTTTTTTTTTTTTTTTTTTTTTTTTTTTTTTTTTTTTTTTAACCCTGAAGAGACTGTCTTGACTCCATTGAATGTTCATGCCTCCTTTGTCAAATATTTATTGAGTATAGTGGTTTGGGTCGATATCTGGGTTCTCTATTCAATTCCATTTGTCGACATGTCTGTTCTTGTGCTAGTACCACACTGTTTTAAGAACAGAGGCTTTGTAATACAGCTTGAAATCTGGTATTGAGATCCCAACTACTTTGTTCTTCTTTCTCAGGATTGTCGTGGCTTTTTGGGGTCTGTTTTTATTCCAGATGAATTTTTGGGGAGTCCTTTCTAGGTCTGTGGAATATGCTATTAGTATTTTAATGGTGAGTGCATTGAATTTATATATTGCTTTGCATAGTATAGGCATTTTAATGATGTTGATTCTACCAATCCATGAACATAGTATGTTCTTCCATTAGTTTACATCTTCCTCTATCTTTTTTTGTCAGTATCCTGTAGTTTTCCATGTATAGGTCTTTTGCCTCCTTGGTTAAGTTTATTCCTATGTATCTCATTTTTTATTTTTGGTGTGATGGTAAATGTGATTGCTCTTTTAGTTTCTCTTTCTATAAGTTCACAAATAGTGTATGAAAATGCCATAGATTTTTTTGTCATTACTTTTGTATCCTTCTACATCACCAAAATCATTTATTAAGTCTAATACTTTCATGATGGAGTCTTTCAGGTTTTTTTTTTTTTTTTTTTTTTTTTTTTATATATATACAATATCATGTCATCTGTAAATAAGGACAGCATTGCTTCTTCTTTTCCAATTTGGATGCCTTTTATTTCTTCTTCTTGTCTAATCACAATGGCTACTATTTCCAATACTATGTCGAACAGGAGTAGTGAGAGGGGGAATCCCTGTCTTGTTCCTGTTCTTAAGGGAAATGATTTTAGATTTTGCCCATTGAATATGATGTTGGCTGTGGGTTTATCTTATATGTATTTTATTATATTGAGGTATGATACTTTTATTCTCACCTTGCTGAGAGTTTTTATCAAAAATGGGTGTTGGATTTTGTCAAATGCTTTTTCTGCATCAATTGATATGACTATGTGATTTTTATTTCTCAATTTGTTTATGTGATGTATCACATTTATTGATTTGCGGATATTGTACCATCCTTGCATTCCTGAAATAAATCCTACTTGGTTATGGTGTATGGTCTTTCTGACGTACTGCTGAACTCGATTTTCTAGAATTTTTTTAGGATTTTAGCATGTATGACCATGAGTGATATTGGCCTGTAATTCTCTTTCATTGTGTTGTCTTTATCTGGATTTTGTATTAGGGTGATGCTGGCTTCATAGAATAATCTTGGAAGTGTTCCTTTCTCTTGAAATTTTTTTAGTAGTCTTAGGAAGATACATTTTAGTTCTTCCTTGAATGTTTGGTATAACTCCCCTGTGAAGCCGTCTGTCCCCTGGCTTTTATTTGCTGGAAGCATTTTGATGACTGTTTCAAATTCTTCCGTAGTTATTATCCTATTGACCTGTTTAGACTCTTCCTGATTGAAAATTGGAAGGTTGTATTTTTCTGGGAACATGTCCATTTACTCCAGTTTGTTAGAATAGAGTTGTTCATAGTATTTTTTAACAATCCTTTGTATTTCTGTGAGATCTCTTTTTATTTATCTTCTTTCATTTCTGATTTTCTTTATTTGGGTCTCTCTCTTTGCTTATTTGTGAGCCTGGCTAGAGGTTCATCAATCTTTGCTTCTTTGTGAGCCTGGCTAGTGGTTCATCAATCTTGTTTATCCTTTCAAAGAACCAACTCTTGGTTTTGTTGATTTTTTGTTTTATTTTTGTTGTTGTTGTTGTTGTTGTCTATGTGGTTTATCTCCACTCTGATATTTATTATTCTCTTCCATCTGCTTACACTGAGCTTTTCTTGTTTCTCTCTTTCTAACTTTTTGAATTGTAGGTTAGTAATTTTTTATTTAAGATTGTGTTTTCCTTGTCGTTTGTTGCCATAATGTTTTTTATTTCTACTTTGATCTTTCTGGTAACCTGGGCATTGTTTAATAACATGCTATTTATTCTCCACTTGTTTGATATTTTGTATTGTTTTTATTGTAGTTGATTTCCAGTTTTATGCCATTGTGATCTAAGAAGATGCTTGAAATGTTTTCTATCTTCTTGAATTTGAAGAGATTTTGCCTCTAACCCAATATATGGTCTATCTTTGAAAAAGACCCTTGTGCACTTGAGAAGAATGTATATTATGTGACTTTTAGATGAAATGTTCTGAAGATGTCAATGAATTCCATCTGGTCTAGTGAGCCTTTTAGGATTGATGTTTCTTTGTTGATTTTTTGTTTAGAGGATTTGTTCAATGATGACAGTGGGGCTTTAAAGTCTCCCACTATGATTATATTTCTGCTAATCTTTATCTTGATATCCTCCAGGAGTTTTTATTTTATGTATATGGATGCTCCTGTATTGGTTGTGTATATGCTTAGCAGAGTTATTTTTTTCTTGTTTGATTACTCCCTTTAATATTATGAAGTGGTTTTCTTTATTTCTTTTTATTTCCTTCACTTTGAGATCTAATTTGTCAGATACAAGTATTGCTACCCCAGCTTTTTTTTTCATTCCCATTCACCTAAAAAACCTTTTTCTATCCCTTCACCTTCAGTGTGCATCTTTTTTTTTATGAGGTTTGTTTCTTGTAGACAGCAGATATATGGGTCATGCTCTCTTATCTAATCAATTAAATTATGATTTTTGATTGGGGCATTTAATGCATTTACATTTAAAGTTATTATTGATAGGTACTTGTTTGTCACCATTTTTATTCTTTATCCCAGTGTTCCTTCCTCACTCCCTATTTTTTCTTTTCTTCTTCTTCTTCTTCTTCTTCTTCTTCTTCTTCTTCTTCTTCTTCTTCTTCTTCTTCAGCAGACCCATTAGCATTTCTTACATTGCTGTTTTGGTGGTAATAATCTCTCTTAGTCCTTCTTTTTTTTTGTCTGTGAAGCTCCTGATTTCACCCTCAGTTTTGATTGATAGCCTTACTGGTACAGTATTCTTGGATTCAGACCCTTCCTTTGCATGCCTTTGTATATTTCATTCTATTCCCTTATGGCTTGATGTATTTCTGGTGGGAAATCAGTTGCTAGTCTGATGGGGGATCCTTTGTAGGTAACTTTATGTCTCTCTCTGGCTGCTTTTAAGATTATTACTTTGTCATTGGTGTTTACCAATATAATTATAATGTGCCTTATTCTTTATCTTTTGGGGTTCATTTAGTTTGGGGCTCTGTGATCTTCTTGGATTTGTGTGGGTTTTTTCTTCCCTATAACAGGGAAGTTTTCTGTCATTATTTATTCAAACAGGTTTTCTAATTCTTGCTCAGTTTCCTCTCCTTCTGGGAACATTATTATGTAGATGTTGTGTTGTCCTAAAGTTCCTTTAGGCTCTCCTCCTGCTTTTTAATTTTTTTTTTCTAGAAGCTGCTCTACTTGGATATTTTTTTTCCATCTTGTCTTCTAGCTCACTGATGTGGTCCTTTGCACATTCTAGTTCATTATTGAAGTTTTCTATTGAGGTCCTTATAGCAGTGATGTCATTTTTCATTTCCTCTTGGTTCTTACACATATTGATGAATTTTCCTTCCATTCTTTTTATCCACCTCATGACCATTTTTCTGAATTCTTTCTCTGATTGGTTGCTTGCCTTTATTTTGTTTACTTCCTTTTCTGGTGATGCCTGGTTTTCTTTCATATGCAGGCTGCTTTTTTTTTTTCTCCCCATGGTCTCTCTTCTCCAGGTGTCTCTTTATGTAATTATCTCTTTCCTATGTTGATTTATAGGCACAAAATACAATACAACAAGGCACAATGCACAAGGCACTGAACACAAATATATTCATGATATTAATAACCTCAAATAAAGGTGACCACCAGAGAAAGGTGAATTGGAGGATAAGAAAGATGTTATAGAAAAAAAAGAATGGAAAAATGAAATTGGAAAAAGGAAAAAAAAAGTAAGAGAGAAAAGATAGAGAATAAAAAAGGAGAGGGGAAAAACTATATTTATGGGGAGAAAACTCCAATAAAATATCCACTAATCCTAACAAATGCCAGCAACAAATACCTGGAGATGAATGCGACCTAGAAACAACAACTAATATCAAGTAAGGTTAGGAAAAACAGAAGCAAATAACAAACAAAAAAAAAAGCAAAACAATCTCACAAACAAGCATAAAAAACATATATTCAACAATCAATAAAACAACTACAAAAGGACAGGGAGAAAAAAATTGATAGGGAAGAAAGAGAAAAGAGAGGTGTGTATGGACTTGGATCAGGGGATTGGAAATTAGATATATAAGTAGGGTAAAATTTTAACAATGGAGGGGGGTAAAAAAAGAAATAGGGAAAATCTAATATAGGAATAGGGTAAGAGAAACAGGGCAACCAATGGAGGAAAATGATGAAGAGAGTGTTAACATAAAGATAAAGCTGAGACAGAGTAAAACGATGCTAAAAGAAAAATGAAAATAGAATGTAGAACACTAATCCAAAAGTAAAATAAAGAAAAAAATAAAATGATACTTTAAAAAAAAGCTAAAATAGTAGTAGTATAATATTGATTGAAAATAAAAATGTATTAATTAAAGATGTAAAATCAAGTGAGGGAAAAAGATAAAAATTAATTTAAGTAAAATATGAAAAAAATAAAAATGTGCAGTAGTAAAGGTCATTCACTTCCTCTACTGTTGTTTGGCACTCCTGTTTCCTATTCAGGACAGTATTGAATTTCCCTGCGTTCCACTGCTCCTCAGTGTTGTAAGCCACAGTCCTGATTTTTATGCCGGCAGTGTGTCTTTATTTCTTATATTGCTTTGTTTGTGTTTACACAAGAGTCAATTTGTGATTCAACCCCTGGGTGGCAATGTTTCTGGATTGACCTCCAGGTCTATAGGTCCTCTCTAGCTAGTGTTTACATTTTATTTTCCCTGTGGCACTTAATACTGGTTTGGGGTAGTGGGTTTCCCCAGAGATGGTCCTCTGATGGTTATTCCTTGCAATGATCTCCAGGTTTCAAAAAAACAATTTTTCCCTACAGTCTCTTAGAGCATCCTCAATTGGGTGATCCTATGTATTGGGCTTAGTAATCAAAAGCAAGGATTTAAAGAGGGGGAATAAAAGAGCAAGAGTAAGTGTCCAAACTATGGGGCTGCACGTAACTCTGTGCATTCCTTTTTTCCCTTGGGCAAAGCAGACATCACACTTTTAAAAATTTTAGGCTGTCCTTTGGTGCCCAGATCAAAAAGGGTTGCTTTTTAGGTTTCCCTTCTGTTAGCAGCTCTGCGGACCCCCTTTCACATTTATGGATCACACCAGACCCCACAGCCAAAGATTGTTCTAGGAGCAGACTGCTCTGGGTCCTCCAACTTCTGCTGTGCACGTTTTTCTCTCCTGCAGGGACCACAGACCTCACCTTATCCCAGGGGAAATCTGATCTTTCTGTGAAGGAGTATAGAGCTCCTGTCAATCCGCATGCTTGGGGACCGGTGTTCTCAGTTTCGTAGCTATTTGGCGGGTGTCATAGTTGTAGATTCCCTGGGATTTTCAGGATTCTGACAACATCCACTTTCCCTTTCAAGATGGCATAGTCTCCGCATCTGAGCAGGTCATTCTTGGAGGGAACTTAGCAGCAATGGGGGCTTCCTCTTCAAGGGAGCCTTGTCTGGCAGTCCCCCACAGTCTCCTGGAGTGTAGCTGTCCCTCAACTCACCAACAAACACTCCCCATTTGACCACACACTCTTCCTTCGTTTTCTCACTCACACACTCCCTTGCAGTATGCCTTCCCTTTGACAGCCATATTCTTTCTCCTATCACTTTTTGTCTTTTTAATAATAACCATTCTAATAGGTGTGAGGTGATATTGTGATTTTATTTATAGGTCGTTGGTCATTAGTGATGTTTAATATCTCTTCATGTACCTGTTGCCGTTTTGTATGTCTTCTTGGAAAATACCTATATAGGTCCATTACCATTTTTTAAATTAGGTTATTTATTTTTCTTGAAAAAATAAACACACACAGAGAAAAACCTACTCATTATTGCACCATCCAGAAACAAACACTAACAACATGACATATTTTCTTCCAGTCTTTTTTTCTGTTTTCTTTAAAAGTAAAAGTGCTGTATCAGATGGTAGTTCTATTTTTAATTGTTTTTGGAACCTCTATACTGTTTTCCATTCTTGATATACCAGTCTAGTTGCCCACCAAAAATGCAGAAGGGTTTTATTTTCTCTGCATCTTTGGAGAAGCAAGAACTAATAATAATGTGACATATTTTCTTCCAGTATTTTCTCCCTCCCTCTCTCTCTCTCTCTCTCTCTCTCTCTCTCTCTCTCTCTCTCTCTCTCTGTGTGTGTGTGTGTGTGTTTAGAGAATATACTTTTAATGGGCCTCTAGTCATTATAAAAGTAAACAAGAATTTTCAGAAAATATTGACATAAAAAATAAAAAGTCCCACATGGATGCATGGAACAGACTGCCAGATCTCAGAGGGAAAGTGGGAAAGAGGGCTGGAATAGATTAATCAAAGAACTTATATCTATATATGTATAGCCCATGGATATAGACAAGAGACTTAGATACCATTCTAAATCCATGGGTTGGTGTGGGAGCCAGGTGGAGGGGGGAAAATGGGGGACATCTGTAATATTCTCAACAATAAAATAAAACAAGAAAGTCACTTTCCAAAGAAACTCTTCAAGGAGCTAAAGAAAACATCCACTAAAAATGAACAAAAATACAAATACTACATACTGTATCTTAGAAATGTAGAGCAATGATTGTTAACTTATGAATTAGTTATTAAAAACTATTACTTTCAATACATTATGTTGGGACAACAGGGTAATAATTAGGCACTGAAGATAAAAGGAAGAACAAATACCATGAAGAATTAGTCAATTTTGAAATAGAAGAGGAAGGTGGGTCAGGGAAAGGGTTACTGTACATGATACTGAGATGTAGAAAAAGACCATGTTAATACAAACAACACAAGCTGGCTTAAAAGTGGTAAATATAACAAAAATGGAACAGAAGTAGAGACCTCAAAATAAATTCCAGTTTGTATGTGACTTTGGCACATAGTAAAGATCAATCTTTAAAGCAATGGAGATAGCATGGTCTGGTTAATAAATAGTGTTGACAAAAAAATGCTTCTCTAGGATATGAAAAGATGATGCAGGGAATGCCAACATGCACATAAAGATGCTCTCATACCCATAAGAAAGCAAATAAATAATAATTAAAATGACATTATTTTATATATGTTAAAATACAAAATTGAGAAAGGTGATGAAGGTGTCCATTAAAATACTGGCTGGCATGGAAAATGTCACTGATCTTCTGGAAGCCACCTAGCTATTCTTAGTAAAATTGAGTGTGTACATACATGCACACAAAAAAGACCCAAATTCCACCATTCAAATACAAGCACTATTGGTATTTGGGCACACTGACTGCTTTTTTAAAATATGCATTTATTAATATTTATAATCAATATTCTGCTTACAATATAAGGATGTCCTCATACCATAAGGTTTGCTTTAAATGGCAGCATAAGTCTATTAAATGTATGGTATCGTTTGACATTTCCATTGTTTCCTGCTTTCCAGTATCTTAAATAATTACAACAAAAAGATCACAAATATGGTTATAAACAATAGACTACCTTTATCTACATGACTTTTATAAATCATATTTGATGATTGATACTTTGATTTGCAAAGTCCCACACAACCTTGAACCACCACCCTATTATTTATCTGACTACTGACTGGATTTCCTACCACTGTACTCACTTTGCTCTGATCACACTGACATTCTTGCTATTCCTCAAATATTTCAGGCATGCTATCCTGCCTTTGGCCATTAGCACTCCAAGTTTCTTCTGCTTGGAGTGTTTTTCTTTAAACTTTCACATGGTATTTGCTCAAAAGCCACCTACTCAGTGAGGCTTCCCCCATCTAACTTGTTTAAAATTGATTCCTTACCCTCCCAACATTGTACAACGAATTCTTGTTTTATTGTTTAGTTTTCAAAATACCAGTTCCTTGAATGTAGATATTTCTTTTCACTTTTTTTTTTATCTTCAATGCCTAAAACTACATGTAGCACATAGTAGAGACTCATGTTTGAATGAGTGAGTTCATTAGCAAATCCAAGACTCTTCTCTCTTAGGAACTCTGGGAATGACTTAATGTCACATTTTGAACCAAACAGGTATATTCCCTTTTCCGTGCTGGGAGATAAATCATTGCAGTCTGGAGGTCCCAAGAAGATGGAGAGCATTAAAATATAAATATTTACCAATTCATGAATATCTTAATTTTTTAGATAAAAAAATCCAAGGAATTATTTATTGAAGTTCATTTTGTCTGGTTATACTGAAGTTTGAATTAAATGTATGCATAGTATATAAAATGAGATGGGGAAGAAACTGGTGTGGGAGAAAAACAAGATGGTGGCATAGTTAAACACCTGTACTTGCTGCCTCTAATGATCACATAAAAAATACAACTAAAGTACAAAACAACTATCATCCAGAACCACAGGAAAGATGGCTGAGTGGAAGTAATACAACTAGAAGGAAAGAAAAAAAGAGCATTGAGACTGGAAGGAGGTGCGGAGGTGTGGAGGGCACACATAACTGGCAGGCAAACTGGTGAGCTGTTGTTGTTTGTTGGTTGTTTTTTTTGTTTGTTTTTCAATTGAGAGGGACATACAAGTTTCCAATTTCTCTGAACTTCAGTTCTGGGCAAGACTCTGGGGACCCAGAACCATATAGGGAGAAACTGGACTGTTTGGCATTGGGTCAAAACCTGAGGGCAGCTTTCTCTCAGAGGTGCTCTCAGCAATCATTGCTCTTGTGCAAGGGTGCTGGACATGGAGACCCATGGATGTCTCCTGTGCAGGGCTGATTGGCAGCCATTGCTGTTTGCTCCACCCTGCTGATTTCCTGAGACCCCACCCCACACAATTTACAACTCCACCCAAGCTGTGTGCAGCAGCTTTTGCATATGAATAGCCTGTCCTTTTGCAGCCTAAAACCTAACAAACTGCACCTGGGTCAGAGAGCTCCAAAGCTTCCAAACGAAGGCCCAAGGCTAGGCAGCAGCAGCCTGCCTTGCTTCACAACTGGGCCTCATCTGAGCAATTCCATACCCCCAAAAAAGAGGAGGAATCTGTAGATGTCTCTGTAGCTCCTGCTGGGTGGCATCAGGCAGAGGCTGACTTTGCACCTCCTTGGTGATCCAAGAGCCAGTGTACACAGTGGTCAGCATGAGACTATACTGGATTACAACTCTTTACATGCATAAGGGACACACTCAAGGGGCAGACTCAGTGAGCAACAGAGCCCCACTGAAGCAAGTCCTGCCATATAAGGGTGTCTCCAGCACAGCAGTTATTCTATTGTAGACACAGTTTATTCAGCCAATTGCCCTGGAGGTCAATTCCTCCCAGTGATACCAATAGCAATCAAGGCTTAACTACAAGACTGTGCACCCAGCCCACAATGGTGTGAACCAAAAGCGTCCACCTCAGGTGATTAGGGAGGCTGAGCCACTGGGACCTATAGGACACCTAGCATACAGGGCCACTCTATCAGGGAAAATGGCCAAAATGAGGAGACAAAGAAACATGCCACAAATAAAAGAAATGAAGGAAAGCAAACTACTGGATATCTAGTTCAAAACCAAGGTTATAAGATTACTCAAGAATCTTCTAGATACATTTGTGTTTAGACCTCTAAGAGAGTATTAACATACTTTCCAAAGTGTCAAAAAAAAGTCAAATATAGAAAGACAAACTAGATTAATCATTGTGTAGGGCTGACCTAGGAATAAAGAATGACTGCAATTAGGTACAAGGTTTGTTTTCAAGGTAATAGAAATGTTCTAAAATTACTCTATAAATATGCTAAAATTTGTCGAATTGGGCACTTAAAATGGATGAGTGTATGGTATATAAGTTATATCTGAATTAAACATTAAAAAAATACCTTTAAGATAGATGAAACAGCAAGCCACAGGAGGAGAAAAGAGTCACAATATCCTTCTGACACAGTGTTTACCCATCCCCAAAAGTGGATGAAATCTGAATTTTTGAATTTATAAAGAATAATGAATAAAAGAAGTAATATTACATTCCCCTCCAATAAAAAGAAGAATCTTCTAGAAACCTCTGAGAAATTTTGTGAGACCAAAGAACCAACCAGAAATTAAGCATATACTGAATGAAATAAAGAATAATATACAGAGATCCAATAGCAGACTAGAGGACACCAAGAGTCAAGTCAAAGGTTTTGAAATAGGAAGAAGCAAAAAACACACAACCAGAAAGCAAGAAAAAAGAATCCAAAAATATGAAGATAGTTAAGGAGCCTCTGGGACAACTTCAAACGTGCCAACATTCGAATTATGGGGGTGCCAGAATAAGAGAGAGCAAGATATTGAAAACCTATTTGAATAATAATGACAGAAAACATCCCCTACACCACGCTGAAAGAAATAAACTTACAAGTCCAGAAAGAGCAGAGAACCCCATACAAGAGGAATTCAAAAAGGATCACATCAAGACACATTATAATTAAAATGCCAAGGGCAAAAGACAAAGAGAGAATAGTAAAAGCAGCAAGAGAAAAACAGTTTCTTACAAGGTAGTACCCATAAGACTGTCAGCTGATTTCTCAACAGAAACTATGCAGGCCAGAAGGGAGTGGCAAGAAATATTCAAAGTGATGAATAGCAAGAACCTACAATCAAGATTATTCTATCCAAAAAGCTATCATTTAGAAAGAAGGTCAGATAATGAGCTTCACATATAAGAAAAAAGCTAAGGGAGTTCATTACCACCAAACCAGTATTATATGAAATGCTGAAGGGTATTCTTTAAGAAGAGGAAGAAGCCGAAACTGGTTTGGCTCAGTGGATAGAGCATCGGCCTGCGGACTGAAGGGTCCCAGGTTCGATTCCGGTCAAGGGCATGTATCTTGGTTGGGGGCACATCCCCGGTTGGGGTGTGTGTGTATGCAGGAGGCAGCTGGTCGATGTTTCTCTCTCATCGATGTTTCTAACTCTATCCCTCTCCCTTCCTCTCTGTAAAAAATCAATAAAATATATTTAAAAAAAGAAGAGGAAGAAGAAAAAGGTAAAGATAAAAATTATGAACAACAAAGTGACAACAAATACATATTTATCAACAAGTGAATCTACAAATCCCGTGAATAAATAATCTGATTAACAGAATAAACTGGTGAATATACTAGAATCAGGGGCATAAAAAGGGAGAGGACTGACAATTCTCTGGGGGAAATGTGTCTGGGGATGTGGGAAGAGATTGGACAAAAATCTTACACCTATTGACAAGGACAGTGGGTGGAGTAAGGGCATGGGGTGGGGTGGGAACCAGGAGGAGGGGAGCTATGGGAGGAAAGAGGAACAACTGTAGTAATCTGAACAATAAAGATTTATTTTAAAAATAAAAATAAAATGAGTTAGGTGAGATATTCCATTTATAGGCAATATTATCACACTCTCTTTCATCTCTGGGAATGCTCACAAGATTGTTCATAATCAATGAACATCTTATTTTCCATCCAGATTTCACTACCTCTTATTTATTAGGCACCTCTCTGTGTTGACCTTTATGTAATAATCTAATTATTAAAACAATATTATGAAGTAGGTATTGCACAATTTTTTAATTCTAAGGTGCTACAAATTGAAAAATTAATTTCATAACAGTTTTTTTTATTAATTTCATAACAGTTTTTTTATGAGAAGAAAGAATAAAGAAAGCAGGAAGATAGAAATGAAGGACAGACTTCCACAGTTAACATGCATAGGAAGTGCAGGATGTTTTCCAAATTCAGAAGTTTTAAAACATTGTAACATTTGAGGCAATATGTCATTAGCTCCCTTTCACAGATGAATAAATCTCATAGAAGTTAAGTAACTTTGAGTCAGGAATTCAAGTAAATAGCAACATAAGATTACATGATACCAAAACCTATGCTGAATCCTCTACATTTCCCTGGATCCTAAGAGGTTATCCCAATAGTTCTCAACCAGAGTTCTTGCCACCTCATAAATATTTAGAGAGAGGAGTTGAATCTCTAATAACTTGAGAACACCTCTCTCTTAGCATAGAGAGGCCAGTAAGGTTTAATTGTCATACAATGCATAGGTCAGTTTTACCCAACACATAATTTTCCCACCAAAAATTACATGGCAGGATAATCAACATATACTGATATCCCAATCTGTGCTAGTGCTGAGGATACCAGGATAAATATTAGTACCTGGTTCTAATTCTCAGTAAATTTATATGTTAGTGGGAGATTCAAGAAAACAAACAATTATCTCTCATATAGCCTAAAAAGTAACTTATCAAAATTATGAACAAAATAACATGAAACTATAGAGACTTTTCCTCTTTCAGAGTCTTATTCCTTAAGATTGAGAGAAAAAGTAAAGAGATCAACTCAGGAAAGGTTTCATGTAAGGGGTGTTCACTGAGTAGGGTCCTGAAGAAAAAGTGTGAACTTTTGATTTAGAGAAAGGATGGTGGATGTTTTAAAAATAAGGATGATATATATGAATGTGTAAGGTGCTGAAGAACATGTCAGGAAAGGCAGTTGCATAATGTTTGTGCTGAAACTGCAGCTCTAGGGTCTAGCTGCATCCATATGCTGCCTTTGCTACTTATTAACTGTGATCCAAAAATAAATTACATAACCACTCTGTGTTTCAATTTAGTACTACATAATAGAAATACTTAGAATGGTATATAGCACATAATTGTCCTTTAATTAATGTTAGCTACTTAGTATTTTTAAAGACAAGAGATTTGTTTGTTTTGTTGTTTATACTATGATCCATTAAGGGTTTAACATATATGATAGATGTATAGATATGAAGATATAGATACCTAGAGGTCTATTATTGGAATTAAGGAAATGTTACAATGTCTGCTTTTAACTAAAGTATGAGTTAAAGTGCATAAGAATGGAAAGGTAGGATCAAGTTCAGATCATAAAGGTCAGTATAGTTAAACCACATGAAAGGTGTTTAGATGTTATTTTATAGGAAAAGGAGAGCTATGGATGATGAGATTTGTGTTCTTGGGCTACTGTGACTTCAGTGTGAAATATGGATTGAAGAGAGTCTGAAAGAAGACAGGGAGACCTAGTAGGAAGCTGTTGAAGAGATCTAGGATAGAAATGATAATACAAAACCTTAGGCAAGTGGTACTTACAGTGTCAAATGGGTTGGCTTTGTTAAGTAATCTTGTGAACAACCACAAGACTTTGCTTTTGATTGGGCATAAATGGGATTGGTGAAGTGGAAAGAATGGAAGAACGCAAATCTGGATGCCTCTTGATGCTCTTCCAATGCTTTTACCATTTCTCTAAGCCATTTACTTTTCCCTGTAGTTAACATTAGATTGTTCTGGACCTCTTCCATGGCACGAAGACCTGTTCTTTCAGTGGAATACACTGAGACTATGGCTTGCTTCTATTGTTATACTAGGGGGATCTAAGCTGGGAGTGCAGCTTCCCTCTTTCCTCTATGTCTAGAGATGCTCATTTATACAAGCACTCCTGGAAGTTGGCCATCCCTTACCCAGGAGCCCTCATGGACCTTGGGTGGCCTGGGCATAGGTACTAGGATTGAAGAAGTTGCCTAAAGCTCTCTGCTGCCTAATGGCACAATATGAGATCCACTTCTGTCTTCGTGGGAAATCTCTGCAAATACTGTATGATCCCAGCCACCCTGGGGGCTTTGCCCAAACAAGAGTGCTCTTGGCTGAGCATCTTCTCCTTCCATTTCTAAAATTTGTATATTTCAGGGGAAATCTGATCTGAACCCTTCTAATTCATTTACACTTAAATCATCCAAGGGTTCTGTTGTAAGAGTGTATTCAGCTCCAAAAATGTCTTATAAGCTTTGGTTATAAAACTCCCTAAGATATTGTGGGATAGAAAATTTTAACTCCCCTTTTCTTTGAAACAAGATGTTGTGACTTTGCCAAGAGTAAATGGATTTCCAACCTCAAAGAGGTCATGTTTGGTTCAAGAGTCAGAAATCAGGAATCTCAAAGGTCCAAATTCATTCTTCAGAAACTGGCAAAAATGAACCCCAGAGAGATGAAAAATGATAAATTTAGGAGTCTGGATGAGATAGAGCATTCATTCTATTCTTTTGACTCAGTGCCCCAAACCCTCAGAAGTTTTGTTCTTTAAGAGTAAATGGGGCTAGTATAAGGCAACAGCAAAATTAGGTAGGGAGCCCTAACCAGTTTGGTTCAGTGAATAGAGCATTGATCTGTGAACAGAAAGGTCCCAGGTTTGATTCCGGTCAAGGGCATGTACCTTGGTTGCAGGCACATCCCCAGGGGGAGTGTGCAGGAGACAGCTGATCAATGTTTCTCTCTCATCCATGTTTCTGACTTTCTATCCTTCTCCCTTCCTCTCTGTAAAATATCAATAAAATATATATTTTTAAAAATTAGGTAGGGAAACAACTCTCATTTTGAAAAAATATTTGCCAGATGCTAGAGTTCTTTTCAGTTTTTCTAGTCACTTAATCTTTTTAAAATATATATTTTTATTGATTTTAGAAAGGAAGGGAGAGTGAGAGAGAGAGAAACATCAATGATGAGAATAATTAATTGGCTGCCTTCTGCACGCCCCCTACTGGCAACTGAGTCTGCAACCTGGGCATGTGCTCTTAACCAGAATAGAACCTGGAACTCACTTCAGTGCTCCTGCTATCACTCTTTCCGTTGAGCCAACCAACTAGGGCCTCATTTAATCTTTAAACATTCTTGTCAACTAGGTATAATTATTCCCATTTTCCAGAGAAAGAGAATGAGGTTCAGAGAAACTGGGAAGTGGTGACATATGTAAGGCCACAAAGGTAATCTAAAACCAAGTTAGAAATTCTCTTTAACTTTAAGCTGCAATATGCTGGGGGCGGGGAGGAGGGAGGATAAGATATAACCATTTACCTTGGTAAAATGAGAGCCAAGAGAGCAACTATGATGAGTGGCTATCACACTAAAATTGTTTCTAAACAAAATTGGATATGTGGAATATCAGTACCAATGATGTGCATATTTGGAATGTGCATGTTCTCTTACTTTTATTATTTTATTTTATTTTTTATTTCTTACAGCCCTCCACCCCCAACCTCCTTTGCCTTCATGTTATAGTTTGACAGTCTGTTCAATGGTTATTTATCTCTATAACTATTTTTATATTCTTACTTTTAAATGTACTTAGAAATTGCTCTATGCTTCCTTGCTGACTCACTTAGCTTAGCCTAGTTCTGTTATAAAGTTGGTATTTTGGCAGTAGACGAATAAATGAGTTAATGTGTGATAGGCCATAGACTTAGAACAATGCTTCTCAAGCATCTCTTGTGATAAAAATTACTTAGAGCACTAGTTAAGTATACAGATTCACCTATATATTCCAAAAAATTCTAGTTTAACACTTCTTAGTTGGGATTCAGGAATCTGTATTTTAACAGCTCCACCAGGTGATTCTCATCATGAGAGAAGTTTGGGAAACACTGGTCTAGAAAAACCCAGCTTAAATTTTACTTAAATGAGTTCAGTTTTTCTATTTCCAACCCACTAAAGATTGAGATATGGACTCAGAGAGGCTACAAGTTTAAAAACAATATGATGTTTCTTGATACATATAGTTTCTCACAATTAACCAAGGACTTCTACATAAATGTGAGAGATTATTGGTACTATTGATACTCCTAAATATCTATGTTTTCTTTTTTTTCCCTGGGAATTTCCCAGACTCCTTTACTCTTGGGTATAGCCATAGACCAATGTTGTCAAGAGAATATGAGAAGAAATAATATGCATACTCTGCAGCTTAACTCTTTTTTATTTTTTAAAATATATTTTAAATGAAAATATTATATGTGTACATATGTTACCATTACCCCCCCCCCCTCTCCCGAGAAGACTGTGGGAGTGGAGGGATAGAGAAAAAAATGGGGGGAAAAGAAAGAACTCATGGACATAGACAACAGTGTGATGGTTACAGGGTCAAGAGAGGTGGTGAAAGTGGAAAGATCTATGGGGGACTAAATGGTAAAAGAAAAAAATAAAATAAATTAAAACAATAAAAATGTATTTCCTAAAGTAAAGTAAAAACAAAATAATATTTTTAAAACAAAACTCCCCCCCCCCACTTATTTCACAACCTAACTCAGGTTAATGGGGAACTCTACACAGTCATTCAGGCATCCAGACTCATTTATATTGTAACTCTACACTCCTCTTGGTACTTGGAATTCTCTATATGCTGGTGGTCAGTTGGGAAAGTGAAGGATGATTGCACAGAGCAGTTTCTAAGAGTTTAACTTAGAAACTGCTCTTAGTGTTTGGAGGTTTTCACATAAATTTCCTAGAAGTGGAATCACTGGGTCATAGGGAGTTCCATTTATAATTTTTTGAGGTAAATCCATACTGTTTTCCACAGTGGTTACACCAATGTGAATTCCCACCAACAGTGCATGAGGGTTCCCTTTCTTCACTTGTTTTTTGATTTGTTGATGACAGCCATTCTGACAGATGTGAAGTGATGTCCTATTGTAGTTTTAATTTACATTCCTCTGATGATTAGTGATGTTGGGCATCTTTTTATATGTCTATTGGCCATAATGGAGAAGTATCTATTCAAACTTTTTTCTCATTTCTTAATTAGATTTTTGGTTTTTGGTGTTGACTTGTTTGAGGTTTTTTTAAAAAATAAATTTTGGATGTTCCCTCTTTGTTAGATGTATCATTGGAAGATATGCTCTCCATTCAGTAGTTTGTGTTTCCATTTTTCTGATGGATTCCTTGGTTGGGCTAATAGTTTTTAGTTTGATATAGTCCCATTCCCCAAGCCCTTTGTTTTCCTTTCCTGTGGAGACATATCGGAAAAAATATTGCTACAATAAATGTTTGAGATTTTACTTCATATGTTTTCTTCTAGGAGGTTTATAGTTTTTAATTGTACATTTAAGTCTTTAATAGTTTATCTTGAGTTTATTCTGCCCAACTTCTCCACACTGTTTATTGAATAGACTTTTTACCACATTATATGTTTTTGTCTCCTTTGTCAAATATTAATTGACCATATAGGAGTGAATTTATTTCTGGCTTCTGTATTCTGTTTCATTGATTCCTATGTCTGTATTTTATGCCAGTTCCAAGCTGTTTTGATTTCTATAGCCTTGTAGTATAGTTTGCTGTCAGGTAGCATGATACTTCCAACTTTGTTCTTCAGGATTGTTGTGGCTACTGGGGTCCTTTGTGGCTCCCTATAAATTTTTGGATTATTTGTTAAAATTCTGTGAAATTCAATATTGTTAATTTGATAGAAATTTTATTGAATCGAGTAATTGCTTTGGTTATTATGCACATTTTAACAATGTTAGTTATTTCTATCCATAAATATGATATATGCTTCCATTTATTTGTATCTTCTTCAATTTTTTCCTTTGGTGTCTTAAAATTTTTTGAGTATAGGTGTTTTACCTCCTTGGTTAAATTTATTTCTAGGTATTTTATTTTTAATGACATTGTAAATAGGATTGTTTTCTTAGTTTTCCTTTCTGATAGTTCATTATTGGTATATAAAAATGCAACCAATTTCTGAATATTCCTTTTGTATCATGCTACTTTACTGAATTTATCTTTCAATTCTCATAGTTTTTTTTTTGTGTGTGTGTGTGTGTGTGTGGAATCTTTAAGGTTCTCCATATACAGTATCATGTCATCTGCAAATAATGTAAGTTATTATTAATTCATTTCCCATTGAATGCTTTTACTTCTTCTTTTTATTTTATTGTGGTGGATAAAACTTCTAGTACTATGTTGACTTAGTGGTGAAAGTGGATATCCCAGTCTTGTTCCTGATCTTAAAAGAAAAACATTTTTAGTTTTTTCCCATTGACTATGACATTGGCTATAGGTTTTTCATACATGTCCTTTATGGATGTATGACCTCTCCATTTCCATTTTCCTGAGAATATTTATCATATATGGGTGCTGGATTTTAATGAATGATTTCTCTTTATCTATTGATATGATCAAATAATTTTAATATTTCATATTATTTGTGTGGTATATTACATTAATTTTTGGATATCGTACCTAACTTGCATCAAAGAAATAAATTCCACTTGATCATGGTGTGATATTTTTAATGTTTTGCTGGATCTGGCTTGCTAATATTTTCTTGGAGATTTTAACATCTATGTTCATCAGGGTATTGACCTATAATTTACTTTTATTTGTAGTGTCTTTGTCTGGTTTGGAATTAGGATATTTCTGGTTTTGTAAAGTTAGCTTGGGAGTCTTCTCTTCTCTTGAATTTCTTGGAATAGTTAGAGAAGGATAGGTATTAATTCCCTTTTTAGTTTTTGGTAGAGGTCATCTGTGAAGCAATCCAGTCCCAGACTTTTGTCTGTTGAATGTTTATTTTTATTTTTATTATTACTGCTTTAATATTATCCTATATAATAAAAGGCTAATATGCAAATTGACCTAACTGAGGAATGATCAGTCTCTATGATCCACACTGACCACCAGGGGGCAGGTGCTCAACACAGGGCCTGTCACCTGGTGGTCAGTGTGCTTACACAGGGGGAGCACCACTCAGCCAGAAGCTGGGCTCATAGCTGATGAACACAGTGGTAGTGGCATGGGCCTCTCCCACCTCTGCAGCAGCAGCACTAATGACCCATCAGGGGATGTCCGACTGCCAACTTAGTCAGACATTCTCTAAGGGGTCCCAGACTGAGAGAGGATGAAGGCTCGGTTAGGGACTCCCCCCCCCCCCCCCTGCCCAGTGCACGAATGTTTGCACTGGGCCTCTAGTTAGTTATAAAAGTCATTTCAGATTTTCAGTTTCTTCTTGCTTCAGTTTTGGAAGATTGTTTCTAGGAATTTGTCCATTCTTCCAGAATGTCCAGTTTGTTGGCATATAGTTGTTAATAGTATCTGCTTATGATCCTTTGTATTTCTGTGGTATCAGTTTTTACTTCTCTTTTGCTTCTAATTGTATTTATTTGGATATTCTCTTGATGAGTCTGGTTAAAAGTATATCAATCTTCTTTCTTTCTTTCTTTCTTTCTTTCTTTCTTTTTTTCTTTCTTTCTTTCTTTTTTTTAAAGAAACCACTTTTGATTTCAAAGAAACCAAATATTTTGTATTGATTTTTTTTAGACTTTATTTCATTTATTTCTGTGTGGGTTATTATTATTTATTTTTTTTTTCTATTCATTTCAGACTTTGTTGTACTTTCTCTAATTTCTTTGGGTGCAAAGATATATTTTTTATTTTAGATTTTTCTTTGTTTCCTGAGTTAGACTTGTAATGTTATAAATTTCCCTCTTAGGAATCTTTTCACTGTGCTCCATAGATTTGAGGTTGTTGTATTATCATTTTCACTTGTCTCAAGGTATCTTTTGGTTTCTTTCTTGATCTCACTGTGAAGCCACTCATTGTTTAATAACATGTTAGTTACCCTCTATTTTTTTTGCGTTTTTAATTTTTCCTTGATTTTTTAGTTCCTTACCATTGTGTTTACAGATGACTTTTTATATAATTTCAATATTCTTTAATTTATTGACTCTTCTTTTATGTCCTAACATATGATATATCATAGAAAATGTGCTATGTACAATATAAAAGAAAGGATATTCTGCTGATTTGGGGTGAAATGCTCTAAAAATATCAATAAAGTTCATGTGGTCTAGTGTGTCATTGGCGGTTAAATTTCCTTGTGGATTTTCTGTATTGATCTTTCCAATAACATAAATTGCTGTTCATCTCTTCCTTTATGTCCATCAAGATTTGTTTTATATATGTAGGTGCTCTTATGTTGGGTATATAAATATTTACAGTGTTATGTTTTCTTAATGGGTTGATCCCTTTATCATTATGTGGTGTCCTTTGTATTTCAAAGGACACCTTTGCTTTTATTTACAAGTACATTTTTTTATATAGGTATTGCTGCTCCAGCTTTTTTTTTTTTAATTTCCATTTGCTTATATTTTTTTCATTCTTTAACTTTCAGCCTGTGTGTGTCTTTCATTCTGTGTGTATCTCCTTCTGACAGCATACATATAAATTTTTTTTTAATTCATTCAACTACTTCATGCCTTTTGATAGAAACATTTAAGCCATTTATATTTAAAGTGGTTATTGTTTGCTGAAACCGGTTTGGCTCAGTGGATAGAGCGTCGGTCTGCGGACTGAAAGGTCCCAGGTTCGATTCCAGTCAAGGGCATGTACTTGAGTTGCGGGCACATCCCCAGTAGGGGGTGTGCAAGGGGCAGCTGATCGATGTTTCTCTCTCATCGATGTTTCTATCTCTCTATACCTCTCCCTTCCTCTCTGTAAAAAATCAATAAAATATATTTTAAAAAAATAAAAATAAAGTGGTTATTGTTCAAGAAAGTTTGATTCAGACAACTGCAGTGACCACCAAACAGCTGTGAGCTCCAAACACCAGTCCCCAATAGGCACAAACACATGGATTCCAAAATGTTCTTCACTTCACCACAGAGAGGTCATATTTTCCCTGGGATAAGGTGTGGTCTCTGGTCCCAGCAAAAGAGAGAAACATGCACTTTGCAGGAGCAGGAAGACTGTCTGGGAAAGTCTGTGCATACAAAAATCCGTGGCTGTTGGGGCTGGTATGATCCATTAATGTGGATGGGGGGGGGGGTTCTCAAAGCTGCTAACAGAAAGGATCTCCGGAAAATAACCCATTTTGATCTGACGGGAAGGAACAGCCCAAGAATTTCAGGGGAGTGCAGGCTGCTTAGACTTGTGCAGATCCACTGTTAGTACACTTTGGCTTTTTTTTTGCTTGTGATTACTAAGCCCAATACATAGGATAACTGAGTTGGGGATACCCTGGGAGACTGCAGGGGAAGTTGGTTTTCTGGAACCTGGTGATTGGAGCAGGGACTGATCATCAGAGAGCCAACTCGGAACCAGCCCACCTCCACAAACCGGCATTAACTGCCACAAGAAAAAAAGGCTAGAGAGGCCATAGATTGACTCAGAAGTCAATCCAGAAACACTGCCACCTAGGGGCTGAAGCACAAATTGACTCTTGTGTAATAAAAAATAAATATGAGAAATAAAGACACTGCCTGCTTAAAAATCAGGACTGGTTTACAACACTGAGGAGCAGTGAAACACAAGGAACTGCAATACTGTCTGGACTGGAAAACAGGCATGACAAACAGAACAATAGAAGAAGTGAATGACCCTTACTACTGCACATTTTGTTTTTTATTTTTAGTGTTTTTTATTTTCATTTTTTGCATCTTTTACTTAAGAAACTTTTTTTTCTTTTTTTCTCACTTGATTTTACCTTTTAATGATTACACTTTTATTTTCAGTCAGTATTATTACTATTACTATTTTACCATTTTTAAAGTGTCATTTTATTTATTTTTATTTTACTTTGGGATTAGTGTTCTACATTCTATTTTCATCTTTGCTTTAGCATCTTTTTACCCTATCTCAACTCTCTTTCTAACCTTTTCCCATTTAGTGTCCTGTTTCTCTTAACTCTTTCCTGCTTTAGATTTTCCCTATTCTTTCTGTTTACCTCTGCTAAAATTTCATCTTACTTATATATCTAATTTCCAATCCTCTGCTCCAAATACATACACACCTCTCTCTTTGCTGTCTTTTCTATCCAAAAATTGCTTTTCTCTCTGTACTTTTGTTGTTGTTTGCTTGAATGTTGATTATATCAAAGTTTTATGCTTTTTTTGTGAGATTGTTTTTCTTATTCTTTTTCGTTTGTTTTTTTGTTTGCTTTATTTTATTTGTGTTTTTACATCTGTTTTCCCTTGCCTCACTTTATATTAGTTGATGTTGTAGTTTTATGAATTTCCAGGTACTTGTTGTTGGCATTTGCTGAGCTTAGTGGTTGTTCTATTGGACTTTTCTCCATATATATAATTGGTTCCACTTTTCTCTCTTAGTCTCATTCTTGTCTCTCTTACTTTATTTTTTTTCTTCCTTTCCAAATTTCATTTTGACACTCTTTTTTTTTTCTTTTTACTCTTCATATTTTCCTCCTATCACCTAATTTGCCTTTCTCTGGTGGTCACCTGTTTTGGATGTTATTAATATTGTGAATACATTTCTGTTAAGGACCTTGTGTGTTGTACCTGGTTGTGTTGTATTTTGTGTCTTTAAATAAATGCAGGAGAGAGAGAAGTACAGAACTATAAATTCTGAGAAGCAAGACAATGAGGATAGAAAGAAACAACCCTCATATGAAAGAAAAGCAGGAAAAGAAAGTAAATGATATACAGGCAAGCAACCTATCATAAAAGAATTCAGAGAAATGGTCATAAGGTGGCTGAAATGAATGGAAGACAAATTTGACAATATGAGTAAGAACCAAGAGGAAATGAAAAATGACATTGCTGCAGTAAAGAATTCAATAGAAAGGATCAAGAGTAGACTGGAACAAGCAGAAGACGGCAGCAGTGAACTAGAAGAATACATGGAAAAAAATACCTAAGTAGAGCAGGTTCTAGAAAAAAAAAAAAAAACAAAAAAAAAAACTGGAGGGGAGCCTAAGGGAACTTTGGGACAAAACAAAACAAAACCAAAACAAAACAACATCCACATAATAGGGATTTCAGAAGGAAAAGAATCTGAGCAAGGAATAAAAACCTGTTTGAAGAAATAATGACATAAAACTTCCCTGATATAGGGAAGAAAAAAACTCACACAAATCCAAGTTCACTGATTCCCAAGAAAAATGAACCCCAAAAGACTGACGCCAAGGCACATTATAATTAAAATGGCTAACATGAATGACAAAGTAAAAATCTTAAAAGCAGCCAGAAAGAGAAAGTTATATTATATAAAGGAACCTCCAACAGAATAGCAACTGATTTCTCAACAGAAACTCATCAGGCCAGAAGGGAATGGAATTAAATATAGAAAGTTATGCATAGGAAGGTTATGAATCCAAGAATACTGTACATAGCAATATTATCAATCATAATTGAAGCTGAAATCAGGACCTTCACAGACAAAAAAAGGACTAAGGGAATTTATCACCAGCAAACCAGCACTGAAGGAAATGTTAAAGGATCTGCTGTACAAAAAAAATAAAAATAACAAAATAGAAAGACAAGAAGGAACACAGGGGTTAAAAATAAAAATGGTGACAAATAAATACCTATCAATAATAACTTTAAATGTAAATGGATTAAATGCCCCAATAAAAATACATAGGGTAACGGATTGGATAAGAAAACAAGATCCATATATCTGCTGTCTACAAGAAATCCACCTCAGAAGAAAAGATGCACACAGACTGAGGGTGAAGGGATGGATAAAGGTTTCCCAGGTGAATGGAAATGAAGAAAAAAAGCTGGGGTAGCAATACTTATATCTGACAAATTAGATCTCAAAGTGAAGGAAATAAAAAGAGATAAGGAAGGCCACTTCATAATACTAAAGGGAGCAATCCAATAAGAAAAAAATAACTCTTCTAAACATATACACAACCAATACAGGAGCACCCAAATACGTAAAATAAAAACTCCTGGAGGATATCAAGATAGAGACTGACAGAAATACAATCATAGTGGGAGACTTTAATGCCCCAATGTAACCATTGAAAAAATCCTCTAAACAAAAAATCAGCAAAGAAATATAAATCCTAAATGACTCACTAGACCAGATGGAATTAATTGACATCTTCAGAACATTTCACCCCAAACCCAAAGAATATCCATTCTTCTCAAGTGCACATGGGTCATTTTCAAGATAGATCATATATTGGGACATAGGGAAAGTCTCTTCAAATTCAAGAAGATAGAAATCAGACCAAGCATCTTCTCAGATCACAGTGGCATAAAACTGGAAATCAACTAAAATAAAAAAATCCAAAGAAATCAAACACATGGAGACTAAACAGCATGCAATTAAACAATGACTGGGTTACCAGACAGATCGAGAAAGAAATAAAAAACATCCTGGAAACAAATGACAATGAAAACACAACTATCCAAAATCTATGGGACACAGCAAAAGCAGTCTTGAGAGGGAAGTTCATAGCTCTACAAGCCTACTGAAAAAAACAAGAAACAATTGTAATAAATTACCTAACTCTACTGATCAAAAAGTTAGAAATAGAGCAACAAGAAAAGCCCAGTGTAAGCCAAAGGAATGAAATAAAAAAGATCAGAGCAGAGATAAATGACATAGAGACCAAAGAAACAATACAAAACATAACAAAACCACTAGCTGGTTCTTTGAAAGGATAAACAAGATTGATGAACCTCTCACGAGGCTCACCAAGAAGCAAAGAGAGAGGACCCAAATAAACAAAACCAAAAATGAAAGGGGTGAAATAACAACAGACCCTGTCAAAATACAAAGGATTGTTAAAAAATACTACGAACAACTCTATTCCAACAACCTGGACAACCTGGAGGAAATGGACGAATAACTATAAATATATAACCTTCCAAAACTCAATCAGGAAGAATCTAAACATCTCAATAGGCCAGAAACTATGGAAGAAATTGAAGCAGACATGAAATAGTTTTCAGCAAACAAAAGCCCAGGGCCAGATGGCTTGACAGGGGAATTTTACCAAACATTCAAGTAAAAACTAAAACCTATCCTCCTCAGACTATTCCAAAAAATTCAAGAGGAAAGAACACTTCCAAGTTCATTCTATGAAACCAGCAGCAACCTAGTAAACAAAACCAGATAAAGACAACACAATGAAAGATAATTACAATCCAATATCCCTCATGAACATAGATGCCAAAATCCTCAAGAAAATTCTAGCAAATCAGATCCAGCAGTGCATCAAAATGATCATACACCATGAACAAGTAGGATTTATCCCAGGAATCCAAGGATGGTACAATATTCACAAATCAATAAATGTGATACATCACATAAACAAATTGAGAGGTTAAAATTACATCGTCATATTAATTGATGTAGAAAATGAATTTGACAAAATCCAACACTCTTTCATGATAAAAACTCTAAACAAGATTGAAATAGAAGGATCATATCTCAACATAATAAAATATATATGTGATAAAACCAGAGCAAACATCATACTCAACTGGCAAAAACTAAAATAATTTTCCCTAAGTGCAGGAACAATACAGGGATGTCCACTCTCACCACTCCTATTTGACATAATACTGGGATTATTAGCCATTGCAATTAGACAACAAGAAGAAATAAAAGACATCCAAATTGGAAAAGAAGAAGTAAAGCTGACCTTATTTGCAGATGACATGATATTGTACATAAAAACCCAAAAGATTCCATCAAAAACTAATAGACTTAATAAATGACTTTGGCAATATAGCAGGATACAAAATTAATGTCAAGAGATCTATGGCATTTCTATACACCAATAGTGAACTTATAGAAACAGAGACTTAAAAAGCAATCCCATTTACCATCGCACAAAAAAAATTAAGATACCTAGAAATAAACTTAACTAAGGAGGTAAAAGAACTATACGTGGAAAACTACAGGACACTGAAAAAAAAAAAGATAGAGGAAGATGTAAAAAGATGAAAGAACATACCATGTTCATGGATTGGCAGAATCAACATCATCAAAATGGCCATACTACCCAAAGCAATCTATAGATTCAATGCCCTCACCATTAAAATACCAGCAGTACATTTCAGAAACCTAGAAAAAACTCTCCAAAAATTCATCTGGAATAAAAAAATACCATGAATAGCCACAGCAATCCTGAGAAAGTAGAACAAAGTAGGAGAAATCTCAATACCAGATTTCAAGCTGTATTATAAAGCAACTGTTCTAAAAACAGTATGGTACTGGCACAAGAACAGACTTATAGATCAATGGAATAGAATAGAGAATCCAGATATCAACCCAAACCACTATGCTCAATTAATATTTGACAAAGGAGGCATGAACATACAATGGAGTCAAGACAGTCTCTTCAATAAATTGTGTTGGAAAAATTGGATAGATACATGCAAAAAATTGAAATTAAACCACTAACTTACACCATACACAAAAATAAACTCAAAATGGATACAGGACTTAAACATAAGATGGGAAACCATAAAAACACTAGAGGAATCCACAGGCAGCAAAATCTCAGATATGTGCCCAAAGAACTTCTTCACTGATACTGCCCCTAAGGCAATAGAAGCTAAATCGAAAATAAACAAATAGGAATACATCAAATAAAAAGCTTTTCCACAGCAAAGGAACCATCAACCAAACAATAAGAAAGCCCACAGTATGGGAGAACATATTTGCAAATGTTATCACTGATAAAGGTTTAATCTTCAACATCTATAGGCACCTTATACAATTAATAAAAGGAAGATGAATGTATCCAATCAAAAAATGGACAACGAACCTAAATAGAATCTTTTTAAAAGAAGCCATAAGGAAGGCCATGAAACACATGAAAACATACTAAAAGTCACTAATCATCAGAGAAATGAAAATCAAAACAACAATGCGGTACCATCTCACACCTCTCAAAATGGCTATCATAAAAAAAAATCAAACCACAAGTGTTGGCAATGTTGCTGAGAAAAAGGAACACTAGTGCATTGCTGGTGCGAAAGCAGACTGGTGCAACCCCTATGGAGAACAATATGGAGTTTCCTCAAAAAACTCAAATCGGAACTCCCACTCCTATGAATATATCCTAAGGAACTAGAGACACCAATCAGAAAGGATAAATGCACCCCTATGTTCATAGCAGCACAATTTACAATAGCTAAGATTTGGAAACAGCCTAGGTGCCCATCAGCAGATGTTTGGACCAAAAACCAATGGTACATCTACACAATGGAATACTATGCTGCTCTAAAAAAGAAGGAATTCTTATCAATTGCAACAACCTGGATGGAATTGGAGACATTATGCTAAGTGAAATAAGACAGTAAATGAAAATAAAATACACATGTTCTCACTCATTTATGGACAATAAGAACATTATAAACTGATGAACAAAAAGATAGATACAGAGACAATAAAGCATCAAACTGACTATCAAATTACAGAGGGAAAGTTAAGGCAAGGTAGAGGAGATAAGAGATCAACTGAAGGACTTGTATGCATGCATATAAGCATTCCCAATGGACAAAGAATGCTGGGGGGCGGGAACATGTATGGGAGTGGGTTGGGGGGGCAATGGTAAAATATGTACCATATAATACCTTAATAAAAACATGAAAAAAAGTTTGATTCAAGAAATTAGTTACTAAACAAAAAAGTAAACATATATTATATTTTAAATAACAATTTTCAAGGCAGCCCACAACACATTTGCTAATGATAGAAGGTTTTTGATAATAATTTTCACTATAGTTTTCTGTCTTTGTTTGACCTGGTACACTTTCAAAATAAGCCATTTACATAAAAATTCTGTAAACCTGGTGTCAAACCATGTTAAATCATTTTTCTCCTGTTTGTATCAGCCACAAAACGTCTTTCTTTTTACTCTGACATTTATAGTAAAAATTAATAAAAACAAAATTCTTGCTTTGAAAAATAAATAAAGTGGTGGGTATATTTTTGTTGCCATTTTATTTTTTATAACTATGTTCCTTTTTCCCCTTTTTTCTTTTCTTAATGAAGACCCTTTAACATTTCTTGTACTACAGGTTTGGTGGTAATGAACTCATTGAACTTTTTCTTGTCTGGGTTGTTTTTGTGTTTGTTTTGTTTTTTATTTCTCATTCACTTTTAAATGATAACCATTGTGGAATTGTCTTGGTTGTATGTTCTGATTGTCAGCACATTGAATATTTCATGTTAATCTGTTTTGGTCAGAAATGTTTTTGTTGAGAAATCAACTGAGTCTTATAGGAGCTCACTTTTAGGTAACTGTCTTTATGTTGCTGCTTTCAAAATTCTATCTTTCTCTTTAACCTTTGCCATGTTAACTATGATATTTTTTGGTGTGGACCTCTTTGGCTTCATCTTCTTTAGGACTGCATTTTTTCTCTGGACTTGTTTGTCTTCTTCCTTCCTCAGGTTAATAATTTTTTCAGTCATTATTTCTTCAAATGATTTCTTGACTTCTTGCTCTCTCTTTTTTATTTCTGGTACCACTATGATGTCAATGTTGTTACACTTCATGTTGACTCACAGTTCCCTTACACTATCTTCATTTTTTGAAATTCTCTTTTCTTGGATGCTTGGATGCTTACTGCTATATTGCCCTCTAATTCACTGATTTGATATTCTGCTTCATCTAGCCTGCTTCTGATTCCTTCTATTATATTCTTCATCTTTGATATTGTATTCTTTATTTCTGACTGCTTTTTTTAGCTTATTTTCTCTTTAAGTTATCAATAGGTTTATCCATTCTTCCCTAAATTCCTTAAGCATCCCCATTACCACTATTTTGAACTCTGTATATAGCTTGCCTCCATTTCATTTTGTTCTTTTTCTTGGTATTTCTCCTGTTGTTTCATTTGGGACATGTTTCTTTGTGTTTTCATTTTGGCTTCCTCTTTGTGTTTGTTTCTGTGTATTAGGTATATCTCCTGTCTCCCAGTCTTGGTAAGGTGGCTTTAGATAGTAGGTGTCCTGTGAAGCTCAGTAGCACAGTCTCCTTGATCACCTAAGGAAAGTGCAATAGGAATGTCCCATATGTGGGTTATGTGAGCCCTCTTGTTGTAATTGAGTCTTGGTTGCTGTTGGCCTCTTTCTGAGTGTGGCTGACCTTCAGGCTGTCTGACTGTGAAGATTGTCCCCAACCACAATATGTGAGCTGCTGTGCAAATGCTGACTACCCAAAGTGAAATTTTCTCCCTTAGGTTCTGGCACCTGCTGAGATATCCCTTTGGATGTGCTGCTTGTAAAGTAAATCGGGTACTACTCTGATGTTATCTGAAGTCTGCTGTAAAGTGTATTGGTTCTGGGGTCTCTTACAAAGGATTCTGGTTCAGGTTAATGTCAGACACTGCCTGTGACTGGTCTTCAGCCAACTTTTTGGAACTCAAAGCAATCCACATTTTATGGCTGCCTCTGCTGGGCCTGGGTACGTGGAAGAGGCCAAGTTATACACCAAGTTTGTTTTCTACTAACACCAAGCCTAAGGGCATGTCAGCAAAAGGCCAAAGGCACCCTGAGATTTGCCTCTGCCTGCTGAATGCTTGTTGGGCTTAGTCACTGAAAAAGCCTCTGGCAGTATGCAAGTTTCATTTTGTATGTTCTCAATGAGTCACCAGGTATGGGGAAAGAGTGGTGTTCACCAGACTGATACAGATTTAAGTTTGGTGCCAGTGCTGAGACTGAGGTGACTTAACAAAAGGTTACACCAAGGTCATCTTCCACAGACCTCTATGATGAGGTAACATCTCAGGGACTTGTCAGGATAAGACTAGTAGAGATCATCAGATCAAAATAGACCAAGATTTGGCCCTGTGAAGGGTTGTCTCTGCACAGAATTTGTGATGTCAGTTAGGCATGTGAGGTTAAAATGCCCCCTAATCAATCACCACACAACTCAGTCTTCCCATAATTCTGGCCAGAACTCCTCAACAGCCCTTTCTTCTAGGTTTGTTTGCATATAAATGTTTGTAGTAGTCACTTATGATCTTTTGTATTTTTGTTTTATCGGTTGTAATGTCTTCTCTTTCAATTATTTTATTTATTTGTGTGTGTTTTTATTCTTAGTTTATGTATTGATTTGTCAGTTTTGTTAATCTTTAAAAAAACTACTCATAGTTTCAACTATCTTTTCTATTGTTTTTTTCTAGTCACTATTTTATTTATTTTGGGTTCTTATCCTTATTTTTTTCCTTTTATTAATTATAGGTTTAGTTTGTTCTTTTTCTAGTTCTTTGAGATGAACAAAAGTAAGGATGATTCTGGGGTCTGTATTTGGAATGCAAAGAGGTTTAGTTTAGCTGATTCATGGAATAAGTGTGCAAGAAATAATAGCTAATACTATATAGCAACCCATTTAATAGTTGTGACAATCCCTTAAAAAAGATACTATTATTGCTCTCATTTTACAGATGAATAAACTGACCCTCAAAGAGGTTATATAATTTACTAGATATCTCATTAACTTTAGTCAGGTGTACTGAACTCTGTTCTTGGCCTTGCTATGTGATCTTGAACAAGTCATTTCAATACTCTGAGCTTCAGTTTCCTCAACTGAAAAGTGACAAAGATATATATTTAAATGTGTTATTGAAAGCTAAAGTTCAAAGAAGCCAAAAACCTATACGTGTTTTAGTCAAAGTGCAAGGTTAAAAACCACATCAGGCAGGATTAAGATAGCCAGAAATTGTCAAAGACTGGCCTGAGTTCTACATCTGACTCCTTGGCATTCAGCAGTCTTCCAGGGACTTGGATTCTAACGGTTTTCTTTGTTTGTTTGTTTGTTTGTTTGTTTCTCTTTTAACCTTGGGACTTGTTCATTAATCAAAACAATACCTGGAAGTCTGATTTAGAAAACAAAGAAAAGAATATCTGGTCAAAATGGAGTGGAGAGTCTAGAGTTCATTTTTTCCAGATGCTACTAGCAGACGCTAAAGCTGATGCTTTGTGGTTTGAAACCTAATTGTAACCTTAAAACTCATTTCTGGGGTCAAGGCCAGCATTTGATAAAATAAAATAGAGTAGAATAAAATGTAAAATAACATCTCAGAATGCAATACACATGCAGTGAGTAGTTTTGAAAGTTTTTTTAATTTTATTTTTATTTATTTATTTTTTATCGATTATGGTCTCACATAATTGTCCTTATTCCCCCATTCCCATCCCAAACCCCTCCCTAGATATACCCCCTCAATCCCCGCCCCCCCTGTCCATGGCCACTGGCTAGGCCCATATGTATGCACACAAGTCCTTTTGTTGATCTCTTCCCCTTACCCCCATCCCTCCTTATTTTCCCTCTGAGGTTTGAGAGTCTGATCGCTGGCTCTCTTTCTCTGGGTCTGTTTGTGTTGTTCATTATTTCCTCTAGATGTGTGAGATAATGTGATCCAAGAAATACCCTTTTAAGAATCTAAACTGCAACAAGCCATAATGGTTGTGCTGAGAGGCAAATGAATCAGTCTGTAGTGAGTTTCTTTGTTTCAGTTATATGTGTGAGACTAGGTCAAATATAAAATGTACTTTATATTTACAGAGAATAAAAATTTGAAGATTGCTTCCCTATGGAACTCTGTTCAGCTCAGTTTGTAAATTGATGTTTTAATAGCCAAAGTAAGAGTACCACACAACCAAGTATAACATAAAGAAAACAGCAACAAGTACTAGCATGGATTTATAGCATAAGTCTTTGGAAGCATAGAGGAAAAATATTTTTTGCCTGGAGATGACTTTGATTTGGACCTGGAGAGATTAGTAGGAGCCTCCTGGAAAAAAGAGTGTTCAGGAATAGAGGGTATGAAAGGCATTCTCAGTATCAGGATAGAATGGTGTGAGCTACTTGAGGATATGTGGAACAGGTGGTATGTGAAATAGATTGTCTATGGATCTATAGAATTCCATTTATTTCTAAACAGAAACCTAGAGCAAAATAAGAGATGTTTCTGTTGAAACATCTGGTAACTAATATTTTCTTTCCCCCATGATCCTGTGTGCTCTACCTCACCTTTTAAAAGAGGAGCATAAGAACAGGGTAAGGTGCCATAACTTCAGAGTTCTCACACTATTTCTTGTCATTTACATCAGGAGAGAAGCTTGCAGCAGGTGTCAAGACTGAGCAGGATAGAAGCAGAATTTCAATCACAAGAAGGAAGGACTATAATCATGGTGGTTCTTTACTTCATCATCCTTGTGAAAATGGAGCCATGTTAAGTGGAGATGCTTAGCCAAATAATGGAGCCAGACTCCCAAGCCTTTATTGGTCCATTCAAAAAACCTTTAATATGAAAGAAAACAAAAGTTGTAAATACACTCTGGAAATTTTTCTCTGTCTTGTCAACTAGACCCTTCTTTGAGGAATCCATTGCAATGCCTCAGTGCCTAGTGATAGAAGAAATGTCTAATAATAATGCTGTGCTATAGAAACTACCCTGACAACTATAGTAACAACTGTGACTTTAATGGGGTACTTTCAGATAGCACCTTGGGGATTTTTGGTGACCTTGCTAAAGGGTGTTAAAGTATCAAAGGAGAAAAACCGTAGGCCCACAAAAAGTGAGGGATAAGGATAGCAGGCATTTATCAACTGGTATGGAAGTATTTTAGTCGTTGATGTGTATGTGAGAGGGTGTATAGTGTGGTGAAAAGTACATGGGCTTCGCAGTTCAAACAATGAAGTCAATTAACTTAAGCTTCTAAGGGCACATAGTAGGTTGGAATACAGTAGAAAGTAGATATCTGAGAGCAAATAGAAAATAACCAGCAGAACTGGGGTACAATGTTTTTACAACCTTGGACTCCTGATCTGTTTGATATGAGATGAAGGAATAAATAGGGAAGCTATTTTATGGGAAGTTTTAAGAACTAAGGCTGAAAGTAATGTGTACCTTTTCCACACATTCTTTTGTCCAAATTTCAGTCATATGACTAAAACTAACTTCAAAGAAATCTGGAAATATAGAATAGTTGTGTGACAAAAAGGACAAGTGGACAGGTGGTGTAAACTCTCTGCCATAATACCATACTCAACACATTACATATTCCATCTAATATGCTTTTATTGACAGTATTAGAGGCCCGGTATACAAATTCGTGCACCAGTGGGGTTCCTCGGCTTGGTCTGTGTGATTGGGCTGAAACTGGCTCTCTGATATCCCCTGAGGAGTGCTGGATTGCAAAAGAGCACAGGCCAGGCCAAGGGACCCCACTGGTGCATGATCAGGGCTGGGGAGGGATACAGAAGTTTGGCCATCCAGGGAGGGACCATAGGAGGATTACTGGTTGGAGCATCTTTCCCCTGGTGGTCAGTGCATATCATAGCGAGTGGTTGAGTTGCCTTAGCATATCATTAGCATAGCATGCTTCGATTCGTTGAATGGCCAGCCTGTCGACCAAACACTTAGCATATTAGGTTTTTATTATATAGGATTACAGATGTCGCAAATTTTTTCTCCTTTGCCCCATAAATTAAGTAAACTCAACACAACAGGCCTTCATCACAATATTGTCTGTGCCCATGGATTATGCATATATGCATATATGCTCTCTGGTTAATCTCTTCACATTTCTCCACAACCCTCCCCACTGAGATCTGTCAGTCTGTTCCATGCACCCGTGTCTCTGGACCTATTTTATTTGTTAGTTTATTTTGTTCATTAGATTCCACATATAAGTAAGATCATGTGATATTTGTCTTTCTCTGACTGGAATATTTCACTTAGCATAACAGTCTCCAGGTCCATCCATAATGTCTCAAATAGTAAGATATCCTATTTTTAAAAGCATCATAGTATTCTATGTTGTAAATATAAAATGCTTTTTATCCATTCATCTACTGATGGGCACTTAGGGTGTTTCCATATTTTAGCTATTATAAATAACACTGCTATGAATATAAAACTGCACATATTCTTTCTGATTTGTGTTTCAGCATTCTTAGAAGTAGGATCACTGGGTCAAAAGGCAATTCCATTCTAATTTTTAAAAAATATGTTTTATTGATTTTGTACAGAGAGGAAGGGAGAGAGATAGAGAGTTAGAAACATCGATGAGAGAGAGTCATCAATCAGCTGCCTCTTGCACACCCCCTACTGGGGATGTGCCCGCAACCAATGTACATGCCCTTGACTGGAATCGAACCCGGGACCTTTCAGTCCCCAAGCCGATGCCCTATCCATTGAGCCAAACCAGTTTTGGCTCCATTCTAATTTTTTGAGGAAACACCATATTCTTTCCACAGTGGCTGCACCTATCTGGATTCCCACCAATAATGTACCATGTTGCCTTTTCTATACATCCTCACCAGCACTTATTTTTGTTGTTTTATTAATGGTAGCCATATGGCATGTGTGAGGTAATACCACATTGTAGTTTTAATTTATATCTCTGATGATTAGTGGCATTGAGCATTGTTTTTTATGTTTCTATTGACCATGTGTATGTCCTCTTTGGAGAAGTATCAATTCAGGTACATTGCTCATTTATTAATTGGAATGTTTGTATTCCTGGTGTTTAATTCTATAAGTTCTGTATATATTTTGGAAATTAACCCCTTACCAGATATGTTATTGATGAATATACAATGGATTCCCTTTTCATTTTGTTATTGGTTTCTTTGGAAGCTTCTTATAATGATGTAGTTCCATAGGTTTATTTCTTACTTTGTTTCTCTTATCCTACCTAGGAGATGTATAGGCTATCATACTGCTATGTGAGATGTCTGATATTCTATTTCCTGTGTTTTCTCCCAGGATTTTTATGGTTTTGCAACTTATGTTTATCCATTTTGAGCTTATTCTTATATATGTTGTAAGTTGGTCTAGTTTTATTTTTATTTTTGCATGTGGCTGTCCAATTTTCCCAACACCATTTATTGAAAAGACTGTCTTTACTCCATTGTATATGTTTGCCTCATTTGTTAAATATTAATTGACTATAATGGTGCAGGTTGATTTCTGGAGTGTCTATTCTTTTCAGTTGATCTATATGTCTGTTCTTGTGCCAGTACCAGGCTGTTTTTATTACAATGACTTTGTAGTATAATGATTCCTCATGCTTTGTTCTTCTTTCTCAAGATTTCAGTGGAAATTTGGGGTATTTTTTTGGTTCCATATTTATTTTTGGAATATTTGTTCTAGATCTATAATATGTGACATGCAATTAGAATGTTAATTAGGATTTCATTGAATCTATTCATTGCTTTGGGTAATATGGAAATTTTAGTGATGTTAATTACTCTAATCCATGAGCACAGTATATGTTTCCATTTGCTTGTATATCTTCCTCTATTTCTTTTTTTCAATGTATCTTAGGTTTATGAGTACAGGTATTTTACCTCCTTGATTAAGTATACTCTTTGTTTCCTTTTTGCTGTTGTTGTTATTATGGTAAATGGAATTCTTATATTAGTTTCACTTTCTGAGAGTTCATTGTTGGAATACAAAAATGCCATTGATTTCTGTATGTTAAATTTGTATCCTGCTAATTTACCAAAATCATTTAAATCTAGTAGTTTTATGGTGGAATCTTTTAGTATTTTCTATGTACAAAATCTTGTCATCTGTGAATAAATATAGCTTTACTTGATCCTTTCCAAATTGGAATTTATTTCCTTTCTTTATTGATTAAGATATTACAAATGTGTCCTTATCCCCCCATTGTCACCCCCACTCATGCCCTCAACCCCTGCTGTCTTTGTCCATTGGTTATGCTTATGTGCATGCATATAAGTCCTTTAGTCGATCTTCTCCTTACCCCCACACTCCCCTACCTTCCCTCTGTGGTTTGAGCCTCTGATAAATGCTTCTCTGTCTCTAAATCTGTTTATGTTCTTCAGTTTACAATGTTCATTATAATCCACAAATGAGTGAAATTATGTGATATTTAATTTTTTCTGACTGACTTATTTCGCTTAGCATAATACTCTCCAGTTCCATTTATGCTGTTGCAAATGGTAAGAGATCCTTCTTTTTTACAGCAGCATTGTATTCCATTGGGTAGATGTACCACAGTTTTGTAATCCACTCATCTTTTTATGGATACTAAGGCTGTTTCCCAATCTTAACTATTGTAAATTGTGCTGCTATGAAGATAGTGGTACATATATCCTTTCTGATTGGGTTTATGGTTTCTTGGAATATAGTCCTAGATGTGGGATCACTGGGTCAAATGGGAGTTCCATTTTTGGATTTTTGAGGGAAGTCCTCATTGTTTTCCACAGTGGCTGCACCAGTCTTCATTCCCACTAGCAGTGCACAGGGGCTCCTTTTTCTCCACATCCTCTCCAGCACTTGTCGTTTGCTGATTTGTTGATGATAGCCATTCTGACAGGTGTGAGATGGTAACTCATTGTCATTTTGATTTGCATCTCTCAGCTGATTAGTGACTTTGAGCATGTTTTCATATGTCTCTTGCCCTTCCTTATATCCTCTTTCAAAAAATCTATTTAGGTCACTTGCCCATTTTTAAAATCAGGTTGTTTATCTTCCTTTTGTTAAGTTATATGAGTTCTCTGTAAATGTTGGGATTAAGTCCTTATTGGAGATAACATTGGCAAATATGTTCTCCCATGCAGTGGGCTTACATATTGTTTTGTTGATGGTTTCTTTTGCTGTGCAGAAGATTTTCATTTTGATGAAGTCCCATTTGTTTATTTTATCTCTTTAGTTTCCATTGCCCTAGGAGCTGTATCTGTGAAGATATTGCTTTGGCACATGTCTGAGATTTAGCTGCCTGTGGATTCCTCTAACATTTTCATGTTTTCTCATCTTAAGTTAAAGTTCTATATCCATTCTGAGTTTATTTTTGTGTATTTTGTAAGTTGGTGGTCTAGTTTTATTTTTTTGCATGCATCTGTCGAATTTTCCCGACACTATTTATTGAACAGACTGTATTAACTCCATTGTATACTCTTGCTTTTTTTCCCAAATATTAATTTAGCATAGTGGTTTGGCTTGATTTCTGGGTTCTCTATTCTATTCCACTTGTCTATATGTCTGCTCTTGTGCCAGTACCAGATAGTTTTGGGAACTGTGGCTTTGTAATATAACTTACTATCTGATATTGAGATCCCACCTACTTTGTTCTTCTTTCTCAGGATTGTTGCTGCTATTTGGTGTCTTTTTTATTATTATTCAAAATGAATTTTTGAAGAGTTCATTCTAGGTCTGTGAAATATGCCATTGATATTTTAATGGGGAGTGCATTGAATCTATAAACTGCTTTGCGAAGTATGGACAGTTTGATGTTGATTCTACCTATCCATGAGCACAGTATGTTCTTTTTCTGTTTATTTCTTCTTCTATCTCCTTTTTCAGTGTCTTGTAGTTTTCTCAGTACAGGTCTTTTACCTCCTTACTTGTTTATTACAAGATATATTAATTTTTTGGTACAATGGTAAATTGGTGTTTTTTTTGTGTTTTTTTTTTAAATCTCTCCTTCTGCAAGTTCACTATTGATTGTATAAAAATGCCTTATATTTCTTTGCATTAATTTTGTATCCTGCTACATTGCCAAATTCATTTATTAAGTCTAATAATTTTTGATGGAATCTTTAGGGTTTTCTATGTATTATATCATGTCTTTTGCAAATAATGACAATTTTACTTCTTTTCCAAGATGCCTTTTTTTTTTTTTCTTCTTTTCTGATTGCAGTAGCTACACTTCCAGTACTATGTTAAAGAGGAGTGGTGTAAGCAGGCATCCTGTTTTATTCCTGTTCTTAGAGGAAATGATTTTAGTTTTTGCTCATTGAGTATGACATTGGCTGTAGATTTTTCATACAAGGCTTTTTTATGTTGAGGTATAAATCCCTCTATTCCCACTTTGCTGCATTTTTTTCCTCATATACTAGTATGAGTGTTGAATTCTGTCAAATGCTATCTATACATCTATTTATATGATTATGTGAATTTTATCCTATCTTTTGCTTATGTGGTGTATCACATTTATTGATATGTGAATATTGTACCAGTCCTGAATCCCCAGACTAAATCTCACTTAGTCATAGTGTATGATCTTTTTAATGAATTCTGAACCACCCTTTGGTAATATATTATTGAGGATTTTAACATCTTTGTTCATTAGGGATATTGGGTTATAATTTTCTTTATTTCTAGTGTTTTTATCTAGTTTTGGAATAAGGAAGATGCTGTCTTTAAAAAAGTGCTTATTTTTGTGATCATATAATTTTTTATTATCTAAAGTTTTATATTTGTCTCATTTTACTTGATTGACCCACACCCCCCAGCCATTCCCACCCTGGGAAAGACCCCACTGTCCCAGTGTCTGTGTCCATTGGTTAGGTTAATATGCATGCATACAGGTCCTTTGGTTTCTCTCAACCCCCAGCCCCCGTCTCCCCTGCGATTTATCTCTTTATTTTTGTCCATCAGTTTATGTTGATCATTATATCCCACATATGAGTGAGATCATGTAATATTTATCTTTCTCCAACTGGCTTATTTTGCTTAGCATAATTCTCTCCAGTTCCATCCATGCTATTGCAAGTGGTAAAAGTTCATTATTTTTTTATAGCCGCATAGTATTCCATTGTGTAGATTTATTACAGTTTTTAAATCCACTCATCTGCTGTTGGGCACTTAGGCTGTTTTCAAATGTCAGCTATTATAAATTGTGCTACTATTAACAAAGGGGTGCATATAACCTTTCTGTTTGGTGTTTCTGGTTTCTTGGGATATAGTCCTGGAAGTGAGATTACTGGATCAAATGGGCGTTCTCTTTTTAACTTTTTGAGAAAAATTCATACTGTCTTCCACAGCAGCTGCAACAGTCTGAATTCCCATCAGCAGTGCAGGAGGTTTCCTTTTTATCCACATCCAAGCCAGCACTTGTCATTTGTTGATTTATTGATGATAGCTATTCTGACAGGTGTGAGATGGTATCACATTGTTGCTTTCATTTGCGTCTCTTGGATGATTAGTGAATTTGAGCATGTTTTCATATGTCACTTGGCCTTCTGTTAGTCCTCTTTCAAAAAGTGTCCATTTAGGTCTTTTGCAATTTTTTAATTGGATTGTTTATCTTCCTTTTGTTAAGTTATAGGAGTTCTCTGTAAATTTTGGAGATTAAATCCTTATCTGAAATAGCATTGTCAAATATCTTCTCCAATGAAGTGGGCTTTCTTATTGTCTTGATGGTTTCTTTTGCTTTGCAGAAGCTTTTTATTTTGGTGTAGTGCCATTTGTTTATTTTCTCCTTAGTCTCCATTGTCCTAGGAACTTTGTCGGTAAAGATATTGCTACGACATATGTCTGCTATTTTGCTGCCTATGGAGAATGGTAGGATTTTTATGGTTTACCACCTTATATTAAGTCCTTCAACATTTTAAGTTTGTTTTTGTGTATGGTTTAAGTTTGTGACCTAGTTTAAGTTTTTTGCATGTATCTGACCAAATTTCCCAGCACCATTTATTGAAGAGACTTTCCTGACTCCATTGTATGCTTTTGCCTCCTTTTTAAAAATATTAATTGAGTATTCTGGCTTGGGTTGATTTCTGGGTTCTCTGTTCTATTTCATTGGTCTATATCTGTTCTTGTGCCAGTACCAGGCAGTTTTGAAAACTGAGGGTTGGTAATATAGCTTGATATCTGATATTATGATCCCTCCTTCATTGTTCTTTTTTTCTGAAGATTGCTGCAGCTATTCCGTGTCTTTTTTAATTCCAGATGAATTTTTAGGGAATTTGTTCTAAAACTTTGAAATATGCCGTTCTTATTTTAATTGGTATTGCACTGAATTTGTAGATTGGTTTGGGTAATATGCATATTTTAATGATGTGATTCTACCAATCCATGAACATGGTACGTTCTTCCTTTTTTTTATGTCTTCTATATTTCATTTTTCAATGTCCTGTAATTTTCTGAGAACAGGTTTTTTATGTCCTTAGTTAAGTTTATTCCTAGTTAGCCCCCCCACCCTTTGTGTGTGTGTGTGTGTGTGTGTGTGCAATGGTAAATGTGATTTTTTTTTTTTTTTTAGCTTCTTTCCTTGGGTTCTAAAAAGAGCTTTGAAGTCTTACATTCTGTTGACTTTTCTGAAACATTTTGTGGTATATAGGTGTTAGTAAAACTTACTTGTGAAGCCACCTAGAACAAAACGTTTGTTTTCTTAGAGTTTTTTTATTTTATTTTATTACTTTAATCTTGTGAGCAGTTACCTTTCCATTCAGATTTTCTGTTTTTTCTTGATTTTAGAAGTATGTATGTTTGTAGGAATTTGTACATTTTCCCCAGGTTGTCCAATTTGTCATTTATACTATTTTTTTTTTTTATAACACTTTCTATTTCTGTGATGTCAGTTGTTTCTTTGCCTCTTTCATTTCTCATTCTATTTATTTGGGTCATTTCTCTTTGTTTCTTAAAAAGTCTGACTAAAGTTATATCAATCTTGTCTATCTTTTCAAACCAGCTCTTGGCCTTATTCATTCTTTACATATATATAAAGGTATATAGTATTAAAATTATATCAATCTTGTCTATCTTTTAAAACCAGCTCTTGGCCTTATTAATCCTTTATATATATAAAGGTATATAGTATATAGTATATAGTATATAGTATATAGTATATAGTATTATACCTTTATATATATAAAGGTATAAAGGTATAACTAGTATATAGTTAGCCTCTAGCTCATGTATTTCCATTTTTAAGATCTTCATTATTTATTTATTTCTAATTATTCTGGGCTATTTCTTGTTGTTCTTTTTCTAATTGTTTTATTAGTTGGGTTGCATTGTTTATTTGATCTTTTCTTGTCTCTTTATGTAGGCCTGTAATGCTATGAACTTCCCTCCTAAGACTGCTTTTGCTTTTTTCTATAGATTTTGGGTTTTGTGTGTTCATTTTCACTTTTTTTACAGGAATTTTGTTTTTCTTGATAAATCTCATTGTTAATGAATTTATTGTTTAATAACATGCCATATAGTCTTTATGTGTTTGAAAATTGTTTCTTTTTAAAATTGTGGTTGATTTCTAGTTTCATGCCATTGTGATCTGAGAAGATGCTTTATATTATTTTAATCTTCTTGTACTTGGTAAGACTTGTTTTGTGTCCTAACATTGGTCTGTCCTTGGAGTCATTCCATAACTACTTAAGAAGAATATATATTCTGCAGCTTTAGGATGAAATGTTATGTAAATATCAATTAAATCCATCTGATATAGTGTGTCTTTTAAAGTTATTGTTTCCTTGTTGACTTTTCTTCTAAAAAATCTAGCCAGTGATGACAGTGAGGTGTTAAAATCCTCTGCCATTACTGTATTGCTGTCAGTCTCTTCCTAAAGTCCTCCAAGAGAGTGAGAAGAGTGAGAAAATGGCGGAAGAATAGATAGGCAGGTTCTGAGCCTTGTCCCAAAGCAGAAAGAAAGAGTAGCAGAGGGTCGCCCTGGGAGTGTTTATTAGCAAGCCAAGAAACAGGCGAACTCCAGGAGAAACTGGGGGTATGCTGATCAGGGTGCCCCTGACAGGGAAGTACCCACGGCGGGGCTGGGTCCCTTCCTGGAGCTACCTATGGGCTTGGATAGGAAAATCTCACCATCTTGAAGATTGGATCTGGTCAGAGGCCTGAATATCCACAGCCACAGTGACCACCAAGCAGCTGTGAGCCCCACTAGGCTGATCCCAGGCAGCGCAAACACTTGGACTCAAAGGAGTGCCCCATCACACTATGAAAAGGTCAGATTTCATGGGGATAGGGTGAGTCCCCGTGGTGGTGGAAGACAGAAGCCCACGTGCACTAGATACTGAAGGACTGGGGCAGTATTTACAAGTAGAAGCCCCTGGCTGTTGGGCTGGTGTCACCAGTGAATGTGGACAAGGCTCCTAATAGAAGGCATATCTAAAGAGCAACATGTTTGGATCTGACTGGGAAGGATATTGGAGAATTACAGGGGAGTGCAGTTGACTCGGAATTGTCTCCCCCCCCCCCCCCCCCCAGATCAGTGTCACAGAAAGGGGGAAAAAAAAGCTAGAGAGGCTTTAGAGCCCTGGAAGTCAACCCAGAAACACTGCCACCCAAAGGCTAAATCACAAATTGACCCTAGTATAATTAAAAAAATCAAAGCAAGACCTGCTTAAAAATCAGGACCGGATTACAACACTGAGGAGCAGTGAAACACTGGGAACTGCAATACTGTCTGGACTGGGAAACAGGCTTGCCAAACAGAATGATAGAGTAAGTGAATGACCTTCATTACTGCAAATTTTATTTTATTTTTTAATTTTTGTTTTCTATTTTCATTATTTGCAACATATACTCAAGAAACTATTTTTTTTT
Organism: Pipistrellus kuhlii; assembly: GCF_014108245.1. Lineage (NCBI taxonomy): Eukaryota > Metazoa > Chordata > Mammalia > Chiroptera > Vespertilionidae > Pipistrellus > Pipistrellus kuhlii. The sequence continues at coordinate 1,298,520 of NW_023425547.1, forward strand.
CTTTTTTCCTCACTTGATTTTACCTTTTTAATTATTATATTTTAAATGTAATCAACATTATTACTACTGCTATTTTACCTTTTTTATCTTATTTTCTCTTATTTATTTTTATTATTATTTTTAAGTGTCATATTATTTGCTTTTTTATTTTATTTTACTTTGGGATTAGTGTTCTACAGTCTATTTTTACCTTTCCTTCTCCTATGCTTTATTCTATCTCAACCCTACCTTTATGCCATCACTCTGTTCCTAACATTTTCCGTTTGGTGTCCTGTTTATCTTAACCCTTTTCTGCTCAAGATTTTCCATATTCTTTCTGTTTACCCCCTCCTAAAATTTCACCCTACTTGTGTATATCTAATTTCTAATCCCCTGCTCCAAGCCCATTAACACCTCCCTTGTTGCTATCCTAAAAAAAAAAACAAAACAAAACAAAACAAAACACACACACACACACACACACACACACACATACACACACATGCACACACACAGACACACAAACACTCTTTCTCTCTATCCCTTTGTAGTTGTATATTGAATGTTAACTATATCGAAGTTTTATGCTTTTTTGTAAGATTGGTTTGCTTATTCTTTTTGTTTGTACGCTTTTGTTAGCTGGGTTCTAGTCACCTTTATTGGAGGTTATTAATATTGCAAACACATTTTTGTTCAGTGCCTTGTGTGTTGTACCTGGTTGTGTTGTATTTTGTGACTTTAAATCAAAGCAGGAGAGAGGGAACTACATAACCAGATATCCTGAAAAGAGAGATCATTTGGAGACAAAGAAACAGCCCACATATGAAAGAAAAGCAGGAATCACCAGAAAAGGAAGTAAATGAGTTAGAGGCAAGCAACCTACCAGAGCAAGAATTCAGAGTAATGACCATAAGATGGCTAAAATTAATGGAAGACAAATTTGACAATATGAGTAAGAACCAAGAGGAAATGAAGAAGAACTAAGAAGAAATGAAAAATGACATTGCTACTGTAAAGAACTCAATAGAAAGCATCAAGAGTAGACTAGAAGAAGCAGAGGACTGCATCAGTGAGCTAGAACACAAGGTGGAAAAAAATACCCAATTAGAGCAGCTTCTGAAAAAAAAATTAAAAAGCAGGAGGACAGACTAAGGGAAATTTGGGACAATACAAAACAAAACAATATTAGAATAATAGGGGTTCCGGAAGGAAAGGAAACTGAGGAAGACATGGAAAATGTATTTCAAGAAATAATGACAGAAAACTTTCCTGAGTTAGAGAAGAAAAAAACCATAGAAATCAAGATGCCTGCAGAGTCCCAAGCAAAATGAATCCCAAAAGACTGATGCCAAAGCACATTATAATTAAACTGGCAAACACCAATGAGAAAGTAAGAATCTTAAAAGTAGCCAAAGAGAGACAGAAAATTACATATAAAGGAACCCCCATTAGACTAGCAACTGATTTCTCCACAGAAAGTCATCAGGTCAAAGGGACTGGAATGAAATATACAAAGTCCTGCAAAGGAAGAGTCTAAATCCAAGAATACTGTACCCAGCAAGGCTATCAATCAAAATTGAAGGTGAAATCAGGAGCTTCACAGACAAAAACAGACTAAGGGAATTTATCACCACAAAACCAGCAATGCAAGAAATGCTACAGGGTCTACTGTAAAAATAAAGACATAGGAAGCTAAGAAGGAACACAGGGGTATAGAATAAAAATGGCGTCAAATAAGTACCTATCAATAATAACTGTAAATGTAAATGGATTAAATGCTCCAATCAAAAGACATAGGGTAACAGATTGGGTAAGAAAACAAGACCCATATATCTGTTGTCTACAAGAAACACACTTCAGAAAAAAAGATGCACACAGACTCAGGGTGAAGGGATGGAATAAGATTTTCCAGGCAAATGGAAATGGAAAAAAAAAAAAAAAAAAAAAAGCTGGGGTAGCAATACTTATATCTGACAAATTAGATCTCAAAGTAAAGGACATAACAAGAGATAATGAAGGCCACTTCATAATACTAATGGGAACAATCCCACAAGAAGAAATAACCCTGATAAATATATATGCACCCAATACAGGAGCACCCAAATACATAAAAAAAAAAAACAAACACAACTGTTAGAGGACATTAAGGGAGAGACCCACCTGGGGTTTTGCCTGGCCATACCACATACCTGCCACTCTGGAAGGGCTGAGAAGACTGGGTGCCACCATCTTGTGGCTGTGGGAGCCACCATTTTTGAAAGTGTGACAGACAATTAAAATATCCCCTTCTTATTGACTGTGGGCACCACCATCTTTGAGGGCATGGCAGTCAATTAGTATAGTTCCTCCTTATTGGTTGTGGATGTTGCTATCTTTTGTGAGGGCATAATTGTCAATTAACATATTCCCTCTTTATTTGAAAGGATGGGTACTTTTAAAAACATATTTATGCTTGTGTTTTTCTCTCTATATTTCTTCTTACAGTAGTCCTTTCCAATAACATTTTTTTTGCAGTGCTTGTTTGGTGGTAATAAATTTCTCTAACTTTTTTTTTTTTTTTTGCCTCAGAAGTTCTTTATTTCACCTTCAAATTCAAATGATGTTCTTGCTGGGTAGAGTAATCTTGCTTTCAGATCTTTGCTTTTAATTACTTTGAATGCTGTATGCCATTATCTTGTGGCCCCCAGTATTTCGGTTGAGAAATCATGTGACAGCCTTATGGGAGTTTCCTTTTAGGTAATTGACTCTCTCTCATTTGATGCCATTGAAATTTTCTCTCTTTAATATTAGTCAATTTAATTATTATGTGTCTTGGTGTGAGTCTCTGAATTCATCTCGATAGGGGCTCTCTGTGCTTCCGGAACTTGTGTGACTTTTTTTTTCACCAGGTAATGGAAGATTTCTGTTATTATTTCTTCAAATAGGTTTTCTATCAATTGCTCACTTTTGTCTCACTCTGTTGCTTTTATGTTGCAGATTTAATTATGTTTAATGTTGTCCCAAACTTCCCTTAAACTATTCTCACGCTTTTCAATTATTTTTTCTATTTGCTCTCCTGATTGATTTTTCAACATTGTCTTCTAGTTTACTGATTATTACTCCACTTCCTATAACTACTCTTATTCTTTCCATTGTATTCTTTATTTCAGCTATATTGTTACTCATTTCAAAGTGGATGTTCCCATTATTTCTATGTGTTGTGTTTTTTTTTTCATGCTGTGAACATTGTTAAAACCATTACTTCATACACTATTTCTGATAAATTACTTGCCTCAGTTTAATGTAGCTTTTTTTTCCCATGAAGATTTCCTCTGTTCTTTCATTCAAGTCCTGTTTCTTTGCATCCACATTTTGTAGTTTCCTTGTGTTTTCTTTTGCATATTATATAAGACTGCTATGATTTTCAGTCTTGGTAGGTTGCCTTTTTGTTGTGGATGTGTTATGGGCCTCAGTGGTAAAGTGTCCTTAATCCTCTGGGCTGGTACTCTAGGAATGCCCATTGTATTGGTTGTGTTGGCCCTCCTGTTGTATTTGGATATTAATTGCTGATGTCCCATTTGTGGATTTGCACAGCTATTGGGGTAGCAAACTGTCAGGTTAAGCTCTGACCATGTAATGCCAACTCTTATACAAGTGGTGACAAAACAAAATTGGAGAAAATCAGACAAAACAGAAAACAACCTACACACAAAGAAAGAACATCAGAAAATAAATAATAATGATAATTATAATAAAGAATACTAAAAGACAAGAGATGAAAAGAATTTTAAGCAAAACAAATGAAATTAGAAAAGATAATGTAAAATAAAATAAGGAAAATAAAAGACAAAGAATAAGAATAATAAAGATATCCAAATATGGCCAACAGCAGGACTGCACTGAGGAAGAGAGTGTGAGTTAGTAAAAGAGTGAGAGCAGAGTAAGTGGACATGTGTGGTATAAGTATGGGTAAGTGAGGAACAGTTAGATCTCTTAGACCTCCTGGGGATCGACAAATCAGGTTGTCCTAGAAAGGGATCCCCTGCTACTGCTACAGGAACTCACAGGATAGCTCTAGCTTTGGAGCAGAGACCACACCATCTTGAAGGAGGGAGTAATAGAGGATAGGACCACAGACACATTATTACACAGAGTGCCCTCAGACACTACCCTGAACTGGCACAGTGAACAGCTCACCAGCCTTAATGCACAAGGGACCACCACTGTGACCCTGCAGTGAGTGGCCCACTACCTTGCCACAGGTTCCCATGTTCACACAGTGAGTGCACACCAGTGAAACCTCCCAAGCCACCTTACCCACAGATCAGGACTTCTGCAGGGAGTGAACACTAGAGGGACCATGCACCCATCCCTGCCTGGTCCCAAGGACCCTAGGACAACATGCTGTGAGTGTGCACCAGAAGGACCTGGCATAGCACCATGACCAGGCCACAGGACTACACTGCAAGTGAACAGCAAAGGCACCCAGTGTGACACCCTGCTCAGTCCCCAGGACCACTAGCAGTGAGTGTATGCCTAAAGGACCTACAGTGTCACCTTGCTATGGGTGCAAGAATCACACAGTGAATTGCATGCCAGAGGGCTTGGGACCTAATAGGGGGTTGCATACCAGTGGAACTGTGCATGCACGCCTGCTGACCTAGAGTATCAGCAATGCACACCTAAAGAACAATATCTATGGGGAAAGGGAACATTACTCAGAGCAGAGACAATAAAGTCATGAGACTCAAGGCATGAGACTCTGGGCTATATAGTCCTAGATCACTGGATCACTAGAGGCTTCAACCTCCTGGGTATCAATCAGGTTGCCCAGGCCCAGGAAGAGACAGCAACTCATATTATATGGAAACAAATACAAAAGGAGAGCAAAAATGGAGATACAATCCCAAAAGGAAAAAGAAAGAGGAATAGCCAGAAAAGAAACAAAATGAAATAGAGGCAATTTGTCAGATAAATAATTCAGAGGAATGGTTATAAAGATGATCAAACATCTTGTAGCAATCATCATGATTGAGAATTACAACAGCACAATGAGCATTATAAGGAGCTTATGTAGAATTCACCAACATGGATAAGAATCAAAAGGAAATGAATGAAATAGCTTCAGCAAATAACACCCTAGGAGTTGGGAGGGAAATGAAAGTTAAAAAACAAACAAACCCTGGAATGTTTCAAAGGCAGACGAAAAGACACTGAGAAGTGAATCAGTGAGTTAGAAGACAAGGCAGAAAAAAACATCCATACTGAACACCAATTGGAAAAAAGAAAGAAAGAAGAAGCAGGATGAGAGTTTAAGGGAATTTGGGAGCTATGTGTATAATAGGGGTCCCAGAAAGAGAAGAAGTTAAACAAGGAATAGTAAACCTTTTGAAAAAATAATGATAAAACTTCCCTGATTAGGGGAAGCAAAAGTAAACAAGCACAGACAGCCCCAAAGAAGATGAACCCAAGAAGACCCCACAGGAGAAAACAAGATGGCGGCATAGGTAAATACCTAAATTCCTGCCTTGCACGAAAATTTCAAAAATTTTAAAACTACAACTAAAAGACAAAACGGACATCATTCACAACCACATGAAGGCTGGCTGAGTGGAAATTCTACAACTAGGAAGAAAAAGAAAAACACACTGAGACTCAGAGGAGCTGCAGGAGGCAGAGGTACTGAGACACGTGCATGTAGAGGACTGGCAACTGAGTGTGTGGCTGGCTTTCTCAAGTTGAAGGGAGAAAAAAAGCTCCTTAATGCACTGAACTCCAGTTCTGCGTGAGACTCTGAGGACCCAGACTCATTTGGGGAGAAACTGGACTGTCTGGCAGCAGGCAGAACTTGAGGGTGGCTTTCTCTCAGAGGTGCTTATAGCAATTACCATGGGACACTGAGACACAGGGGCCTATTAGAGCAAGGCTGATGGGAAACCAATGCTGTCTGCCCCACCCTGAGACTCCATCCCATCCAAGCTGACCGCAGAGGCTTTTGCAAGTCTTGTCTCATAAGGGTGTCTCCAGCACTGAAGTTCTCCCAGTGTAGACACAGCTGATTCTCACAGTCAGTTGGCCTGGAAGTCAATTCCTCCCAGTGATACCAATAATAATCAAGGTTTAACTACAATAAACGGTGCACACAGCCCACAAAGAAGTGTACCAAGAGCATCCACCTCAGGTGACTGAGGATGATGAGCCACTGGGCCTTACAAGTCACCTAGCACATAAAGCCACTCTATAAACTCAGGGAAGCAGCCAAAATGCAAAGACAAAGAAACAGGTCACAAATGAAAGAAATAGAGGAAAGCAAACAACTGGATATAGAGTTCAAAACCACAGTTATAAGGTTTTTAAAGACTTTTCTAGAAAAGGCCAATAAATTTAGCAAGACCCTCGAGGATATAAAAAAGGACCAACTAGAAATTAAGCATATACTGACTGAAATTAAAATATATATATATATATATATATATATATATATATATATATATATATATATATTTATATAGAGATCTAACAGTAGACTAGAGGATTCCAAGAAACAAGTCAAAGATTTGAAATACAAAGAAGTAAAAACAAAAACAAAAAAACACTCAACCAGAAAAGAAAAGAATCCAAAAACATGAAGATAGTGTAAGAAGCATCTGGGACAACTTCAAGCATATCAACATCAGAATTATTGGAATGCCAGAAGAAGAAAGAGAGAAAGATACTGAAAACCTATTAGAAGAAATAATAACCAAAAACTTCCCCCACCTGATGAAAGAAATAGGTTTACAAGTCCAAGAAGCAAAGTGAACCCCAAACAAAAGGAACCCAAAGAGGACCACATGAAGACACATCATAATTAAAATGCCAAGGGCAAAAGACAAAGAGAGAATATTAAAAGCACCAAGAAAAAAAGTTACTTACAAATGAGCACCCATAGGACTGTCAGCTGATTTCTCAACAGAAACTATGCAGGCCAGATGTGAGTGGCAAGAAATATTCAAAGTGATGAATAGCAAGAACCTACAACCAAGATTACTCTATCCAGCAAAGCTATAATTCAGAATCGAAGGGCAGATAAAGAGCTTCAGATATAAGAAAAAGCTAAAGGAGTTCATCACCACTAAGCCAGTATTATATGAAATGCTGAAAGGTATTCATTAAGAAGAAGAAAGAAGAAGAAAATGGTAAAGATAAAAATTATGAACAACAAATACATATTTATCAACAAGTGAATCTAACAATCAAGGGAATACATAATCTGATTAACAGAATAAACTGGTGAATATAATAGAATCAGAGGTATAGAAAGGGAGTAGATTGACAATACTTGGGGAAAAAGGGGTGTGGGAGGTGTGGGAAGAGGCTGGACAAAAATTGTACACCTATAGATGAGGACAGTGCGGGGGGGTGGTGGTAAAGGCAGAGAGTGGGATGGGAACCGGGTGGAGGGGAGCTATGGGGGGGGGGAGGAACAATTGTAATAATCTGAGCAATAAAGATGTATTAAATTTAAAATATAAGACCCCCTATGAAGAAATATCATAATTAAAATGCAAACATTAATGAAAAAGAAAGAATCTTAACATATTAAGTGCTCAGCCTGTTTTGTTTTCTGGACAGAAAGTGTAGTATCAGTCACTGGTTATTGATGTGGTGCTTAACGTGTTAAAGACTACAAGAGAGAGAGACAGAAAATTACCTACAAGGGATCTCCCATTAGATTATCAAATGATTTCTCAACAGAAACACATAAAGAAAAAAGTGAATAGAATTAAGTATACAAAGTAATGAAAAGCAAGGACTGAATCCAAATTTACTATATCCAGCAAAGCTATTATTCAAAATTTATGGAAAAATCAGGAACTTTACAAACAAAAACAGGTTAAAGGAATTAATTACCACTAAGCAAACAATGCAAGTAATCCTAGATGAAATTCAAGATCAATGAGTAGAAAGAGAGGAAGAATCACAGACATAAAGAATAAAAATGACAACAAAAAAGTACCTAATAATAATAGCCTTAAATGTAAATGGATTAAATGCTACATTAAAAAGAAATCAGGTGGCTAAATGGATAAGAAAACATGGCCCATAAATATGCTAACCACAAGATATACACCTGAGAACAAAGTACTCATACAGACTGAAAGTGAAGGGATGAATTAAAATTTCAGACAAATATAAATAAAAAAAGCTGGGATAGCAAAACTTACATCTGACAAAATAGAGCACAAATTGAAGGCCATAACAAGAGATAAGAAAGGCTACTTCATAACACTAAAGGAATTAATACAACAGTATAATATAACTCTGGTGAACATATATGCACCCCATGCAGGAACACCCAAATATACATTAAAAGCTTTTGAAATATATCAAGGGAGATATTGACAAGAATATAATTATAATAGGAGGATTTAATAACCCATTGACATAACGATAAATTTTAGACAAAAAAATTAACAAATAAACTGCAATCCTAAATGATTCACTATATCATATGGAAATAATTGACATCATCAAATCATTTCATGACCAAGATACAAAATATACATTCTTCTCAAGTTCACATGGGTTATTTTCAAAGATAGACCACATGTTAAGAATCAGACTAAGTCTCTACAAATTCAAGAAGATCAAAATGGTATCAAGCATATTCTCAGATCACAATGACATAAAATTATAAATCACCTCTAATAAAAACAATCAAACACATGGAGGCTAAATAGTGTGCTATCAAACAATAAAAGGGTTAACAAAGAAATCAAAGAAGTAATATAAAACATCCTCAAAACAAATAACAAAGTAAACACAACAATCCAAACTCAATGGGACACAGTGATGGCAATGCTGACAGGGAAGTCCATAGTACTACAGGCCTACCTCAAAAAATAAGAAAAACTTGTAGTAAGTTATATAACTTCAAGAATTAGAAAGAGAGCAACAAGAAATACCCAGAGTAAGTAAAAAGAAGGAAACAATAAAGATCAGTGTGGAAATAAATGACATAGAGGTCAAAAAACAAAAAACAAAAACAAAAACAAAAACAAAAAACAATACAACAGATCAATAAAACCAAGAGCTGATTCTTTGAAAGGATAAACATGATTAATGGATGTCAAACCAAGATCACAAGGAAACAGAGAGAGAGAGAGATGACCCAAATAAACAAAATAAGAAATGGAAAAGCTTCAGTAATAACTGAACCAATAGAAATACAAAATATTGTAAAAAAAAAAAAAAAGTACTATGCACAACCCTATTCCAACAAACTGTACAACCTACATGAAATGGACATAGTCCTAGAAAAATGCAATCTTCCAAAAATCATTTAGGATAATCAGAAAACCTGAATAGGCTGATAACTACTGATAAAATTGAAACAGTAATCAAATCCCTACCAGCAAACAAAAGCCCTGATTTGGATGGTTTTACAGGAGAGTTTTAACAACTTTCAAAAAAGAACTAACATGTATCCCCCTCAGAATATTAAAAACAACAATAACAATAACAATAACAATAACAAAGAGGAAGAAACACTTCCAATCTTTTGCTCTGAAGCCAGCATTACTCCAATCCAAAAACCAGATAAAGACACTTCAAAGAAGTTCTCACTTGCTCAATGTATCTCTATTCTCTGGCACTTACTATTCATTTCTCAATGTGTTTTGACATTAGGTCCAAGGAAAAAAATATGCCTGTCTTTTACAGATGTGCTTACTTTATTTATGTTAGACAAATAAAGGAGTAAGAAGATCCACATCTTCTAATCCTGAGAAAACAAAGAGGAAACTTGAATTAAAAGGTCTAACTCAGCCCCTTTCCCCTTGGAAGGATAGCATTGGTAAAGATGTTCAAATAGAAAATGATGGTCTGGAGAAGAGGTGTTGGAGGAATGACTGAGATTAAAATAGGTCACCTGAATGGTTATCCAGATGGTTAGAAAATTGGAAGAAGGGTGATGTTCTATGAATATTTATAGTAATACAGGGGTAAAATTGGCTTTGGTAGTAGATTATGGTGTTAGAGCATGTGAGAGAGCATTTTGTTGGTGCCTTTCTTAAATATAGTCAGTGGAATAAATCATACCAGATATTAGAAGGCAAATGGCTCTACACTGTTCTTAGGATTTCCCAAAGCTCTGGAAATATGGAAATATCTATTGGGAATAACTGTAGGGACAATATGCCCAAGCAAAAATTTGCTAAAATAACTCTGGTCTCTCTCTCTCTCTCTCTCTCTCTCTCTCTCTCTCTCTCTCTCTCTCTCTTAATTAATCCTCACCCAAGGATATCCCATTGATTTTTAGAGAGAGTGAGAGACTGGGACAGAGAAACATCAATTTGAGAGGGACATATTGATTGTTTGTCTCCCACATGTGCACTGATCAGGGCTGAGGTACATGCCCTTGACCTAAACTGAACCCAGGATCCTTCAGTCCATGGATGACAATCTATCCACTGGCTAGGGCAACTCTGGTGTCTCATGATTTTATCCTTTGGTCAGAGGCCCACCCTTACTTTCATCACACAAAACAGAAACAACTCATAACTTTTGAGTCCCTGTGCAACAAATGAGATGTATTGGCTTTGTTTAGCTTGGTTTGAAGAGGAACAGGGTAAAGAAGAGAGATATACATCCACACTCCCCATGTAAAGACAAACTACTGACACATTCAACCACTGAACACTCTGTAGCAGGTATAGATTCTGTTTGCACTGAAGCCCTCTCTTTCCATCTTCAGTGGTTCTATGATTAGGCTTCTCTTTCCCTCAATAAACAAAAATGGAGACTCCGATCAACTTTTGGTTATGTCTGTTTCCAAAAAAATATCCCTCTGGCTATTTTCCTTTATCAAAGATCATCTGCTCAATGAGTAGTACTATTTTTGACTCAGAAGGCTCCTTGAAAGAACTGCTCTGGGCTATACAGGGTGTGTGGACATGGGGTGTGAGTAACTGAGAAGTTAGAGTAGGATAACTTTAGAAAGAGCTAGGAGGGAAAAATATAAGTTTTCACACTGGAGGTCATGCCATGGATGTAAAAATCAGGTTTTATTTGAGATTTATGACCAATTATTAGTTACGAGTTAGAACCAGTTCCTATCCATGGTTGTGTTTAAATGACTTTAGTGAAGAAACTAGGCCTGAGTTGATAACTGACTAATATAGCAGCCTTTAAATGAGGAAAAAGAGTGGATGGGAGGTGTGGTGAGGGGCAGGGAACAAACTACTCTGAGTAACTAAATGTTGTAGTTAAGAGAGAGACTTCTGAAAACATTTTCCCACCATTCTTGCTCTTAAGTCATGAACACTGACACAACAGTATTTACTTCTCCTGAAATCCTTATTATCAGAGAAGCTAAGTGACTTGCTGAAGGTTATATAAGTATTAATTAACCTGAGTATCAAAGACAAACTTTTAACTCCAAATCCAGTTGTTATTGTTATTTCTAAATCAGCTATATCACCATTCCTCTAGGACAGTGTTTCCCAAAGTGTGGCATGCGTATCCCCAGGGATACGGGAAGAGTTTGGTGGGGGTATGCGTTGCACTGGAGTTTGGTGGGGATATGCACTGCACCGTGCTTAGCTGGGCCTAATTTTACATCCTCGTGAGTACCAGGGGTACTCAGCATTACGAAAATTATAGTATATGTGCTGCCGAAGCGAGCACAGCATTACGAAAATTATAGAAGGGTACACATATGTCAAAAGTTTGGGAAACACTGCTCTAGGACATGCTTGTTATAGAAGAATTAGTTTTCTGTCACAATTTCTTTCAATATGTTTTCGGTATCTTGCTCTCTGTCATCTTCTGGGATGCCCATAATTCTGATGTTGATTCACTTGAAGTTGTCCCAGAAGTTTCTTACACTATCTTCAACTTTCTGGATTTTCTTGCCTTCTTGCTTCTGTGGAGGAGTGTCCTCTGGTTCTTTGTGTTCCAAATCTTTGACTTGATTCTTACAATCTTCCATTCTGTTTTTAGGACTCTGTATAATATATTTTTTTTTATTTCAGAGAATGTATTCTTTATTTCTAGTTGATCCTTTATTATTTCTAGTTGATCCTGTTTCATATCTTCATAGGTCTTGTTTATTTTATCGGCCTTTTCTAGGAGATTCTTGAAAAGCCTTATAAGTGTGGTTTTGAACTCTATATCCATTCGCTTTTTGTCCTCCATTTCTTTTGTTTGTGATCTGTTTCCTTGTCTTGGCATTTTCGCTGCTACCCTGAGTTGGTAGGGTGGGAGGATCAGCTTTGTCTATACCAGGAGACAGCCTTATTCAACTAGACTTGGAAAACTGCAAGAGGGTTTCTGTTCAACTTGGATGGGGTGGAGTTTCAGGGTGGAGCCTACAGCCTTGGCTTCCAGTTAGCCCCTCCCTATGAGGCTCCTGAGTCTCAGTGTTCCTCAGTGTCCTTTGGTATTCGCTGCAAGCACCTCTGAGAGAAAGGTGCCCTAGAGTTTCGCCCGCTACAAGACAGTCTAGTCTCTCCCCCACAGAGCCTGCAATTGGGGTTCAGTGCAGTTGGAAGTGGGGTTAAGAGCAGTCAGGAGCTTTTGTCTCCTTCCCGCTAGGGCAATCCAGCAGCACAGTCAACCATCCATTCTCTGCGCGCAATGTGCACTACTTGGAGGCTCTGCCTTTCGCCGCTCCCCTGGGTTTCCGCCCTTACAGCCCAGATTCCCTCTGTTTGAGCCTGGAGCCCAAGGGTCTCGCCCAGAACTGGAGTTCAGTGCACTCGGAACTGGGGTTCAGCACAGTCCAGAGCTTTTGTCTCCTTCCCACTAGGGCAATCTAGCAGCACACTCAACCGTCCATTCTCTGAGCGCAATGTGCACGACCCAGGGGCTCTGCCTTTCGCCACTCCCCTGAGCTACGGCCTTACAGCCCAGATTCCCTCAGTATGTGTCTGGGTCCCCAGGGTCTCGCTCAGAACTGGGGTTCAGTGCTGTTGGAACTGGGGTTCAGCACAGTCCTGAGCTTTTATCTCCTTCCTGTTAGGGAATGCCAGCCAGGCATTCAGCCTCCCCCTCCTCTCTGGCTCTGTCCTTTCTGCACACGCAATGTGTCTCCGTACGTTAGGCTTTTATAGCTCCTCTGATTTTCCTTCTGGTTTTCTCTTTCCTTCTCATTGTAGAATTTCCAGTCAGTCAACTGTCTTGTAGTTCTGGATAATGTCCACTTTATATTTTAGTTCTATTTTTTGAAATTTTTGTGTGAGGCTGCAGTTAGGCTTACCTATGCCGCTATCTTGGTTTCTCCCCTCCTCTCGTTATTTCAAGATACTGAAAACATATTGAAATAAATTATGACAGAAAACTTCCCCCACCTGGTGAAAGAAATAGACTTACAAGTCCACAAAGTGCACAGAGCCCCAAACAAAAGGAATCCAAAGAGGACCACACCAAGACACATCATAATTAAAATTCCAAGAGCAAAAGACAAAGAGAAAATATTAAAAGCAGCAAGAGAAAAGCAGGTAGTTACCTATAAAGGAGCACCCATATGATTGTCAGCTGATTTCTCAACAGAATCCATGCAGGCCAGGCGGGAATGGCAAGAAATATTCAAGGTGATGAATAACAAGTACCTACAGCCAAAAATACTCTATCCAGCAAAGCTATCACTCAGAATCGAAGGTCAGATAAAGAGCTTCACTAATAAAAAAAATCTAAAGGAGTTCATCACCACCAAACCAGAATTATATGAATTGCTGAAGAGGGTTCTTTAGGAAGAGGAAGAAAATAAAGATAAAAATCAGGAACAACAAATATGTAACTATCAACAAGTGAATCTAAAAACCAAGGGAATTAAAAAACCTGATGAACAATATTAACTATTAAATATAATAGAATCCTCTGATGGATTCTATTATATTTAATAGTTATGGAAGGGGAGTGGACTGATAATTCTCAGGGAAAAGAGGAGTGGGGGGTGAGGGAAGAGACTGAACATAAACTGTGCACCTATGGATGAGGACAGTGGGGGGTGGGGAAAGGGCAGAGGGTTGGGTGGGAACCTGGTGGAGGGGAAAAAATGAGGATCTTTTGTAATAATATGAGCAATAAAGATTTATTAAAAAAATAGAAGAATTAGAAGCAATACTGTTCAAAATGAATTTTTCAAAACCATAGTGTAATTGTGGACTCATAATAGTGGCTACCCTTAATTGACTTTCTTTGTTCTTATAATGTAAAAATTCATTATTTTGAATAACTCAATTTTACAGAGGAGGAATGTATGCTTTATAAAGGTTAACATCCTATATTCTTCATTCATTTTCTATGTCTAGTATATATTATTAGAGGCCCAGTGCATGAATTTGTGCACCAGTGGGGTCCCTCAGCCTGTCCTTCAGGCTGTCCAACATCCCCCAAGGGGTCATGGATTGTGAAAGGAATCAGGACAGGCCAAATGATCCCACTGGTGCTCAATCAGGGCCAGGGAGGGATGCAGGAGATTGGTCAGCCGAGTAGGAACCCTGGAAGGGCTCCAAGGCGTGTCTTGCCTGATCAACCAGATGCTGGTAGCAAGCTAACTTACTCATGAGAGTGTCTACCACCAGTGGTCAATGCATGTCATAGTGACTGGTCAACTGGTTGACTGTCCCTGGTGGTCAGTGCATGTTATAGTGAACAGTTGAGGAGCCTTAGCATATCATTAGCATATTATGCTTTGATTGGTTGAACAGACAACCAGACACTTAGCATCTGAGGCTTTTATTATATAGGATACATTACCCTGCAGTAAATTAGTATATTTTAAGCTCCTTGAGGGGAAGAATCTCCAGTGTCTAAAACAATCCCCAGCATATTATAATTTCTCTAAAAAATATTTTTATATGAGTGTTGATATCAGTCAGAATTCTCCAGAGAAACAGAACCAATATGATATGTATGCTTTTAGGAATTGGCTCACGTGGGTGTGGGTGCTGTCAGGTCCAACATTTATAGGGCAGACTGGAAGGCTGTAAACTCAGGCAGAGTTGATGCTGTAAATTACACAAAATTACTTCTTCATCAGGGAAAGTCAATCATTGTGCTTAAGGCATTCAATTGATTGGATCAGGCCCACCCACATTATTAAGGATAGCGTTCTTTACATAAAGTCACCTGATTGTAGAGATTAACCATATCTACAAAATACCTTTGCCAATGACACATAAATTAGTGTGTAGTGAAACAACTGGGTCCTATAGCATAGCCACATAAAATTATCACAATGATCAAGTTCATATAGTTAAAAAAGTGGTATTACTGTGCCTTAAATCCAGGTTTCTGTGATTCTAGAGTCTATTATATTTAATTTATACCACATGAATGTAAAATCTTGAAGGCATTTTGCTAATTATATAGTACAATCATGCAACAATAGATATGAGGATTTTAAGGGTGAGTAGAGAGAAGGAAGATCAAGTTGCTTAAATTAAATATTAGATTCCCAAACCTATGTTCATCCTATGATGATTTGGATTTTTAGAACCTGTTCTGAATTCCCACTTTTCTGACCAAGCAGTAAGCAGGACACTGGAGAGGGTGTCAGAGACTGATGAATGTTTGTTAAGAGTAACATAAGTCATACTCTAGAAAAAGATTTTGTAAAATATTGTTGATCTTTCTTGTTGTCATTTTTCTTTCTTCTGAACATTTATCAAATATATTTAATGCCACTGAATTTTCTAACTTAAAATGGTTAAAATGGTAAATTTTATATCATGTGTATTTTTAGAAAACAAAAAATTAAAAGTTGCTCATGGTGTCCTAGCTGACTTGGCTCAGTGGATAGAGCATTGGCCCACAGACTGAAGGAAGAGTCGCAGGTTCAATTCCAGTCAAGAACACATACCTTTGTTGCATGCTAGATCCCTGGCCCTGGTCGGGGCATGTGTGGAAGGCAACCAATCAATGTGACTCTCACAGCAATGCTTCTCTTTATCTCTCTTCCCTCCCTTCCACTTTCTCTAAAAATCAATGGGAAAATATCCTTAGGTGAGGATTACCAAAACAAAACAAAAAAGTTCATCATGGTGAGAATACAAACATGAAATCAGAAATCTAGTTATTTTATCAAGGGATTTATATATTGTATAGGTGTTTTCTACATTTTGTAAAACTTATGTACATACACACATTAGCTTATTTAATCCTCATGTCAACAATATAAGTTATTAAATACTATAATAAAAGTTAGACCTAGAAAAATTAAATGACTAGTCCTGGATGAGATAGGAGATAAATGAGGTAGGACTTGAACTACAGGGTTTTACTGTTTCTCTATGACTATTTCAGTAACAACATAAAGATGAATAATGATGACAATAATAAGACATTTTGTATGGAGAACCCCGGTTCAAAGGCCTCTTGAGGGGAAGGCTAATGTCATAATCTATCATTTATATATTTATAATAAATCATTTATATAAATAATCATAATCATTTATTACACTGAGTGGCCAGATTATTATGATCTTGAACACATAATAATTTGACCATTCATGTATATCCTATACAATAAAAGGCTAATATGCAAATTGTCCCCTCAACCAGGAGTTCAACTAGCAGAGGCAGGCCAGCCAACCACCCATGTCTCCTCCCCCTGGCCATGCTGGCCAGACTCCACACATGCAGGAATACATGAATTCATGCATTGGGTCTCTAATATATATATATATATATATATATATATATATATATATATATATATATATATATTCACACACTCCCTGAGTGGCCAGATTATTATGCTTTCAGAGATCATCATAATCTGGCCACTCAGTGTATAATTATTTGGCCAGACCTTGAAAGATGAAAAATAAAATAGGTAAGTATATCAGAAAAGTACAAACTCAATTGTAGAGTGATGTTGGGGATGGTAGGCATGATAATGCCACCTGAGGGAGGGCTGAGCAGTTAATAGAACAACTAAATACAATATTTTAGAGTTCACAGAATAAAAGTATTTAGTTCTGTTCTTTTCTTTTTTTCATGCTTTTTTTATTGATTATGGTCTCACATAATTGTCCTTATTCCCCCATTCCCATCCCAAACCCCTCCCTAGATATGCCCCCCCCCAACCCCCGTTGTCCATGGCCACTGGCTAGGCCCATATATATGCACACAAGTCCTTTGGTTGATCTCTTCCCCTTACTCCCATCCACCCTTACTTTCCCTCTGAGGTTTGAGAGTCTGATCGCTGGTTCTCTTTCTCTGGGTCTGTTTATGTTGTTCATTATTTCCTCTAGATGTGTGAGATCATGTGATCCAAGAAATACCCTTGTAAGAACCTAAACTGCAACAAGCCATAATGGTTGTGCTGAGAGGCAAATGAATCAGTCTGTAGTGAGTTCCTTTCTGGGCCAACAGTTCTTTTGAGTCCCAATTTCAATGCCAGATAGTTCCTTATGTGTACATGCCAGCCATGATATTTCAGATCTGGTTGTTGGACAAATGGTGGTAATGCAGATCCACCCATCTCTGGTTTGGTCCTGGGCATCCTTCAGCAACCTGCAGCTGCTGTCTATTGGTATATTGAGGCATCGTCAGCATCTTCCATCTCTGAATTGTGTCTTTTCTGTCTTCATGGATGGAGCGCTTCTGTCTATTCCTCTCTGTTACAGATTCCAGATAGTTTCAGAGTTGTTTTCTGAAAATATACAAACATATTCTCTACCAAAAGTTAATTTATTTCTCTTAATAGAAAGGAAATATCACTGACGTGGTATTCTAAAGACCTGTTCTGGTTTCTGCCTCTATTAACTTAGTGGGTTTGGGTAAATTCATCTGTCCCCAGAACTTTAGTTCTCATATAGAAGAAGAAGAAGAAGAAGAAGAAGAAGAAGAAGAAGAAGAAGAAGAAGAAGAAGAAGAAGAAGAAGAAGAAGAAGAAAAATGGGCCAGTATAGTGTAGCGTTATCAAACTTTTTGGATTATGGATCTCTTTGAGAATATATGAAGTGTAATAGACTCTACCTATAAAAAATTCCTTATACTCCAAAATTCTATCATTCCAGAAAGTCTGTCAGGCTCCTGTATCATATCCATGGATACCCACTTCCTATCCACAGGTTGAGAGTCCATGGATTAGTTGATGGCCAGCTGATATGTTGTGCCCTAACCTAGCATGGGAATGAGTGTGCTGGATGACAGTGCTGGTTCGGGAAAAATATAAATCTTGTGTCTGGGTATAAACCATTTTGAGAATAAGGTCTGCTACTTTTCTTTCTTTCAGACATGTGCTTAAATAAAATTTGAAAACTTGTGCTTATCTTTCAGATATGCTCAAAGCTACACCTTGAATTCAGCGTTGGTGCCTGCTTTAGAATGAACCAATGGCATCAAGTTCTGTGTAGCATTTTGGCTAAGCATAAAGATAATATGAGAACCGAATTGTATTTGAAATTTCCCCCCTCCCACAGTTATTGCTTAGTTTTTATAGTGGATCTTTGTTTTCTGTTCTGACTGGTGAGTACAGATGGGAAAATGGAAGTACTTCATAGGGAATTGATAGAGAATAGGTGGGGAAAAATCAACTCAGCACACTGGCTAAGAGTCACTCATGTGGTCTAAACAGGGGCAATAGCAGGTAGCAATATATGAATAGGGGGATGGATTTAGAAAGTTAGAGAAAAGAAAAACACAGACACCTTTGGGCAAAAAATGAAAAAGGATCCCAAGTCAAATTTATAGAAAATATTCCTTTATTAACTTTTGATTGAGAATATGTTTATATATTTTCAGAAAACAACTCTGAAACCATGTGAATTCTGGCAACAGAGAGAAATTGACAGGACTGCTCTAACCATGAAGACAGAAGAGAAGCAGTCCAGAGATGGAAGTCCCTGATGACACCTTACCATAATAGCAGTCAGCAGCTGTGTATCACTGCAGGTTGCCCAGGACCAAAGCAGAGAGGGATGGACCTGCATTACCACTATTTGCCCACCATCTAGAACTGAAATATCATTACTGACTTGTACACATAAGGAACTGTTTGATATTGAAATTGGGTCTCAAAAGAACTGGTGGCCCAGAAAGAAGCTCACTACAGACTGATTCATATGCCTTTCAGCATAATGATTATTGCTTGTCTCATTTTTTATTCTTATATTTCCAGTAGGACAGGATATCACTCATCTAGGGGAAATGGTGAACAACATAGACTGATGAACAAGAACAGACCCAGAGATAAGGAGCCATGGGTCAGACTGTTGGACCTCAAAGGGAGGGTGGGGATGAAAGGGAGAGATCAACCAAATGTCTTGTGTGCACACATATGAGCCTAACAAGTGGTCAAGGTCAATAGGGGGTGGGGGCATGAGTGGGGGGGTAGGAGATTGGAACGGGGGATTTAGGACAAATGTGTGATACCTTAATCAATAAAGAATTAATAAAAAAAGAAAAAAGAAAACACACACACACATACACACACACACACACACACACACACACACACACACAGACCCCTAAGTAAAAAACCTGAGCCTTTAGATTGCTGATATGTTCAGAATTATTATAAAGTTTTCAATAGCTATTTTGACCCCTGTGGGACTTCCATTTCTGCAGTAAGTGAATCAGTGCTAAGAATGCTACTGGTTGGCCATATAGTCATGGACAACATTTTACTTCTCTCTGGGCCTCAGTGTCCTTTTCTGTATGTTGAGAAAATTTAAGACTAGGTGATCACCAAGGACTTCTTTAGCTCTGACAGTTTAGCATTTTAAGTCTTTTTGAGTGTTATGACTTCTTTCTCTTCATTTTGAGATTCAGAAAAATTAATGGTCCCCAGAAGCCATAGAAATAGAGCCTGACACACAATAAGTACCAATGATACCTGTTGAGCCCAACTGGACCTCTGAAACAGGAGGTGACAGTTCAATTCCCAGTTGGGGCACATTCCAAGGTTGTGGGCTTGATCTCCAGTAAGTGGGGGAGGGGGTTGTGCAGGAGACAGCTGATCAATGATTCTCGTCATTGATGATTCTATTTCTGTCTCCGTCTCCCTTGCTCTCTGAAATCAATAAAAATATATTAAAAATGCAAAAGTTAAAGCCTCAAGCACTGTAACTGACAGATCAGAAGTCTATTTCAAAAGTGGGAGTTTTATTTTATTCCCCTGAGTATTAGAGAAACCAGGCCCTAAGAAAGTAGGAGGCAGATTGCATAAATGGGGAGGGAACAAAGGCTTACGGTTAATTAAGAAAGCTTAGGAAATGTGGATGTGGTCTGGGGGAAGGGTAAATAAATGAAAGGAAAATATTGCTTTGCAGTATTGTACCCACTGAATTTCTCAGACTCAAAGGTTGGTCTTTAATGAGTTAAAGAGGTCATTAATTTTATCAGTTCTCAAATCTTTTTTATTACATGGAATACTCAAGTATCCAAATAATAAAAAAATTCAACTTTTGCTCTTTTATCTGAAATCTCTGTGTTGACATCATATAAAACCAGAGACTCTGTAAGTTTCCAGCTGGGAATGATCAGAAGAAGCCTTTGGTGAGGGAAATTTTGCTGCTATATCTAATTTTGCTCACCCATACAGTGTCTAGCACATAATAAATGCTCTATAATTACTTGTTGAATAAATCAAAGTATTACTTGTTTCTTTAAGAAGTAGGAACTTGCCAAAGAAAATATTACCATTTTTTTCAACTGTTTTGACTGTTATTACATAGCTACAGCCACCAACCTTATCTCCCTACGAGCCAGTGATAAAATACAGAAAGATTGGCAAAGTATAGACAGATAAATGAACAAGTAATCAGCAAACACACATATCAAAGTCTCTCTGAAAACCAAGGATAAGTGCCTATTCCTTAGTCTTCACTGTCTCTTTTGTGCACGTAGTAAAAGATTCTGGCATTTCATAATACAATTCCCTGGCAACATCTTCCAAGAACCTGTTTTTACAGAGATGTGCAAATTAATTTAGTAAAAATGCAGCCATTGACTCACAAGCTCACAGAATATAAGGCCTATAAGGACCTTTATCATCCTTACAGGTCTTCTGCATTGTGATGAGCAAGAATACTGTGGCCAAGAGAGAACTGGCTAATTCTTCAGTCACAGAGTCAGAAAATAAGCTGGGACTTGAACCTAGGACTTCCAGAACCAATGTAATTTCTTTTCTATTGCATTGCACATTGATATGTAAACCACTGATGTGGAGAGTATCTAATCCACATCCATGCATAAAGGTAGAATCACAGAGATCTTGATTTGCTATTAATTTATTGTACTAACTACATTTGTTAATTTAGTATATACAGCTGCTATCTTGACAATATCCTATCAATTCAAAATTTTCCTTATTTTTGTGAGTTTTATGTCTTCACTCTCCAATATCATACTCACTACTTATGGCTTTTGTAGGCACATTAAATATATAAAAGAGCTTCAAATTAATTCCATATCTGCATTGTCTAATATTGTAGTATTAGCCACATGTGGCTTCTGAGCACTTAAACTATGGCTAGGGTGATTGAGGAACTAATTTTTATATTGTATTTTATTTGGGACTGAAATTTATCAAGCAAATAACATGGATACATATATGCATAGCCTGTAGACATAGACAATAGTGTGGAGAAGGTCTGTGGTGGGGCAGGGCCTAGGTGGAGGTGGGCAAAGATGGGGATTGGGGGGGGGGCATCTGTAATACTATTAACAATCTATACTAATAAAAGGGTAATATGCTAATTATATATCTAATCTCTGGAGAGTCCCAAATTGGAGAGAGTGCAGGCCAGGCTGAGATACCACCCACATGCACAAGTTTCATGCACTGGGCCTCTAGTCTATATATATAAAAGCTTAAGTAACCAAATGACTGAACGACTGGTCGACTAGTCACTATGACACACACTGACCACCAGGGAGCAAATACTCAATGCAGGAGCTTCCCCCTTGTGGTCAGTGCACTCTGAGAGTGGGAGTGCTGCTCAACTGACAGACCAGTCCCGTTGGCCCACCAGCCCAGCAGCAGCCACTCACTCCCTCAGTACTCCTGCAGATCTCATCTCTGGAGAATGGGCCAGGCACAGACTGGCACTATAGGCATGATCCCAACAGCACTGTTGGCCTCCTTGGGCACCGTGGCCACTTCTCCTCCCTAGATGCTCCACAAGGAAGAAACAATATAAAATCAGCTGGCATGTGGCTCCCCAAAACTGGCTCAAATGTCAGTGGGACAGATCCAGATCCTGGGCTGGGCAGGGTGCCAGATACAGGGCTCATGGCTGGCCCAATCGGACGGACTGGGTGCAAGCCCGTGGCAGGCACAGCAGGGCCTGGTTGAGCAGGAGCAGCAGGCAGGAGTGCCAGGTGGCGTTAGACTGCCAGTTTTGGCCTGATCCTGGTAGGCCACACTGAGTGCATGAATCCATGCACCAGGCCTCTAGTAAAAAATAAAACATACAAGCATTGGTGCAAAATGTATTTGATTTTTCAATTCATTTAAATGTAAATAATCATGTGTAGGTAATCCCTACCATATTGGGAAACACAACTATAAAATGCAAACAAGGATCCCTGCCTTGCTTTCTGCCCCATCACTGATTAAGATGGAGTGGCATCATTCTGCCAGTATAAAATGTAGAATGAACTTTGGGGTCAGACAGACCCGAGTTCAAACCTTGACTATATTACTCACTAACTGTCTTCCTTTTAAAAAGTCCCTATATAGCTGAAACCGGTTTGGCTCAGTGGATAGAGCATCGGTCTGTGGACTGAAGGGTCCCAGGTTTGATTCTGGTTAAGGGCATGCACATTGGTTTCAGGCACATCCCCGGTAGGGGGTGTGCAGAAGGCAGCTGGTTGATGTTTCTCTCTCATCGATGTTTCTAGCTCTCTATCTCTCTCCCTTGCTCTCTGTGGAAAATCAATAAAATATATATATATTTTTAAAAGTCCCTATATAATTTGAATTCTTAGTAGTTTCTTCATCTATAAATTGTGGAAAGTAATCCCTAAATTCACAAGGTGTTGAGGTAGAACTACAAATGAGATTGTTCAGCACAGGGCATAGTTTGCTATTGTGCCCAGGGTTTATGGGTTGTAAGTTTTTTTTTCCTGTTCTGTTGTCAATACCATCAGTAATCCAGCTGCACAAGTGGCCTTGAAGAGTAAAGCACTCCCCAGAGAACAAAAGTAGCTCATGACAGGTGGGGTGGGAATTAATGGTTAGAAGTGGAAACCTAGCCTACAAAACAAGCTTCCAAGCAGGTCTGCACTGTAGAAAGGTCTTGCAGCAAAGGAGAGCCAAGTTTTGGGACTAGTGAAGGACAGAATAGAAGTACGGAGACCTAGGTTATGGACTTCACTAGGACCCTCAGTGTCTTCATCACTAAGATGGGATGGAAGCATGTGGTGTTGGTGGAAGGTAATTTCTAAAACAGTGGTCACCAACTGGTAGTCCATTATGTCTAAAAGGTTGGCAACCACTGCTCTAAAATATAAATTCTAAACATATATAAATTCTTTAAAGTTCTTCTGGCCTTCCAACTAACCTAATCTATGGCACTCAAGATTAGCAGTTTACCTGATTTACCATCAGGGCACAGACTGGGCCTTATATGCTCTAGATCATTTTCCTATATGCAAACTCTCCTTCCTAAATATCTTAGGACTCAGTTCTTTAGTCTTCATAAAGCCCTTCCCTCATTTTATACTTTTCTAACTATTCCTCACCTTTTCAGGCCCACCTTAAAAATACTTCTTCATAAATCCTTGTCTGATCCATTAGATAAAAGTGTTATTCTCTATATTTTTATTGCTAGCCATATATATAGATAGATAGATATAGAGATAGAGATAGAGATAGAGCTAGAGCTAGAGCTAGAGATAGAGATAGAGATAGAGATGATATAGATATAGATATAGATATAGATATAGATATAGATATAGATAGATTTTGGAGATGGAGAGAGAGAAACATCAAGATGAGAGGGAATTATCGGTTGGTTGCCTCCTGCATGTCCCACATGGGGGACTGAGCTTGCAACCAAGTATTGTTACGCCCAGACTTCGTGATCCCTAAGGACCACCAGGGAGCTGAGTCCGATGCAATAAACAAAAGAGCCTTTACCATGCTAGCATGGGCTCCCCCACTCACGCTGGCAGCATGGTGGAAGAGAGAGAATTTCTCCCAGTCCAGGGGTTTTACTCCGGTCGGTGGTGATGTCACTGCCTCGGCTAACCCTGATTGGTTGGGTGAGGGCTAGGGATAACTCCGCCCTGCTGGGCGGAGTTGGGAGCTCATCCTCGCCCCGCCTTGCCCTCTCAGTATATGCCCTGACCAGGAATTGAACCATGACCTCCTAGTTCATAGGTTGATGCTACACTGAGCTGCACTGACTGTACAGTTAGCCTCTTGAAAGAAAGAAAGAAAGAAAGGAAGGAAGAAAGAAAGAAAGAAAGAAAGAAAGGAAGGAAGGAAGGAAGGAAGGAAGGAAGGAAGGAAGGAAGGAAGGAAGGAAGGAAGAAAGAAAGAAAGAAAGAAAGAAAGAAAGAAAGAAAGAAAGAAAGAAAGAAAGAAAAGAAAGAAAGACAGACAATGGGACATGGCAGGTATGCAGCACTTAGAATTAGACAAACCAGGGCTTTAGGTAGGTTGTTTCACCTCCAAAGGTTTTAGTCTTCTTAATGGTAAAACAAGGATGGTAGTATCTATTTTCTAGGGTTTTTGTGACAATTAAATTAGAGGGGGGAAAAGTGCCAGTGCTTTGTAATCTGTGAAGGGCAATATACATAAGAGAAATTAGCAAATGAACTTTTATTCAACTTAGTTTATATCTCTAAGGAGCAATTACTTGACTGCCTTGCTTTAGGGTCAGATATCGACCTGTCTGTCCCTGGTCCCATATTTTGATTTCCTGAATGGTCTCTTAGTTATGTCAGTATCTTTATCCCCTATGGTAGTGCTTGGTACAGAGCAAACACAAAGTCAGCTGGCAAAAATACATTTAATCTATACAGAGCTGAACCCTCAGAAACAATATCATTGTCACTTTGTAATTTAGTCCTAGAAAAATATTTTATTTATTCACAGAAATTACTAATGCTGTTTATTTTGTCTTGGGTGTCAGGAAGCTCAAGAGAAGCAATTAATTATATTTATCACAATACTCTGGCTGATCTCCTTTGTCTTTCTTTTCTTTCTTTTTTTTGTCTTTATTTTCTTACTCTACTAATGACACACCATGGATTGAAGGTGTTTTGTATGTAAGATGTAATAAATACTTTGTGGAACTGCACTATGATTATGTAATGGGCTCTATAGTCAGACATACCTAGATTTAAGTCCATTACTATTTTCTGACTGGACAGCTTCAAATTATTTTGCTCCTTTGAGTCTTATTTTTCTTTCATATAAAAAGAGAATAATTATGTATACTTCAAAATGATGCTGGAAAAATTAATGTGTTAATGCATATATCCTGATGAACCATAAGCACTGAATAATCAGTTACTATACATATGTAAGCTTTTCCAGTTGCTTTTCCCACCAAAAGTTAGGAAAAAGTAAGCACACACATCCATAATCAAATTCTACTCTTTTGCTGCTTCCTATTTCTGGAATGAGAGTCAAGGCCAGTGGCCATCATTAAGAAGGCAACACAGAAAGTTAGATAGCATGTCTTTTTGAGGGAATTTACTAGTAAGAAGAGGTAGGCAAACTAAAGATCCTGGGCCAAAACTTGTAAGCTAAGAATAGTTGTACAATGGTGTTTTGTTTTTTTAAACAGTTAAAAAACATTTTCAGGCAAATGAAAAACAAAAAAGAGCTGGGGTAGCATTGTTCATATCTGACAAAATATACTTCAAAGTGAAGGTCATAACAAGAGATAAAGAAGGCAACTTTGTAATATTAAAAGGATCAATACAACAAATGGATATAACTGATAAACATATATGTATCCAATACAGGAGCACCGAAATACATAAAACACTTCTGGAAGATAGCAAAAGAGAAATTGACAGCAATACATTCACAGTAAGAGACTTTAATACCCCATTGACATCACTGGATAACTCTTCTAGACAAAAAATCAACAATGAAACTGCAATCCTAATGGACTCACAAGATCAGATGGAACTATTATAATTGACATCTTCAAAACATTTCACCTGAAAGCAAAGGAATATACATTCTTCTCAAGTGTAAATGGGTCATCTTCCAAGATAGACCACATATTAGGAAACAGGCTAAGTGTCTTCAAATTAAAAAAGATAAATTAACCTCAAGTATTTTCTCAGATCATTATGGCATAAAATTAGAAATCAACTACAATAAAAAAAAAATCAAACACGTGCAGACTAAATAGATGCTTGAGAAAATAAAAGGTAAGAATTCCTTCTTATTTTTTTTTTTACAGCAGCATAGAATTCCATTGCATAGATGTACCACAACAGTTTTCTAATCCATTTATCTGCTGATGAGCATTTAGGCTGTTTCCTAATCTTAGCTAATGTAAATTGTGCTGCTATGAACATAGGGTGCATATATCCTTTCTGAATGGTGTTCCTGTTTTCTTGGGATATATTCTCAGAAATGGGACTACTGGGTAAAATGGGAATTCTATTTTTAATTCTTTGAGGAAACTCCATACTGTCTTCCACAGTAGCTATACCAGTTTGCATTCCTACCAGTAGTGCACGAGAGTTCCTTTTTATCTATATCCTCTCTAGCACTTGTTGTTTGTTAATAGTAGCCATTCTGACAGGTGTGAGATGGTACCTCATTGTTTTTATTTGCATATCTTGGATGATTAGTGACTTTGAGCATGTTTTAATATATCTCTTGGCTTTCTGAATGTCCTTTACAAAAGTGACTATTTAGATCTTTTGCCCATTTTTTTTTTATTGGATTACTTATCATCCTTTTGTTAAGTTGTATGAGTTCCCTGTAAATGTTGGAGATTAAACCCTTATTGGAGATAACATTGACAAATATGTTCTCCCATACAGTGGGCTTTCTTGTTTTGTTGATGGTTTCTTTGCTGTGCAGAAAGTTTTTATTTTGATATAGTCCCATCAGTTTATTTTTTCCTTAGTTTCCATTGCCCTAGGAGCTGTATCAGTAAAGATATTGCTATGACAAATATCTGTAATTTTTCTACCTATGCCTTATTCTAAGATTTTTATGGTTTCCCATCTTACATTTAAGTCTTTTATCTGTTTTGAGTTTATTTTTATGTATGGTGTAAGTTCCTGGTCTAGTTTCATTATTTTTTGCAAGTATCTATCTAGTTTTCCCAGTACCATTTATTGAAGACACTATCTTGTCTCCATTGTATATTCTTGCTTCCTTTGTCAAATACTAATTGAGCATACTGGCTTAGGTCAATTTCTGGGTTCTTTGTTCTGTTCCACTGATTATATACATATCAAAGAAAAAAATTTAAATATCCTGGAAACAAACAACAATGAAAACACAGCAATCCAAAATCTTTGGGACATAATGAAAGTAGTACTGAGAGGGAAGTTCATGGCACCACAGGTTATTGGCCTATTCAGATTTTTTGAATATATATATATATATATATATATATATATATATATATATATATATACATACATATATATATATATATTGCCAGTTCC
Organism: Pipistrellus kuhlii; assembly: GCF_014108245.1. NCBI lineage: Eukaryota > Metazoa > Chordata > Mammalia > Chiroptera > Vespertilionidae > Pipistrellus > Pipistrellus kuhlii. The sequence goes on from NW_023425547.1 coordinate 1,326,081, forward strand.
AGGCAGTTTTGAGAACAGTGGCTTTGTAGTATAGTGATCCCTCAAACATTGTTACATTGTTCTTTTCAGGATTTCTCCAGCTATTGTTGGGTCTTCTTTTTATTCCAGATAAATTTTTGGAGAACTTTTTCTAGGTCTTTGAATTATGCCACTGGTATTTTAATGGGGATTGCACTGAGTTTATAGATTGCTTTGGGTAGTATAGACATTTTAATAATGTTTATTCTACCAATGCATGAACATAGTATATTTTTCCATTTATTCTTGTTTTACTCTATCTTCTTTTTTTGCATCCTGATATTTTCTGAGTACAGGTCCTTTGTATCCTTGGTTAAGTTTATTCATAAGTATCTTATTATTTTGTTGCAATGGTAAAAAATATTGCTTTTTAAATTTCTCTTTCTGTGAGTTCATTGTTGGTGTATAGAAAAGCCATAAATTTCTGGGTGTTAATTTTGTATCCTGCTACATTGCCAAATTTATTTATGAAGTCTAGGAGTTTTTTGACGGAGTCTTTGGAGCTTTCTATGTACAATATCATTTCATCTGAGAATAAGGACCGTTTTATTGCTTCTTTTCCAAATTGAAAGCCTTTTATTTCTTCTTGTCTGATACAATAGCTAGTACTTCCAGTCCTATGTCAAAGAGTGGTGAGAGTGGGCATCCCTATCTTGTTCCTGTTCTTAGGGGAAATGGTTTTAGTTTTTGTCCATTGAGTATAATGTTGGTTGTGACTTTGTCATATATGGCTTTTCTTATGTTGAGGTATGATTCTTCTATTCCCACCTTGCTCAGAGTTTTTATCAAGAAAGGGTGTTGGATTATGTCAAATGCTCTTTCTGCATCAATTTATATGATTATATGGTTTTTATCTCTATGTTTGTTTATGCGGTGTATCACATTTTTTTTATTTTCTGATATTGTATTGTAGAATACCCGGATCCCTGGAATAAATTCCACTTTGTCATGGTGTATGATCCTTCTAATGTAATGCTGGATAATATTTCCTAAGATTTTGTTGAGGATTATAGTGTCTATGTTTATGAGGGATATCGGCTTGTAATTCTCTTTCTTTGTGTTGTCTTTATCTGGTTTGGGGATTAGGATAATGCTGGCTTCATAAAAAGAGCTTGAAAGTACTCCTTCCTCTTGAATTTTTCGGAACCATCTGAGGAAAATAGGTTTTATTTTGTCTTTGAATGTTTGATAAAACCCCCCATATGAAGCTGTCTGATCAAGGGCTTTTGTTTGTAGCAAGTTTTTTGACTACTGCTTCAATTTCCTCTATAGGTTATTGGCCTATTCAGATTTTTTTATCCTTCCTGATTGAGTTTTATAAGGTCATATTTTTCTAGGCATATGCCCAATTCTTTTAGGTTAACCAGTTTGTTGGAGTAGAGTTGCTCATAATATTTTTATATGATTCTTCATATTTCTGTGGGGTCTGCTGTTATTTCACCTCTTTCATTTATGATTTTATTTGGGTCCTCTCTCTTTGCTTCTTGGTGAACCTGGCTAGACATTCATCAATCTTGTTTATTGATTTTCAAGCTCTTGGTTTCATTGATCTTTTGTATTGTATTTTTGGTCTATATGTCACTTATTTCTGCTCTGATCATTATTATTTCCTTCCTTCTGCTCTCAATGGCCTTTGCTTGTTGCTTTTTTCTAGGTCTTCAAGTTGCAGACTTCTATAGCTTATTACCAGTTTTTCTTTTTCTTTTAGTTAGGCCTGTGGTGCTATGAACTTCCCTCTCAGTACTACTTTCATTGTGTCCCAAAGATTTTGGATTGCTGTGTTTACATTGTTGCTTGTCTTTAGGATATTTTTAATTTTTTCTTTGATCTCTTTGGTAACCCACTCATTGTTTAATAGTATGCTATTCAGCCTCCAAGTGTTTGCATTTTTTATTGTTTTTTATTTTAGTTGATTTCTAATTTTATGCCATAATGACCTGAGAAGATGCTTGATATGATTTCAAACCTCTTGAATCTGGAGAGATTTGCCTGTTTCTCAAATTGCAGTTTACGTTTGAAAATGTCCTATGAGCATTTGAGAAGAATACTTATTTTGTAGATTTGGGGTGAAATGTTCTAAAGATGTCAATTAAGTCCATTGGAACTAGTGAGTTATTTAGGATTGATGCTTCTTTGCTAATTTTTTTGTCTAAAGGATTTATCCAGTGATGTTAATGGGGTACTAAACTAAATAAGTCAGTCAGCAAAAGATAAATACCCATGCTCTCACTCATTTATGAAATATAAATAAATTATAAACTGTTGAAAAAATAGATAGAGGCAAAGAAGCATCAAACAGACTCTCAAACTACAAGTGGGAAGGTAGGGGTGGACTGAGAGGGTAAGAGATCAACTGAAGGACTTGTATGCATGCATATAAGCACAACCAATAGACGTATGACAAGGGGGGGGGGGGCTTGAGGGCAAGTGCCATGGTGTAGGGGAACCCAGGGGGGAAGTCAATGGGGGAAAAAGAGACATATGTACTACTATTTGTAATACCTTAAACAATAAAATAAGAAAAATAAATAAATAAAAGGATTACCAAAGAGGTCAAAAAAGAAATAAAAGCATTCTTAAAATAAATGACAATGAAAACATATCAATCCAAAATGTATGGGACACAGTGAAAGCAGTCATGAGAAAGAAGTTCATAGCTCTGCAACCCTACCTCAAAACCAAGAAAAAACTGGTAATATGTTATCTTATCCTACAATTTAAAGAAGAAGAAAGTAAGCAATAAGAAAATCCCAGAGTAAGCAGAAGAAAGATATAATTAAGATTATATCAAAAATAAACAAAGAGAGAAAAAAATATATAATAGATTTATAAAACCGTTAGCTGGTTCTTTGAAAAGATAAAGAAGATTGATAAACCACTAGCCAGGCTCATTATGAGACAAAGAGAGAGGACTCCAATAAATAAAATCAGAAATGAAAGAAGTGAAGTAACCACTGACCCCAGACATACAAAGGTTTGTAAAAAAATAAAAGTAAAATAATAATAATAATAATACAGACAAGTCTCCTCAAACAAAGTGAACAACCTAAATGAAATGGAAATATTTCTAAAAAAATACAATCTTTCAAAACTCCATCAGGAAAATTAAAAAACAAAACAAAACAACAACCACAACAACAACAACAACAAAACTTGAGTAGTCTGATAACCAGTCTGATGAAATTGAAGCAGAGATCAAAAGTCTTCTAGAAAACAGAAGCCCTGATAAAGACAGCTTTAATGGGAGTTTTACCAAACATTCAAGGACCTAAAACCTACCCTTCTCACAATATACAAAAAAAATTCAAGAGAAAATCACACTTTCAAGCTCTTTCTATGTAACCAGCATTACTCTGATCCCAAACCAGATAAAGATACCACATAGATAATTACAGGCCAGTATCCCTGATAAACATAGACCCTAAAATCCTCAACAAAATTCTAGCAAATCAGATCCAGAATTACATTAGAAATATCATACACCATGATTAAGTGGGATTTATTTTGGGGGTGCAAGGCTGGTAGAATATCCGCACATCAATAAACATTATATATCAAATAAACAAATTGAGAGACAAAAGTCACATAACATTATCAATTGATGCAGAAAAAGCATTTGACAAAATCCAACACTTTTTTTATAGAAACTCTCAGCTAAGTGGGAATAGAGGGATCATACCTCAGTATAATAAAAACCTTGTATAAAAAACCTACAGCCAACATCATACTCAATGGGCACAAACTAAATTCATTTTCCCTAAGAACAGTAACAAGACACAGTGCCCAGTTTAATCACTCCTATTTGACATAGTATGGAAGTGCTAGCCATAGTGATCAGACAAGAAGAAGAAATAAAAGCCATCCAAATTGAAAAGAAGAAGTGAAACTGTCATTATTCACAGATTACATGATACTGTGCATAGAAAACCCTAAAGACTTTATAAAAAAAACAAAACTACTGACTAAATAAATGAACTTGTCAATGTAGTGGGATACAAAATTAACACCCAGAAATCAATGGCTTTTATTTGTGTACACCAGCAAGGAACTCACAGAAAGAGCAACTAAAATAAAAAAAATAAAATAAAAACAACACAACACAATCCCATTTACCATTGCTACAAAAAATTTAGATACCTAGGAATAAATTTAAAGCAGTAAAAGACCGTTACTCACAAAACTACAAGATGTTGGAAAAAGAGATAGAGGAAGATATAAACAATGGCAGAATATACCGTGTTCATGGAGTGGTAGAATAAACATTATTATAATGTCCATGTTCCAAAAGCAATCTATAGATTCAATGCAATCCCCATTAAAATACCAATGGAATATTTCAGGGACCTAGAACAAACATTCCAAAAATTCATATGGAATAAAAACAACAACAACAATAAAACGAATAGTGGCAGCAATCTTAAGAAATGAGAACAAAGTTGGAGGGATCGCAATACCAGATATCAAGTTATACTACAAAGCAACTTTCTTAAAACCACCTGGTACTGGCACGAGAAAAGACATATAGACCAATGAAACAGAACAGAGAACCCAGAAATCGACCCAACCCAGTATGCTCAATTAATATTTGACAAAGGAAGAAAGAACATACAATGGAGTCAAGACAGTCTCCACAAAAAGTGGTGTTGTGAAAATTGGACAGATACATGCAAAAAAATGAGACTAGACCACCAACATATACCATACACAAAATTAAACTCAAAATGGATAAAGGACTTAAACATAAGATGGGAAACCATAAAAATATTAGAAGATGCCATAGGCAGCAAACTATCAGACATATGTCATAGCAATATCTTTACTAATATAGCTCCTATGATAATGGAAACTAAGAAGAGAAAAAATGGGACTACATCAAAATAAAAAGCTTCTGCGCAGCAAAAGAAACCATAAAAAAAAAAAAATAAGAGAGCCCACTGCATGGAGAACAATAAGAGAGCCCAAATATGGAGAACATATTTGCCAATGATACATCCAATAATGTGGTTAATTTTCAAAGTATATAAGGAACTCATACAAATTAACAGAAAGACAGCAAACAAGATAATTTAAAAAAAAAAAAAAAGGGCAAACAACCTAAATAGATACATCTCTGAAGTGGACATACAAAAGGCCAAAAAACATATGGAAAAATGCTCAAAGGCACTAATCATCCGAGAGATGCAAATTAAAATGACAAAAAGGTATCACCTCACAGCTGTCAGAATGGCTATCATAAAAAAATCAACACAGGACAAGTCTTGATGAGGATGTGGAGAAAAGGGACCCCTAATACACTGCTGGTAGAAATGCAGACTGATGCAGCCACTCTAGAATACAGTATGGAGTTTCTTAAAAAAAATTTACAATGAAACTCCCATTTCCCCCAATGATCCCACTTCTAATATATCCTAAGAAACCAGAAACACCAGAAAGAATATATGCACTTCTGTATTCATAAAAGCACAATTTACAGTAGCTAAGATTTGGAAACAGCCTATGTAAGTGCCCATCAGCAGGTGATTAGATGAAAACAAAAACAAACACAAAAAACTGTGGTACCTCTATACAATTGAATGTTATGCTGATGTAAAAAAAAGAAAGAACTTGTGTCATTTGCAACAGCATGGATGGACCTAGTAAGTATTATGCTAAGCGAAATAAGCCAGTTAGAGAAAGATAATCATCACATTATCTCACTCATATGTGGAATATAATGAACAAAAATAAACTGATGAACAAAATTCATCCAGAAATAGAAGCATGGAACAGACTGACAGATTTTAGAGGGGAGGCAGGGGTTGCTGGGTTGTCATTAACAGGGGAACTAATATGCATATATGCATAGCCTATGGACACAGAAAATAGTGTGGTGGATGCTTTGGAAGGGTGGGTACAAGGTAGAGGGTGTCAATGGAAAAAATAGGAAACACAGAAAGAGGACACATCTATAATACTTTCAACAATAAAGGTAAAATTTTAAAAAATAGGTATGTACACTGAAAAAAATTTTTATTGTGGACACTATTACAGATGTCCCCATTTCCTCCCATCTACTCCCCTAAACCCAGACCCCACCTCCCCACCTCCTCCCCTCTGACCATTACTATGCCATCACGTCTATAGGTTATGGATATATGTACTTTATGTAATCTCTTCACTTTCTTTTATGCAGTCCCTCTTCCCCTTCCCCTCTGACAGCAGTTTGTCTGTTCCATGTATGCATGCATGTTTCTATTTTTTCATCAGTTTATTTTGTTCAATAGATTCCAAATATGAGATCATATGCTATTTATCTTTCTCTGACTGCTTTATTTCATTTAGTGTTATACCCTTTATGTTCATGCATGTTGCAAAGAGTAAGAGTTCCTTCTTTTTTAGAGCCCTGTAGTTAGTATTTCATTGTGTAAATTCACCACAGCTTTTTTTATCTACTCATCTACTCATGGGATCTGGGATTGCTTCCAAATCTTGGCTATTGTAAATAATATTTTAAGAAGGAGAAGGACAATAGTAAGTCACCTGTTGCCTGTAAAGCTTAAAATATTTTCTGTATGGTCCTTGACAAAAAAATTTTACCAACCATGGCCACCCTTGCCCAAGACAGTGAAAAGCATAATGTAAATGATTGAAGCATAATGTATAAGTCATGAATTCTTGTCCTACAGCAGTTAACTCTGCTCTACAGTATAGAGTCATTGTGAAGGTTAAATGGGGTAATATATCTGGCACTAATTGTAAGTGTAGCTTTCCTTTCCCTATTATTTGTTTATAAAAATGAATAAATGTTTATAATTCTGGGGTTTCTATTTTAGGGTGTTCCTAGTTTTACTCTCCCTTATGTAATGTTTTTTATTGCAGAAGAATGTTATCTCCTACCAGTGGACCACCCAATTAGGGCCCCAGTGTGAACTCAATACATGCTTGCTTATTGCTTTGACTTGAAGTGAAGAAATGCCAGAAACATCTCCAGAGAGAGGTCCCAGTTTTGTTTTGATGCCTCTTTTCTTAGGTTCATATTTATGAGACTATACAGTAGCTTGAAAATTCTAAAAACAATCATCATTTCTGATTTCAGTCAGATGATATCCTTAATTTCTCTCTAATCCTCAGACAACTTTGTAACACAAGCAATATGCTCCCCTCCCCTAAATTCGGTTAGGGACACTGAAGCTTTGAGATGTTATATCACAGTAACAACTGAGTCAAGCCCAATCCTTTCTATTCCCCATTGTTTCTTTATATTGTCCCTTAATAAGTAATTAAGAAAACCTTCTTGGGGAACTAAGGTTAGGGGAGGAGAAACAGTAAACTAATTAATCCTATGACTTTCATTCCTAGGATCAATTTGCACTAGGGAATTTGGGGATGTCAGGCCAAAGAGAGAGTAGGCTTCTTTTTACCCCACTCCTAGATATTTATTTACCCATGAAATTTATACTCATGAAATCATATGTCCACTCAAGATATGTGCATGGATTTTATGGTAGCTATATTGATAACAACCAAATACTAGAAAAATATCTAAAAGTGAATGGAGAAAAAAACCAAGATGACGGAATAGGTAAACAACTAATCTGCTGCCTCACACAACAATTTCAAAAATACAACTAAAAGACAAAACATCTATCACCCAGAACCATGGGAAAGCTGGCTGAAAGAGAAAGGAGCACAAGTGCTAAAAAGCTGAAAAGCCTAGGTACAGAGGCACTTGAATTGGGCTGGTGGCAGGCTACTGGGTGCAGGGCATTTTTTAAACCCGAAGGGACACAAGCTCCCAATCACTTTGAAATCCAGTTTCTGGGGTCACGTGGAGGACCCAGATGCCTATGGGGAGAAGCTGGTCTATCAGCCATTGGGTCCGAAAGTGAGGGTGACTTTTTTGCAAAGGTGCTGGCAGCAATCATTGTTAACTGCATTGGAGCTCGGGGACTTGGAAATGAGGAAAGGCAGAGATGGCTGATGGCAGCCATCACTGTTTGCCATGCCCCAGCCTATTGATGTCCTGAGGCCCTGCCCCACCCTGAAGCCCTGCCCAGCACATTCTATTGTACAAATCCGCTCAGGCTCCACATAGCTGCTTTTGCATATAAATAGCCTGAATTGTGACAGCTCAATGAAATAAACTGCAGCTCCAGCTCCAAAACCACCAAATCCCAAGCAAAGAGGAGAAAACTGTAGTTCTTGGGGTATCTCCTGCTGGGTGGCCTCAGACAGTAGCTGACCTGCACCCCATTGGATATCCAGAAACTAGTGTATCTAGTGGTCAGTGTGAGATGATACCATATTTCAACTACTCTCATAAGGGACATATTCAAGAGGCAGGTTCAGTGATCACCAAAGCCCTACAGGAACAAGTCCTCCCTCATAAACAAGTCTCTAGCACACAATTCTTCAGTTATAGATACAGCAGGTCCTCACAGCCAATTGGCCTGGAGGTCAATTCCTCCCAGTGACACCAACAGCAATCAAGATTTAACTACAACAAGGATGTACACACAGTCCACAAAGGGGTGCACCAAGAGTGTCCAAATCAGGCAACTGGGAGGCTGACCCATTGATCCATATAGGACACCCAGGCCCACAAAGCTACCCTAACAACTCAGGGAAGCAGCAAAAATGCTGAGAAGAGGAAATAGATCTCAAATGAAAGAAATGGAGGAGAACAAAAGACTGGATATAGAGTTCAAAACCACGGTTATAAGGTTATTCAAGAATTTCCTAGAAAAGGCCGATAAATTTAATGAGATCCTCGAGGATATGAAAAAGAACCAACTAGAAATTAAACATACACTGACTAAAATAAAAAAATATTATACAGAGACCCAACAGCAGACTAGAAGAACACAAGCATCAAATCAAAGATCTGTAATACAAAGAGGGAACGGACACTCTTCCAAAGAAGCCAGAGGAGAAGAGAATCCAGAAAGTTGAAGATAGTGTAAGAAGCCTGTGGGACAATTTCAAGCATACCAACATCAGAATTATGAGCGTGCCAGAAGAAGAGAGAGAGCAAGACACTGAAAACCTATTTGAAGAAATAAGGACCGAAAAACTTCTCCCACCTGGTGAAAGAAATAGACTTACAAGTCTAGGAAGCACACAGAACCCTAAACAAAAGGAATCCAAAGACAACCACACCAAGACACATCATAATTAAAATGCCAAAAGCAAAAGACAAAGAGAGAATATTAAAAGCTGAAAGAGAAAAAGTTAGTTACTGACAAGGGAGCACCCATACAACTATCAGCTAATTTCTCAACAGAAACTATGCAGGCCAGACATGAGTGGCAAGAAATATTCAAAGTGATGAATAGCAAGAACTTACAACCAAGATTACTCTATCCAGCAAAGCTATAATTCAGAATTGAAGGGCAGATAAAGAGCTTCACAGATCAGAAAAAACTAAAGGAGTACATCACCACCAAACCATTATTATATAAAATGCTAAAAGGTGTTCTTTAAAAAGAGAAAGAAGAAAAAAGTAAAGATAAAAATTATGAACAACAAATACATATCTATCAACAAGTGAATCTAAAAGTCAAGTGAATTAAAAATCTGAGGAACAGAATAAACTGGTGAATATAATAAAATCAGGGGCATAGAATGGGAGGGGATTGATAATTTTCAGGGGGGGAAGCGGTGTCTGTGTGGGGGGTACAGGAAGAGGCTGGACAAAAATCATTTACTTATGGATGAGGACAGCAGGGGGGAGGTAAGGGTAGAGGGTGGGGTGGGGACTGGGTGGAGGGGAGCTATGGGTAGTGGGGGAAGGAGAAACAATTGTAATAATCTGAACAATAAAAATTTATTAAAAACTGAATGGAAAATGAATTGGGTTATATACATATAATGGAATAGGAGTCAACAATAAAAAGAATGAACTATTGATACACAAAACAATATAAGCAAATCTCAAAAGAAAGACATTGTGTAAAAGAAACCAGTCAAAAAGTCGTTTTACTGTGTGATCTGGTTTATGTATCGCAAACTGATCTGTAGTAACAGAAGCAAATGTTTGGGAGGGCAAGATGGAGTGAATCAGGAAGGAGGAATTATACATATTCATTTTAGGTGATAAATGTATTATGGTTCAATTGTGGTGATGGTTTCACAAATATTTACATGTCCCAAAAATTATCTAATTCCTCTCTATGAATATGCAATCTGACAGGCAGGCAGGCGAGCGGTTGGGAGTCAGCAGTCCTAGATTATAAACGAGCAGTCAGGCATCCCTTGAGGGGTCCCACATTGGAGAGGGTGTAGTCGGATCTGAGGGACACATATTTACCCCCCATGCACAAATTTTGTGCCCTAGGCCTCTCATAGTTCAAATAAAGGGAGAAGTATCAATGAGAAAGATAAAAATTATAGCAAAATCATAATTTATTACAAAATTATTTTCACAATATTCTCTTAATCTTCCTTTGATCTTTTATATGGATGAGGAGTAAGATTTTTTTTTTTTACTATTTTTTAACACTGATTTTAAATTTCTACATGAATTTCTTAATTCAGAATATATATTTTTTGTATTCATTTATTAAGTTAATGTGAGACAGAAAGGTTCATTTTAATAGCTTTATTGATTTATGGTTAATGTGCAATAGACTACACATATTCATAGAGAGTAGACTTCTGAAACAGGAATAACTATTTTTACCCACAGAGATGGCTAATGAGGAGGACTGATGAATCAACAGAGTCATTTAAACAAAGAATATAAACTCTTCTTATATGATTTGAACAATAGCCTCTGCTTTGCACTCTTCAGAAAGCTGAGATGAGGGCCAGTGGCAAATGAGGTTCTGTTTCCAAGGCAGCCTTTAGGATGGTCTCACCTAAATCACCATTTCAGTCCTCTTGCCAGTGCTGCTTCCTTCAAAGCCCCCTTCCCTACTCTGTCAACCTTATATATGGTCAGAAGGTGCATCAAGTAGAAATTCTGCTGCTTAGCATTCCAGGGTCATCCCATCCTCATCACAGTGACCTTCTCTCTCACTGGTCCCCTCTATTAACTACCAGTGATCCTAAGGCTTGATTCCACATAGAGATCCCTTTGCCCCATGATCACTCATTGTCAAAATACTATCCTTACTCCAATTTTTCCTCTCTACTCATCTATTTATTTGCTTGTTGTCACTACTTTCTCATCTTTTAGATACTAGTTAAATTGCCATTCTTCAGAATTTACTCTACTGAGTTTTTAAAATCAGAACCATGCAGTTTTGCTTTGAATTGTCAAAGTCTCAGGTGACCCCAGGCTTTTTGTCCTACCTTCTTAATTTGAACCTCAGCTTCTTCAAGGCAGAAATGTGTTCTTTCCTAATATATAATAGTTGTTTTGTTTTTGTTTTAGCCCCCAAAACCAGGACCTGAAGCCTGACATTAGTTAGAATATGACTCAAAAAAATGAAGTTGGGTTGCTAACATATTGATATTTCTGGGACATTGAGATAATTACAGCAGTTTGTGATAGGGGTTTAGAATCTGCCTTAAACACCAAAGTCATAAAAAAGAGATCAGATATTTGGTTACCAAGGGTGAGAGTAGGGATGGAGAATTATAGGAAAGTGATCAAAATAAATAAATTTTAAGTTATAAGATGAAAATTGTATACCTGAAACCTATTTCATTTTATTAGCCAATGTCAATCTGCCAGTGGGAACACAGTTCAATACCAATCTCTAGGAAAAGTAGTGATACTGCCTAAGGCAAAGTATGTCCCCATTTCCCCAAACCTCATCCTCTCATTTCAGAAACATCCACTACACCATCTCTACCATGCTGCCACTGTCCCAGGGCTCCTGGAATACTTAAAGGGAAGATCCTAGAGGAGAGGGTCTGGGAGAGATGGCTGCAAGCCTGGTGCTGAGTCACACCTGATTTGTGGGACCTAGGCAGCCATTTTGGAACGAAGGCAGCCATTTTCTCCCAAAGATATAGCCCCTCCCTGTAGTCTCTAGGCAACCAATATAGACACACATAGACTAAACCCTGAGTGTCACAAAGGATACAAAAAATAAAAATAAAAAATTTGGATAGTCCTTGAGATCCCACAGGGACTGGCCTAAAGAGAGGTCTTCAGTCCCAGCAACAGAAAACTGAGAAGCAGCAGACAGTACAAAAGAGTGGGATCTTAAACCAGCCCTCATGGAAATAAAACTTGTTGGAAAGAAATGACAGTTCACTTTTTCATTTTTATTTAATTTTATTATTTTGTTATTTCTTTTTCTTTTTTCTTTATTTTCATTTTTCTTTGTTTCTTTATTTGCTATTTTTTGCATTACTTTTTCATCATTCTATTTTTTTATTTTATGCTATTTTTAAATTAATTTTTAAAATATTTTATTATTTTTTCTTTTCTTTCTTATTCATTCATCCTCTTTCTACTTCCTCTATACTGAACTGAGTTTCTCCCCATTTTCATCCTATTCCTTAACCTTACTTATTTATATGAAACTAGAGGCCCAGTGCATGAAATTTGTGCACTGTGGGGTGTCCATCAATTCAGCTTGCACCCTCTTCAATATGGGACCCCTTGGGAGATGTCCCACAGGAATTGGGCCTAAGCCAGCAGTCAGATATCCCTCTCATAATCCAGGACTGCTGCCTCCCAACTGCTCACTTGACTCCCTGCCTGATTGCCCCTAACTGCTTCTGCCTGCCAGACTGATCACAGACTAACCACTCCCCTGCCAGCTTGATTGACACCTAACTACTCCCCTGCTAGTTCGGTTGCCCCCAACTTCCTACCCCTGCTGGCCCGGCCACCACAACTGCCCTCCCATGCAGGCCTGATCACTTCTAACTGCCCTCTCTGCTGGCTTGGTTGCCTCTATCTGCCCTCCTCTGCCAGCCTGGTCACCCCAAACTGCCCTCCCCTGCAGGCCTGGTTGCTCGAAACTGCCCTCCCCTGCTGGCCCATTCACCACACACTCCCCTCCCCTGCAGGCCTGGTTGCCCCCAAATGCCCTCTGCTGCCAGCTTGATCACCCCTAACTGTCCTCCCTTGCTGGCCTAATCAACCACAGCTGCCTTCCCTTGCTGGCTATCTTGTGACCACATGGGTGCAGCAATCTTGTAACTACTCGGGGGCAGCCACCTTATGCAAAGGTGTGATGGTCAATTTACATATTACCTCTTTTTATATAGGATGCTGCCCCAACCCTCTTTATGGGGTATTTGGTGTTTGTATTTGTTGGTTTATCTGTTCTCTGGTGGTTTCTCCCCATGTATATTTTCCCCTTTTTCTTCTCATTCTTTCCTCTAATTCCATTTTTTCTCTCTTCAATACCATTTGTGCTCTCCTTTCTATACCCTAATTCTCTTTTCTCTGATGGTCACTTATATTGGGGTTATCAGTGTTGTGAGTACATTTGTGTTTTGTTCCCTTTGTGTCATGTCTTGTCTAGGTGAATTTTATCCTGTTTGGCCAATGTGATAGAGACTGAGCCATATAACCTGACGCCCAGAGAGAAGACTCCATCCATGAACAAGTCAATAACATGCCAGACCAAACTATAGAGGCAGGAAGAAGGTGACACTGAGGGAGAGAGTATGACTTAGTGAGATAACTAAAGTGGAATTTATGGACATGTGGGGTGTGTCTGTGTGTGAAAGAGGCTCAGTTAGATCCCACAGTATGTTCAGGTGCAGGCTGCCTGGGATCGACTAACCAGGCAGCTTCTGCCACCATTGCAACAGTTCTGGAGCAACTGGATCTTCTGTAGAGTCCACACCTTTTTGAAGGGGAGAGATGCTTTGACTGGGAGCCCAGCCTCACATCCACCAAGGTTTCTATCAGATAACACCCAGGACTCGATAGCCACCCCCATCAGGGACATGCTGCCTCGGCTGCAATCTCACATTCACCAAGACTCCAGTCACCAGGACACAGACCCTATGAGCTCTGAAGCGTGTTCCCTGATGACCGGCCCAATGGTTTAGCCCAGGGCACCACAACCAGTTCAGAAGCAGCCACATGAGCAGCCTGCCACTGTCTGACAAGCAGCAGCCCCAGAAGTGGTTCACCCAAATCTGAGAAGCAGCAGATGCATGCAATCTACACCCATCCGAGGAACAGCAGCCTTGAGAGCAGGACACCATCATCTGAGGAGCAGAAGCCTCATGAGCAGCCTGCCCCATTATCAGGAGCAACAGCCCCACAAGCAGCCCACCCCCATCTAAGAAGCAGTAGCTGTGTGAGCAGCCCCCCACTAATCCAAGGAACAGCAGTTGCATGAGCAGCCCATCACTGTTCAAAGTGCAGCAGCCCTGCAAGTAACCTGCCCCTATGCAAAGAGCAGCAGCCACATGGAGCCCAGCACTGTCTGAAGAGCAGCAACCATGCGAGCGTCCCAAACTCATCTGAGGAGCAGCAGCTGTGTAAGCAGCATGCCCCCATATGAGAAAGATTGGCTCCACAAGGAGCCTGCCCCTGTCTGGGGAGCAGCAGCTGTGTGAGCAGTATGATCCCATCCAAGGAACAGCAGCCATACGTAGCCCACCCCCACAGCCAGAGGAGCCACCACTGCTGTGAGCAGCACCCACCAGAGGAGCTGCCACCAACTGAGGAGCAGCAGCTGCCCTGACCACCTGATGAGTAGCCCCTGCATAAATTGACACCTAGATCCTGCAGTGAGAGGAAAAATGGGGAGACAAAGCAACCCAAAAAGGAAAGAAAAGGAGTCACCAGAAAAGCAGCTAAGCAATATGTCAGAAAAATAATTCAGAATATGGGTCATACAGTTCATAAACAAGATGGATGAAAAAATCAACAACTTATGTAAGAATCAAGAAGAAATAAAGAGTGATATACCTGCAATAAAAAACACCATGGAAAGATTCAACAGTAGACTAGGAGAAGCTGAGGACCAAATTATCAAATTAGAAGACACGGAAGCAAAACACACCCAAACTGAATTGCAATTGAAGAAAAAAATTTAAAAGACAGGAGGAGATCCTAAGGGAGTTTTGGTACAGCATAAAGTGAAGCAACATATGAAAAATAGGGATGTCAGAATGACAGAAAGAGGAATGAGGGTTAGAAAACCTATTTGAAGAAATAATGTCAGAAAATTTCCCTTTGTTAGAAGAAAATAGTCACACAAAAACAGAGTCCCAAACAATATGAACACAACAAGACCCACACCAAGACACATTATAATTACAATGGCAAACATTCAGGACAAAGAGAGAATCTTAAAGGCAGCAAGAGAGAGAAGAAAGTTAAGTGTAAGGGATTTCCCATTAGATTATCGAATGATTTCTCAACAGAAACACATTAGGCCAGAAAAGAATGGAAGGAAATGAACAAAGTGATGCAAAGCCAGGGACTGAATCCAAGAATACTCTATCCAGAAAGGTTACCATTCAAAATTGAAGGGCAAATAAAAAGCTTCGCAGATGAAAAAACAAAACAAAACAAAACAAAAAACAACTAAGGGAGTTTATCACTACCAAGCAAGCAATGCCAGAAATGCTAAAGGCAGTGCTGTATAAAGAAGAAATAAAAAGAAAAGAAGGAACACGTGAACAAAAAATAATAATGGCTACAAACCAGTGCCTACCAATAATAACTCTAAGCATAAATGGACTAAATGCTCCAATCAAAAGACATCGAGTGGCTGATTGGATAAAGAAACATGACACACACACACACACACACACACACACACACACACACACATATATATATATATATATATATATATATATATATATATATATGGTGACTAAAAGAGATTCACCACAGAATAAGGGACTCACACACACTTAAAGTGAAGGGATGGAAAAAAACTGTCAGGCAAATGGAAATGAATACAAATCTGGGGTAGCAATACTTATATCTGACAAAAGAGACCTCAAAGTTAAGGCTATAACAAGAGATAAGGATGGACATTTCAAAATACTAAATTATCAATACAACAAGAAGATATAATCCTGGTAAACATATATGCACCCAGTGCAGGTTCACCCAAATACATGAAAAAAACCAACCCCCCCAAAAAAACAAACAAACAACAACAACAACAACAACAAAAAAAAAACAAACCTCAAGATACCAAGACAGAGATTGATAACAATACAATCATAGTAGAGGACTTTAATATCCCATTGACATCACTGAATGAATCCTCTGCAGTGTTTCCCAAATTGTGGTACACGTACCCCCAGGGGTATGGGAAGAGTTTGGTGGGGGTTCGCGTTGCACCGGAGTTTGCTGGGGATATGCAGTGCACCCTGCTTAGCTGCGCCTAATTCTACGTTTTCATGAGTACGAGGGGTACTCAGCGTTACGAAAATTAGTTTTTCCCAAACTTTTGACATATGTGTACCCCTTCTATAATTTTTGTAATGCTGAGTACCCCTCGTACTCATGAGAATGTAGAATTAGGTGCAGCTAAGCACGGTGCAGTGCATATCCCCACCAAACTCCAGTGCAACATGTACCCCCACCAAACTCTTCCAGTACCCCTGGGGGTATGCGTACCACATTTTGGGAAACACTGCGAGACAAAAAATCAGCAAAGAATCAGAAATCCTAAGTGATCACTGGATCAGATGGACTTAATTGACATCTTCAGAACATTTCACCCTAAGCTATAGAATATATATTCTTCTCAAGTGCACATGGGACATTTTCAAAGATAGACCACATATTGGGTCACAGGCAAAGTCTCTCCAAATTCAAGAACATTGAAATAATATCAAGCATATTCTCAGACCACAGTGGCATAATATTAGAAATAAACTACAATAAAAACAATTAAAAAATCCAAACACTTAGAATATGAATAGCATGCTATTAAACAATTATGGGGTTACCAAAGAGATAAAGAAGAAATTAAAAACATCCTGGAAATTAATGACAATAAAAACACAACAATTCAAAATCTAGAAAGCACAGTGAAAACAGTCTTCAGATGGAAGATTATAACTCTGCAGTCCTATCTCAAAATCAAGAAAAAATGCTAATAAATCATTTAACTCTACAACTCAAAAGAATTAGAAAGAGAGCAACAACAACAACAAAAAATCCCAGAGTGAACAGATGGAAGGAAATAATAAAAAACAGAGCAGAAATAAATGACATAGAGACAAAAAAACAAACATATATATATATATATATATATACACACACACACACACACATATATATGAAACCAAGAGCTGGTTCTTTGAAAGGATAAACAAGATTGATGAATCTCCAGCCAGGCTCACCAAGAATCAAAGAGAGAGGACCCAAAATAAACAAAATCAGAAACAAAAGAGATGAAATAACAACAAACCACACAAAAATACAGAGGATTGTTGTTTTTTTAAAAAAATACTATGAACAAATCTCTTCCAACAAACTAGACAACTTTGAAGTAAAGAACATATTTCTAGAAAAATATAACCTTCCAAAACTCAATCAGGAAGAATCTAAAAATCTCAGTAGGCTGATAACTAAGAAGGAAATTGAAGGAGTCATCAAAAAGCTCCCAGCAAACAAAAGCCCTTGGGCCAGACAGCTTCACAGGGGAGTTTTATCAAACATTCAAGGAGAACTAAAACCTATCTCTTGAGACAGATCCAAAAAATTCAAGAGGAAGGAACACATCCAAGCTCATTCTATGAAGCCAGCATCACCTTAATACCAAAACCAGATAAAGACAACTCAATGAAAGATAATTACAGGCCAATATCCCTCATGAACATAGGTGCCAAAATCCTCAACAAAATTCTAGCAAATCAGATCCACCATTACCTAAAAAAGATCATACACCATGACCAAGTAGGATTTATTCCAGGGATGCAAGGATGGTACAATATCCGCAAATCAATAAATGTGATACATCACATAAAGAAATTGAGAGATAAAAATTACTTAGTAATATCAATTGATGCATAAAAAGCATTTGTGCAAATTCAACACCCTTTCTTGATACAAACAAACAAAAACAACTCAGCAAACTGGAAATGGAGGGACCATATCTCAACATAATAAAAGCCTTATATGACAAACCTACAGCTAACATCATACTCAATGGGCAAAATCTAAAAGCATTTCACCTAAGAACAGGGATGAGAGAGGGATGCCCAATTTCACCCCTCCTTTCGAAATAGTTCTGGAAGTGCTAACCATAGCAACTAGACAACAAAAAGTACTAAAAGGCATCTAAATTAGAAAAGAAGATGTAAAACTGTCATTATTCACAAATGGCATGATAATGTACACAGAAATCCCTAAAGACTCCATAAAAATATTAGACTTAATAAATGAATTTGGCAATATAGCAGGATACAAAATTAATGCCAAAAAATCCATGGCATTTTTATACACCAATAGGGAGCTTATAGAAAGAGAGACTAAAAAAGCAATCCCATTTTCCATCACACCAAAATAATTAAGATACCTAAGAATATAATTAACTAAGGAGGTGAAAGACCAGTACTTGAAAAAGTATAGGACACTGAAAAAATAGATAGTAGAAGACATAAACAGATGGAAGCACATACTGTGTTCATCAATTGGTAGAATCAATATCATTAAAATGTCCATACTACCTAAATCAATCTATAGATTCAATGCACTCCCCATTAAAAGAACAATGGCATATTTTACAGACCTAGAATGAACTCTCAAAAAATTCTTCTGGAATAAAAAAAAAAAATACCCCAAGTAGCTGAAGCAACCTTGAGAAAGAAGTACAAAGTAGGATGTATCTCAATATCAGATATCAACCTAGCTGTATTACAAAGACACTGTTCTCAAAACTGCCTGGTGCTGGCACAAGAACTGACATATAGACCAATGGAATTGAAAAGAGAACTCAGAATTCGACCCAAGCCATTTAACAAAGGAGGCAAGAACATACAATAGAGAAAAGATAGTCTCTACAGTAAGTGGTGTCGGGAAAATTGGACAGATACATACAAAAAAAAAAAAAAAAAAAGAAAGAAAGAAAGAAAAAAAGAAACTACACCACAAACTTACACCATACACAAAAATAAACTCAAAATGGATAAAAGCTAAACCATAAAATGGGAAACCATAAAAATATTAGAGGAATCCTCAGGCAGTAAAATCTCAGAAATATACCAAAGCAGTATCTTCACCAATACAGCTCTTAGGGCAATGCTAACTAAAGAGAAAATAAACGGGACTATATCAAAATAAGAAAAAATAAAAACTTCTGCACAGCAAAAGAAGCTATCAACAAAACAACAAGAAATCCCACTTCATGGGAGAACATATTTGCCAATGTAATCAAGGATAGGGTTTAATCTCCAACATTTACAGGGAACTCATACAATTTAACAAAAGAAAGATAACCCGATCAAAAAATGGGCAACAGATCTAAATAGATACTTTTTGAAAGAGAACTTAAGGAGGTCAAGAGACATATTAAAACATGCTCAAAGTCACTAATAATCCGACAGATGCAAATCAAAATGACAGTGCGTTATCATATCACACCTGTCAGAATGACTATCATCAACTGATCAACAAATATCAAGTGCTAAGGAGGATGTGGAGAAAAAGGAAACCTCGTGCACTGTTGGTAGGAATGCAGACTGGTGTAGCCACTGTGAAGAACAGTATGGAGTTTCCTCAAAAAACTACAAATGAAACTCATTTTATCCAGTGATCCTACTTCTAGCAATATATCCCAAGAATCTAGAAATACCAATCAGAAAGGATATATGCACCCCTATGTTCATGCAGCACAATTCATCATAACTAAGATTTGGAGACAGCCAAAGTGCCCATCAGAAGATGAGTGGATTAAAAAACTGTGCTACATCTACACAGTGGAATACTATGCTGTGGTTAAAAAAAGGGGAATTCTTACCATTTGCAACAGCATTAATCGAACTGCATAGCATTATGCTAAGCGAAATAAACTGGTCAGAGAAAGATAAATATCACATGATCTCACTCATATATGGACTATAATGAACAACATAAACTTATGAACAAAAGCACTTCCAGAGACTTAGAAGCATCAATTAGACTGTCAAACCTCAGAGGGAAGGTAGGGAAGGTAGGGAGGGTAGATCAACCAAAGGACTTGTATGCATGCATATAAGCCTAACCAATGGACACAGACACCCAGAGGGTGAGGGCATGAGTGAGGGGTGGGCGAGAAAGGGGCATAAGAATACTTACGTAATACTTTAATCAATAATAAAAGGAAGGAGTCCTAGGATGCTGAGTTTTCAGTGTTTCTTTTAGAATATGAGCTTGCTTTCTCTTCAAACTGCCTGATTTCCTTTCAACAGTAGACACTACATAGTGTGCATGTCTCTGGGTTTCGATATAGTGGTACAAGGCAGTAATTTCCATGATATGAGCTGGCCTGTAGGCAAGCTGAGCACGTATGCTGTTCCTCAGAGAAGAAAATGTGCCTCATGTGTACTCACTGCTTTAGAAGCTTAAGTTTCCACTCAATTACTGCAACATTTATTTTTCTTGCTTTTTATGGGAAAGAAAAATAGGAGGCGGATAGAAAGAGAAAGCAACCTAGAAAGGGAAGAGGGGAGGGTTTGTGGGAGTGCTAAAACACTGCTATGTACCCAGACAACAGTGATACTGCATGTTTATGTGCTTCAGTTGCCATGGATATGGTTATGTAACTCCAACTGGTAGTGAAATTTCATACTGCTTGTGGTGGCAGAAATATTAAAGTCACTTAAGGCTACTTTAAAGAGAACAAATAAAGTAGCTGAGGGACCCTTTGTCTTTCAGGCTACAAAACTCACCATGTTTGTGCCCCACATGCCAGTCATTTTCCAGTTAGTTGTTTATTTGTTTGTTTGTTTTGTTGTATGTCTGTTTTGTGTGTGTGTGTGTGTGTGTGTGTGTGTGTGTAGCAAAATGTTTCCAATTATTATTTAAATAAAGCTGGGCACTTACTCTTCTCCTTGGCCCAAATGGCTAGGCATAAGGCTTGAAATAAACAGAGAAAAATATTAAAAGGCACCCTTTTGGAATGGAAAGTCTGTGAGGAAATTTTCAGCTTGGAAAGCTTCTTTTTTGGAAAGTTATGAGTCGACAGGAAGCCATCTATTCACTAGTACAGAGTCCAAAGGCTAGGGGCTAGGTTTGTTCTCTCTCTCTCTCTCTCTCTCTCTCTCTCTCTCTCTCTCTCTCTCTCTCACACACACACACACACACACACACACATACACTTGAACACACATGCATTGTAATATTTGAACTCATCCTCTTTTATTCCAAACATATTCACATGCATGCTCATGTAGATTCACATTCACATATGCTCTACCAAAAAACATAGAAATTAGATTTTGCACAATTCATTTGCATAAGAAAACCACATTTGCTGGGACATGCACATTCATTCACTCACAAATATGAACCTTGGCTTAATCACAAACAATTCACTCATAAATCTGCAAATATTTATGCAATCTTACATACTTACATAGTAGGCTGAACTATATAAAACTGTCAATGTTGAAGAATTATGAACATATAAAAATGTCAATTTATTTGATCAAAGCTATGCATCTACATCCATATACACCAGTGCTTATCCTCTCCATTCACTCTTTCACAAACTGAGAATTTTGCAAAAACACAAATATTCTTATTTCCTCTCACATTCTCTCATGTGTTCCCAAAGAAACATGTTAATTCTCACACAAATACCTGCACACATTAATTTACACCTATTCTATCACATATATCCCCTCCCATATTCCTTATATTCTCTTCTTTACTTTCTCACCTCCAGTCATGCATACTCATTTACACACATTAACAATTCTTTCAATAATACACATTATAGCACTCACTCTACTCACTCAGGATGGAGAAAACCTGGACCCAAAATTTTACGATGTATAAACATGCTGTTTTTCCAATCATGACCTCACTGGGTCCTTAGAAGCTACTCAGTAAAGGAGGCAGGAAAGGGGCTATTATCCTTATTTGATAGATTAACTAAAGTATAGACAAAAAAAGTGGCCAAGTTCACACAACAAATAAAAAGCAGAGACTTAAATTCAGATGCTTTGATATCTAATTCAGTGTTATTGCCCCTGTGGCACTGTCTATTATGGGTGGGAAGGAGATGTTTTGGGTGAAAGCACTCTTCATGAGGGATTGAAATTGTAAATCTCTGCCACTAGGCTTTAGATCAGGCGTCCTCAAACTTTTTAAAGTAGGGGCCAGATCACGGTCCCTCAGAGAGCTGGAGGGCTGGACTATATGAACTACTAATTCCTACTGTAACACCTCGGCTGCGCTCACTGCCCAAAAAACCTGTCGGGCTGGATCAGACTCCTCTGCGGGCCGCATGTGGCCCGAGGGCCGTAGTTTGAAGACGCCTGCTTTAGATGATGTCTTTTGGCCCCTTTCCTGTATTACCCAGCAATGGGGTAGAGGTAATTTATTTAACAAGATCAACATTTTTATCTTACTTGATACCCCTTCTGCTTCCCTAATCCTCCAATCACTTCTCATCTTGCCTTGCTGGTCTGACCAGTGAGCAATGCCAGCTACTGCTTTAATTACACCCATCTTTCATTATTATTTGCAGGGTCCCTCTGCTGGGCCTGCAGGATCAGGCTGAAACCAGCTCTCCTATATCCACTGAGGGGCCCTGGATTGCAAGAGGGCACTATCCAGGCCGAGGGACCGCATCTGTGAACATTCGGGGCCAGGAAGGGATGCAGGAGGTTGGCCATCTAGGAAGGGACTGCAGGAGGACTCCAGGGCATGTCCAGTCCATCTTGCTCGGTCCCGATCTGCTGGACCCCAGAAGAAAGCTAACCAACAGGCCAGAGTATCTTTCTCATGGTGGTCAATGTACATCATAGTGAGTGGTTGAGTGGCCTTAGCATATCATTAACATATTATGCTTTGATTGGTTGAATGACCAACCAGTTGACCAGACACTTAGCATATTATGCTTTTATTATATAGGATAGAGTGACATCATCTTATCTGCATGGTGCACAGAGGAGCAAGATACCCAACACCTGCCCTGAAGTTGAAACAATTCAGTCACACAGATTACACTCCAGATAAATTGATAGAAAAATAGTATTTCAAGGTCAATACAGTTTTCTGGACAATTATTTCTAAAGGGATTCTGGAACAGTAGAGTTTGGAGTCAAAGATGCCAGAAAGTTTCGGACTCTAGAATCTTATGAAACTTGAAGGTTCTAGATTGAATGCTTGAGCTGGAAATATCTGGAGTCATATTTGTACCTAAAAGGATGTCAGATTAGAGATAATGAAATAACTAGAATAGTTTTTGTGTTAGAGGAAGAGTGATATAGGGAGCTGAATTCATCAACCAAACTATACAAGCTAGCTTCCTTTTGCCTTTCCAGATCAACTCTTTTTTTCTTCTAAATCCTCACCCAAGGATTTTTTTTTTTCCATTCTGAGAGACCAAATCCATTGGTTGTCTCCAGGACATGCCCCAATCAGAGCAGGGATGGAACTTGTAACCCAGCTACATGCTCTTGACCTGGAATCAAACCTGTGAACCTTCAGTGCTCAGGCCAATGCTCTAACCACTAAGAAACACTGAACAGGGCTCCATATCCACTCTTCATTTTCCTCCAAACTGCTCTCTTGCCCAGGAGGCTGATGTGTACATTAACAAGCTCCAGTGTCTTCTGGTCTCCAGTTAGGTTTGGTTTGGGGGAAAAACTGGCAGAATATTGGAGTGAGGGAGAAGAGTAGAGCCAAGTTCTTTATTCTCCCAGACCCTTCCCACGTTGTCACCTTGAGCTGGCTGTAACTCTCAACTTAGATCACAGCTCTTCAATTGACAGTCTCCTCTAAAAGACCCTTTCATTTCAAATTTCAGTCACTCCCTCCTTTCACCCCCTCAGGCTTAAAGTGGTGACAAAGACCCACTGTGAGTACTGCAGTAGGCTTTGTGGTTTCTTTACAACCCCTCACAACTTTGTAAATGGTCTCTTTATTAAAAACTTCTCTGTATCCTCATAATTTATATGTGCTATGCTTACGATTTCCTTATGGGACTGAAGCACAAGGTAAACCTGGGGGAAACAAACCTGTTATAGTCCTGTGCTTAGATCCAAGTTACAGAGAAGAAAAATTTGTGTGATTTTCCTATGTAATACAAGGTGTCTTAAATACCCTGGGGACACTTTCATAGTGAGCCTAAAGTAGTACACAGATGTTTATGAGGGCCTTTCTAAATCATAAACCTATTTGAAGATGTCAAAGCCCCACCCATTATGAAAGTGTGATCTTTCTATTATTTCAACTTGCTCACTAGTTCATGTCTTTCATGAACAGGGCTTAAGGCCTGGGTCCCAAATTGGAAAAAGACATATATTTTTCCTCCCAGCCCTGGGAAGAGCCTAGAAAAAAATCATTGATGAGACTTTACAAGGCTGATTGAGGGAGGCGGGATGCTAAGGGATTCAAACATGGGACATGAAATAATTACAAAGGAAAAGCTTTTTGCTCCAACCCCAACATTTCCATCAGAGTTGCCTGAGTCTGCCCATGTTGATTAGTGTTGTCCTTCTAGTATCAGAAAGGCAGAAATTGGCATAGAGAAGGAAGGAAATTTATTTGACAAAGGTTGCAAGCAAATCAGACATGGAATCAGATGGGAATTCTTGGTTCACACCACTGGCTATACCATTCCCAGTTAGAATCTGTGCTATTCAACTTCCCTCTTTCATTTTTAATTTTAGAGATAGGGGTTGTGGAGAAGCAGTCACTTTCTTGATTTCACCAATGCTCCTGGATTACTTTTTTTCTGTGAAAAAAATTAGAAGTGAAGCCTTAATTTTATCTAGGTCTCTTTCCTCTTTCCTTTTCCCAGGTAGCCCACTTTCCCCACCACCATCAATTCTAAGACCATCCTATTTAAATGGGGATCACAAGAGTATTCAAATAAAAAGTTTTCAAAATGTGTTCCCTTAAGGTACATCAGGAGCTACCATGGGGATATGAAGATGAATATGGACAGTTAGGGCTTCAGGGAAAAATCCCTTTATTTTAACCACTTCTCTTCCTGCCACCCCTCATACCCTCAGCCCAGAAGAGCAACTCTTGCTATTTTTACCTTTCATATGTCAGGCTTTCATTTAAGGTTTTATTTGAAAAGAAATAGTAAGTACCACTTAAAATAATTAGAAAATCACTAATTTATTCCCATACCTTCATCAACCAGATGGGGAAACAGAAGCTCAAAGTGGAAAAATTATTTGTTCAAGATCACAATGTAAATGGGCCCAAAGCACATTCAGTTAAGCCAGGGTGAATGATGATTATATCTACACTAGAGGTCTGGTGCATGAAATTTGTGCATGGGGGGGGGGGGAGGGTGTCCTTCAGCTCAGCCTGCACACTCTTCAATCTGGGATCCCTCTCACAATCCAGGACTGTTAGCTCCCAACTGCTCGCCTGCCTACCTGCCTGATTGATTGCCCCTAACTGCTTCTGCCTGCCAGCCTGATCACTCCCTAACCACTCCACTGTCAGCCTGATCGAAGCCTAACTGCTCCTCTGCTGGCCCAATAGCCCCTAACTGCCCTCCCCTGTGTGCCTGATCACCACTAACTGCCCTCCCCTGCAGGCCCGGTCAACCCCAATTGCCCTCCCCTACTGGCCCGGTCACCCCTAACTTCCTCATCTTGCCAGTCTGGTTGCCCCTAACTTTCTTCCCCTGATGGCCCAGTCACCACTAACTGCCTTCCCCTGCAGGCCTGCTCCCCCCACCAAATGCCCCCCCTGCAGGCCTGGTTCCCCCCAAAATGCCTTTCCCTAGGTCTGGTCCCTTTCAACTGCCCACCCCTGCAGGTTTGGACCCCCTAAATTGCCCTCCCTATAGGCCTTATCCTTCCCAACTGCCCTCACCTGCAGGCCTGTTCTCCCCAACATCCCTCCCCTTCAGTCTTGGTTGCACCCAACTACCCTCCCCTGCAGGTCTGGTTACTCCTAGCTGCCCTCCCCTGCTGGCTCAGTCACCCTTAACTGTCCTCCCCTGTCAGTTTGTTTGCCCCTAACTGCTCTCCTTTACAGGCCTAGTCCCTCCAACTGCCCTCCCCTGAAGGCCTTGTTCCTCCCAACTGCCCTCCCTGTGGGCCTGGTTCCCTCCAAATGTAGTCGTCTGCAGGGTGGTTGCCTTCAACTGCCCTCCTCTGCTGGCCTGGTCACACCTAACTGCTGCTCCTGCCAGCCTGATTGCCCCTAAATGCCCTTCCCTGCCAGCTTGGTCATCCCTAACTTCCCTCCCCTGCTGACATGATCACCCCTAACTACTCTCCCCTGCTAGCGTGGTCGCCCCTAACTTCCCTCCCCTGTTGGCCCGGTCACCTCTAACTGCCCTCACCTGAAGGACTGTTCACCCCCAACTGCCCTCCCCTGCCAGCCTGGTTGCCCCTAATTTCCCTCTCATGCTGGCCAGATCACCCCTAACTGCCTTCCCCTGAAGGCCTGGTCACCACCAACTGCCCTCCCTTGAAGGTCTGGTCCCCCCAACTGCCATCTCCTGTAGACCTTATCCCTCCCAATAGCCCTCCCTTGAAGGCCTGGTCAATCCCACATGTCCTCCCTTGCTTGCCTGATCACCCCTAACTGCCCTCCCTTGCCAGCCTGGTTGCCCTTAACTGTCCTTCCCTGCAAGCCTGATCATCATGAACTGCCCTCCCCTGTAGGCCTTGTCCCTCAAAACTGCCCTCCCCTGCAGGCCTGGTTGCCCCCAACTGCTATCCCCTGCAGGCCTGGTCCCCACCAACTGCCCTCTCCTGCCAGCCTGGTCCCCCAAACTGCCCTCCCCTGCAGGCCTGGTCACTCTCAACTTCCTTCCCTTGCCAGCCTGGTTGCCCCTAACTACCCTCTACTGCCGACCTGGTATCTCCCAACTGCCCTCCTCTACAGGACCAGTCACCCCTAATTATACTCCCTTGCAGGCCTGGTTTCCTCAAACTGCCTTCCCCTGCTGGCCAGTCACACCTAACTGTCTTCCCTTGCTAGCCCAGTCACCCCTAACTGCCTTTCCCTGTCAGCCTGGTCACCCCCAGCTTCCCTCCCTACAGGCCTTGTCCCTCCCAACTGCCCTCCCCTGCAGGCCTGGTCCTCCCAACTGCCCTTCCCTGTAGGCCTTATCCCTTCCAACTGCCCTCCTTTGCAGGCCTGGTCCTCCCCCAAGCTGCCCTCCCCTGCAGGCCTGGTCACCCCAAACTGCCGTCCCCTGCAGGTCTGGTCCCCCCAACTTCCCTTCCCTGTAGGCCTTATCTCTCCTCACTGCCCTCCCATAATGGCCTGGTTGCCCATAACTGCTCTCCCCTGCTAGCCTGGTTGCCCCCAACTGCCCTGTCCTGCAGGCCTGGTCACCCCCAACTGTCCTCTGCTGCCAACCATCTTGTGTCCACATGTGGTAGCCATCTTTGTCTACATGGGGCGGCCATCTTTTGTGTTGGAGTGATGGTCAATTTGCATATCACCTCTTTATTATATAGGATGACCTTAATCTGATTATCTTTTGGCATCAACCTCACAGCCTTCTTTTCCATCAACCTTGAGGTAAATAGGGCAGGAACCAACACATTTGTCCCTAGGGAATGTAGCTGAGAAAGGGAACCTACCACCTTGGTGTTCATGGTGCCTGAAAAGAAGAGACACTTGCCTCTCCCCCTAACCCCATAGTTAATTGGTACCAATGACTGGATTGTACAAAGCTATCGTCTATGGTCTGGCACCTTCTACCACACCCCTACATCTACGGTCCAGTAAGGTTTTTGCCAAAACCGGTTTGGCTCAGTGGATAGAGCATAGGTCTGTGGACTGAAAGTCCCCAGATTCGATTTCGGTCAAGAGCATGTACATTGGTTGTGGGCACATCCCCGATAAGGAGTGTGCAAGAGGCAGCTGGTCAATGTTTCTCTCTCACCAATGTTTCTAGCTCTCTATCCCTCTCCTTTCCTCTCTGTAAAAAAATCAATAAAATATATATTGTTTAAAAGAAGGTTTTCACCCAATCAAACATGTTTTTAACTTGGAATATAAGCTTCAACCATCCTAGCCCACTACAAATTAATAGCTAGAGAAGGGGTTATGACTGTCTTTCAGGGCAGAGAAGAATTTTGGCTGCTGCAGTAGCAAAGTGGTGGTGGCTGCTGCATTTGGGGCAAAGTACATTTGTGGAATTTTTACAGATCATGTTCATTTGCCAGGAAATTATAAAATGTTGATATTTTCATAGGACTGTTATTGGACACAAAGTTGAAGGGGGAAAGTTGCAGAAGTGTTAAGTTGCAGCCCTTATCCAGGATGGCTCTGGTCTGATTCTCTAGAGAGGCCCTGAAATGAAAGAAAGAAAACTTCTAGTTGCTGTTTGCTCCACCCAAGCAGTCTAGTGTTACCAAACATGTATGTAGCAGTCAGGAGCAAAACCTTTAAAGTTAGACTGCTTTGGTTCAAATCCTGATTTTATCACTTACTAGTTACATACCTTGCACAATTATTGAATCTTTCTATACATAAAATGGAAATATCGAATAATAACCTAATCATAGGGTAGTTGTGAGAATTAAATGAGATGATACATATAAAACACTTAGCTTATTGCCTAGGGCTAAAATTAAAAAAAATTATTATTTTTTCCCCAGCTCTTGGAGTCTTGAGGGCCAAGATAAAACCAGGTTACTTTCTGTTCATGAAGCAGTTCCTAGGAGGGAGTGGAAGACGAAAAATGGA
This sequence comes from Pipistrellus kuhlii, assembly GCF_014108245.1. Classification (NCBI taxonomy): domain Eukaryota; kingdom Metazoa; phylum Chordata; class Mammalia; order Chiroptera; family Vespertilionidae; genus Pipistrellus; species Pipistrellus kuhlii. The sequence continues at coordinate 1,354,813 of NW_023425547.1, forward strand.
GATCATAATTTATCTTGTCACTGCTCTGTGACATATATATTTGTTTTGCATCAAAGGTATATCATTGAATTCTCAAAGCTTTGCAAGCCATTTCTTATAAGAGGAAACTATCACTGAGAAAAGTTTGATAATTTGTAAGTTTATCAAGAATCAGGAGTCAAACCCAGATGTCTGTGCATCAAGTCCCTCACATGCTATTTCCACTTATGGAAAGATAGACTTGATGGGGAACTCAAATGACAGAATTACCACTGGACATGTGAAAGCAATGAATTAGAGGTGGTGTCCTGTTGCTTATGCCTCAAAATAGGAAATCCTCAAAACAGAAGGAAGGTTATGAAAATCCCTTACATCCTGTTTTAGATCTCAACTACCTGAACTTCTCTCAATATAACCTAATGACGATTCTCAGTTCCTTCTTCTCTGTCTTCTGGGTAATTAGTATAGAAGACTCTTGAATAGTCTATTATTTACAGCATGTTTGAGGAGTGCTGTCTGCAATGGGCTCAGGACATTTTCAAGTGTCAGAGCCAGTTCTTCTGAGGCTTCATTGGTCAACTGAACACCACACAAAATCAAAAGAAACAATAGTAGAAAAATGTTGGTGGATATGATCAGAAACACCAGAGCTAATGTAGTTGCAGAGCAAATTTCTCACTTTCTTTTATTTCTTTCTTTGTCTAATTTGAAGCACTACCTCTGGGCATGGGAAAACCCATGGCTGGCTATAAAGCTTTGCTTGTGATATGAAATATTTATTATGCTCCTAGGAGTGAAGATATAGAGTCAAGACAAATAGATACCCTACTCTTTGTATGTCAGTTTCAGCTCATGTGATAGGAAAGGAAACTGAATTGAGCTATACAGGCAATTGTGAACTGAGAAACAGTCTAGTTTGAGAAAGGGCAGATGGAGAAACAGATAATAAAGAAGTTGTCACACAAGCATGAAGATATTGGCCGGCTACCAACAGTTGAATTAAATTTACAGTAGAGACCAACACATGCACATAACACAGAATAAATAGGAACACACTGAGAAAATAGGAAATAACAATATTGGGCAAGCAAGGAGAGAATTTCAGCTATCTGGTAAAATAGTTGGAAAAAACATCCTACATCAAACATAGCAATAGTAGACTTTGGAGGTGGGGGAGGGGTGATTAGGTATGAGTGGAGGGTGTTTTTGGCCTTGGGAAGGGTGAAAGACCAAGATAAGAAAAGTGCTGAGCTCAAACTACAACTACTTCACTAGCTCCGGAATCCCAAGTGCCTCAGAGTACCCAGGCTGCTGTTGGCACTTAGTACGGGATATTTATTATTATGCTCATAGAATGGGACAGGCAGGAGTCATGAATCTTGGCAGGAAAACAAGGCCAAAAAATTTGCTTCGACTAAAAGTCATATAACTTGAAAGGTTTATTGCTGAACTGATTATGTAATGTAGCTTCGAAAGAGCATATTAAAGATAAAGATTTGAAGCCTTTTGGCAAGTTTGGAAAGAGAATTGAGGAAAAGACTGACTTGTTTAAGAACTGAACTGCCTACCTTTTAAACCTGGTTTCAGACTAGAAAGCAAGAAGGTCATGATAAAGGCACTAATTTGGAATAAAAAGAAAACAAAACAAAAAACCTGGGATCAGCCAATGACTCAGAGACTTCAAGCAAGTTCTTTCCCTTCTCTGTATATATTGTATATGTCCCATACAAACTGGGTGGAGAGGAGGGAGCAGGAGATAGACTTACAAATCACTATAGACCATTTTAGAGCTCTCATTTCAAGCTTCAGACTAATCCTACCTTTCACACTCAGGTATTAGACTCCTTACAACCTCAAGAGCTCCATAGAACCTAACTGGTTCAATCCTCCAGGTAAATATTCCTCCCTTGGTTCCTTTCTTGGGAGGGGGGTGGTATACAGATCTCTTGGTTTATTCCAGTGGTTTTTCACTCTGGAACTTTTTAAAGTTTCCTTTAGACTCAAGCAGGAAACTTTTAAAATGCAAAGGTTTAGGCCACACTCCCAGAGATTCTGACTTGAAAGCTCCCATGATGATTACCATGTAAAGAACCACTGGCTTAGATAAACTTTCTGGTGGACTTGATGAAAATAGCCCTAAATTTCTCAGTCTTGTTTTCTTGACTCATATGTTATTGTCTTAACATTTGTTCAGTTGTCCTTTGATGACTCACAAATAATGCACTTCTAATGCATTTTCTACCGGTGGGCTTATTATTTTAACACTGGTTAGTTCTTAAAATTAAGCCTCCTAATCAACTCAGCTAGGTTCAGATCCATTTTCAGAACTCTAATCTCCAGGAACTTATGTAATTGATGTTAAATTGATTTGCATTTCTTGACTCATAGCTTTGCAATGATAATAAAATGTAGAATTCATGCATATCATATTAATTCAGATTTTGTACTATTTGGTGAGTCATTGAACTTAAGTTCATCTATAATTATCTAAATTTATTCAATTATTAATTAATTCCTTTTTCTTTAAATGACATTACAGAAATTTAACTTACATACTCTAAAATTCATCCCTTTAATGTGTACAATTCAATGGTTCTGGATATATTCGCAGATATGTACAACCATAAACATAGTCAATTTTAGTACATTTTCATCATCTCTAAAACATACTCAGTACTCTATCCATAGCCCATCTAACTCATCTAATAAAACCCACATCACTAAGCAACCACTAATCTATGCTCTCTGTTTGTAGATTTACCTATACAATAGCTGCATAGGAATGGAATAATATCATGAGATCTTCAGTGACTGACTTCTTTGACTTAGCATACATTTTCAGGGTTCATCATGTTACGGCATATATTAGTACTTCATTCTTTTTCAAGGTGGAATAATATTCCATTATATGGACATACCACTTTTTGATTTTTGTTTTTTGTTTAGATATTCTCCTAGCATTTAAAAAAATAAAATTATTTATTGTTTAAAGTATTACATATGTCTCCTTTTTTCCCCATTGACCTATCCCCAGATGTTCCCATGCCCCCAGTACATGCCCTCATGCCCTTACTGTATGTGTCCATAGGTTATGCTTATACAGGCGCAAACAGATCCTTTGGTTGATCTCTAACTCCTCACCACCCCCACCTTCTCTCTGAGGTTAGATGTTCTATCCACTGCTTCTATGTCCCTGGATCTAATTTTGTTCACCAGTTTATGTTGATCATTATATCCCACGTATGAGTAAGATTATGTGATAGTTATTTTTCTCCAACTGGCTTATTTCACTCAGCATGATGCTAAACAGGTCCATCATGATGTTGCAATGGTAAGAGTTCTTTCTTTGTCACAATAGCATATTATTCCATTGTGTAGATGTGCCAACATTTTTTTTTTATTCCACTCATATGCTGATGGGCACTTGGACTGTTTCCAAATCCTAACTATTATAAATTGCACTGCTGTGAGCACAGGGGTGCATATGTCCTTTCTGATTGGGGTTTCTGAGTTATTGGGATATATTCCTAGAAGTGGGATTACTGGGTCAAATGGCAGTTCTACTTTTAACTTTTTGAGGAAACTCTATATTATATTCCAAAGTGGCTGCACCAGTCTGCATTCCCACCAGCAGTGCACAAGGGTTCCTTTTCTCCATAACCTCACCAACAATTTTAATTTGTTGATAACAGCCATTCAGACAGGTATGAGATGGTATCTCATTGTCGTTTTTATTTGCACCTCTCAGATGATTAGTGACTTTGAGCATGTTTTCATCTGTCTCTTGGCCTTCTGCATGTCTTCTTATAAAAAGTATCTACTTAGATACTTTGCCCATTTTTTATTGGATTATTTACCTTCCTTCTGTTAAATTGTATGAATTCCCTATAAATTTTGGAGATTAAACCATTATCAGAAATAACATTGGCAAACATATTCTCCCAAGCAGTGTGCTCTATTGATGTTTTGTTGATTGCTCCTTTTGCTGTGCTTAGTCTAATTTGTTTATTTTCTCCTTAGTTTAAATTATCCTACAAACTATATCAATAAAGATATTGCTAGGACATATGCCTGATATTTTGGTGCCTATGGATTTTTCTAAGATTCTTATGGATTCCATTTTCAGTTTAAGTCCTTTATCCAGTTGAGTTTATTTTTATTTATGGTGTAAGTTGGTAGTCTAGTTTCATATTTTGTATGTATCTGTCCATTTTCCCAGCACCATTTTTGTCAAATATTAATTGAGCAAAATTGCTTGGGTAGATTTTTGGGTTCTCTGTTGTGTTCCATTGGTCCATATGTTTGTTCTTGTGCCAGTAGCAGGCAGTTTTGAGAACAGTGGCTTTGTAATATAGCATGAAATCTGGTATTGTGATCCCTCCAACTTTGTTCTTATTTCTCAGGATTGCTGTGGCCATTTGGGGTAATTTTTTATTGCAGATGAATTTTTGGAGAGTTTTTCTAGGTCTGTGAATATGTCCTTGATATTGTAATGGGGAGTGCATTGAATCTAGATTGCTTTAGCTAGTATGGACATTTTAGTGATGTTGATTCTACCAATCCATGAACATAGTATAATCTTCCATTTGTTTATGTTTTGTCTATCTCTTATTTCAACATCCTGTAGTTGTCTGAGTACTGGTCTTTTACCTCTTTAGTCAAGTTTATTCCTAACTATCTTGTCCCACTTTGCTGATAGTTTTTATCAAGAAAAGGTATTGAATTTTGTCAAATGCTTTTTCTGCATCAATTGATATGATTATCTGATTTTTGTCTCTCAATTTGGTAATGTAATGTATGACATTTATTGATTTGTTAATATCATTCCATCCTGGAATTCAAGGAATAAATCCCACTTGGCTCTGGTATATGATTTTTCTAATGTAATGCTGGATCTGATTTGCTAGAAATTTGTTGAAGATTTTAGCATCTATGTTCATCAGGGGTATTGGCTTGTAATTCTCTTATCTTGTAGTATCTTTATCTGGTTTTGTTATTAGGACAATGCTGGCTTCATTGAAAGCTTGAAAGTGTGGCTTCCTCTTGAATTTTTTGGAGTAGCATGAGGAGAATAGGTTTTGGTTCTTCTTTGAAAGTTTTGTAGTACTTATTCCCCTGTGAAGCCTTCTAGGTCAAGGTTTAGTTTGCTGGAAGTTTTTTGATTACTGTTTCAATTTTATCGGTAGTTATTGGCCTATTCAGGTTTTTTTGTTGTTTCTGGTTGAGTTTTGGAAGGTTGTATTTTTCTAGGAATATGTCCATTTGGTCTAGGTTACTGAGCTTGTTGTAATATTTTTTTCACAATTATTTGTATGTCTGTGGGGTAGGTTGTTACTTCACCTCTTTCATTTCTGATCTTGTTTATTGGATAATCTCTCTTTGTTTTCTGGTGAGCTTGGCTAGAGGTTCATCTATCTTGTTAATTTTTTCAAAAAACCAGTTCTTGCCCTAACCGGTTTGGTTCAGTGGATAGAGCTTTAGCCTGCAGACTCAAGGGTCCCGGGTTTGATTCTGATCAAGGGCATGTACCTTGGTTGCGGGCAGATCCCTCCCCAGTAGGGGGTGTACAGGAAGCATCTGATTGAGGGTTCTCTCTCTTTGATGTTTCTAACACTCCCTCTCCCTTCCTCTCTGTAAAAATCAATAAAATATATTGGTTTTATTGATCTTTTGTATATGTTTTGGTCTCTATGTCATTTATTTCCACTCTTATCTTTATAATCTCCTCCCTTCTGGTTACTATTGGCTTTTCTTGTAGCTCTCTTTCTAATTTTCTATTTCTTTGATTTGTAGGGTTACCTAATTTATTACCTTTTTTTTTTTTTTTAGATAGACTTGAAGAACTACGAACATCCTTCTCAGCACTGTTTGCATTGTGTCCCATAGATTTTGGATTGTTGTGTTTTCACTGTCATTTGTTTCTAGGATGCTTTTTCTTCCTTCTTTGAACTCTTTGGTAACCCAATCATTATTTATTAGCATGCTATTTAGCCTCCAAGTGCTTGATTTTTTTCATTATTTTTATTATAGTTGATTTATAATTTTATGTCATTGTGATCTGAGAAGATGCTTGATGTGATTTCTATCTTCTTGAATTTGAAAAGACTTTACCTATGCTCCAATATGGTCTCTTTTGAAAATATCCTATGTGCACTTGGGAAGAATCTATATACTCTAACTTCAGGGTTAAACATTCTGAAGCTGTGGATTAATTCTATCTGATCTAGTGAGTCATTTAGGATTTCTGTTTCTTTGCTGATTTTTTAAAAATATATTTTTTATTGACTTTTTACAGAGAGGAGGAGAGATAGAGACTTAGAAACATCGATGACAGAGAATCATCGATCAGCTGCCTCTTGCACACCCCCTACTGGGGGTGTTCCCGCAACCAAGGTCCATGCCCTTGTCCGGAATCAAACCCAGGACCTTTCAGTCCACAGGCCGATGCTCTATCCACTGAGCCAAACTAGTCTCGGCACATTGCTGGCTTTGTGGTAATACATTCCCTTAGCCCTTTTTTATTTGTGAAGCTCCTGATTTCCCCTTCAAATTTGAATGATAGCCTTGCTGGGTATAGTATTCTTACATTAAGTCCCTTGCTTTGCATCACTTTGTACCAGGTGTACCTGTTAATAATGTGAATATTGTAATCAAAGAAAACATGGTAATTTCAAGAGAAACATCAAAAGTGCTTTATTCAAAATAATGTCTATTGCTAACTACACATTTCCCCCATCTTTCAGTTAATTTGTGGACACTGTCTCAATAGAACTTTTCTTGTTTTGAGGTAAACCATTCAGAGACCCAATTTTCCATTTGTTCGTATGATTTGAAGTGCTGCTCAGAAAGTGCATGTGCCATCAATTAGAACAAGTGGTAATCTGAAGGAACAAGGTCTGGTGAATACAGCCGGTAGATTAATATTTCCCAGGCAAGATCTTTTAGTGTATCTTTAACTGGTTTTGAAGTGTGTGATGGTGCCTCATCATGAAGCAAAATTACTTTGGTGTGTCTTCTGGCACATTCTGGTTGTTTCACCATCAAAGTGTGGTTCAAATTGATTATTATTTTCCTCCACTATGCAAATGGCAATAAAAAAATGCTGGGGTAGCAATACTTATATCCGGCAAAATATATCTCTAACTGAAGGCCATAACAACGGATAAGAATGGCCACCACATAATATTAAAGGGAGCAATTCATCAAGAGGATATAACTATGGTAAATATATATGCACCCAATACAAGAGTATCAAAATAAATTAAAAAAAAAAAACCACAAAAAACAACTTCTGGAAGATATCAAAGGAGAGATAAACAATAAAACAATACTACTTTTTTTGTATAAAGGTAACTTTCACACCCCATTATAAGACGACCCCCTAATTTTACAGTTAAAACATAGGTTTAGGCCTATATTCGCTGTATAAGACTACCCCCCACTTCAAAGAAAAGACTTACTTTGCCGTCAAGATCTGCAGGTAATTTTTGTGCAATTTTTGTCTTTTGCCCCCGATTTTCGGTTGACTTTTTTTCATTTCAAAAGTCATCTTATACGCCGGAAAATACGGTATTTGTTGTTGGTAGTGATCAGTATTAATAGTTTAGAAGCACATAATACACCACACATTCCTGATCCCACCAAGGTATATTTTTGCTGACCCAGCTTTATTTTTTAATTTCCATTTGACTCAAAAAATTTTTCCCAACACTTCACTAACAGTCTTTGTGATTCCTTTGTTCTGAGGTGGGTCTCTTGTTGACAACAAATATATGGGTCATGTTTTCTTATCTATTCAGCTACCCAATGTCTTTTGATTGGAGCATTTAGCCTTACTGGATATTGTATTCTTGAATTCAGTCCCTTGCTTTGCATCATTTTGTGTATTCTATTCCACTCCCTCTGGCCTGATGTGTTTCTGTTGAAAAATCCTTTGATGGTCTAATGCAGTGGTTCTCAACCTTTCTAATGCTGCGAACCTTTAATATAGTTCCTCATGTTGTGGTGACCCTCAATCATAAAATTATTTTCATTGCTACTTCATAACTGTAATTTTGCAACTGTTATGAATCGTAATGCAAATATATGTGTTTTCTGATGGTCTTAGGCTCTACAGCAGCAGTTCTCAACTTGTGTTTTGGTGTGAGGTTTTTTTTTTTTTTTTTAGTTCATCTTGATTGGGAATCTGTGTGCTTCTTGGAAATGTGTGACTTTTTCTTCACCAAATCAGGGAAGTTTTTTTTTTATTTTTCCCCTTTTTTAATTGACAATGGCATTACATATGTGTCCTTATCCCTCTAGAATCCTTCCCCTGGCTCATGCTTTTACCCCTTAGTCTACATGTCCATTGATTAGGCTTACATGCATGCATACAAGTCCTTTGGTTGATCTCTTTCTGTTACCACCACGCTCTGATACCTTCTCTCTGAGGTTTGAGTATTTGATCAATGTTTCTCTGTCTCTGTATCTGTTTTTGTTCATCAGTTTATTATAAATCACAAATGAGTGATATTTATCATTCTCTGACTGATTTATTTCACTTAACATAATGTTCTCCAGCTCCTTCCATGTTATGGAAAATGGTAGGAGACACTTCACTTTTACAGCAGTGTAGTATTCCATTGTGTAGATGTAACACAGTTTTTTTTAATCCACTCATCTGCTGATAGACACTTAGACTATTTCTAAAATATTTCCATTTTAAATTGTGCTGTTATGAACATAGGGGTGCATATATCCTTTCTGATTGATATTTCTAGGTTCTTTGGATATATTCCTAGAAGTGGGATCACTGGATCAAATGGGAGTTCCATTTTTAGTTTTTTTGAGGAAACTCTGTATTGTTCTCCACAGTGGCTGCACTGGTCTGCATTCCCTCCAGCAGTGCACGAGGGTTCCTTTTACTCCACATCATCATCAGCACTAGTCATTTGTTGATTTATTAATGATAGCCATTCTGACAGGTGTGAGATGGTACCTCATTGTCCTTTTGATTTGCATCACTCCAATGATTAGTGACTTTGAGCATGCTTTCATATGTTTCTCGGCCTTTTGTATGTCCTCTTTTGAAAAGTTTCAATTTAGATTCATTTCCGTTGTTTATCTTCCTTTTAAATTGTGTGAGTTCCCTGTAAATGTTGGAGATTAAAACCTTATCTGAAATAGCATTGACAATATATTCTCCCATGCAGTGGATTTTCCTATTGTTTTGTTGATATTTAATTTGCTGTGAAAAAGCTTTTTATTTTGATGTAGTCCCATTTGATTATTTTCTCTTTAGTTTTCATTGCAATAGGAGCTATATTGGTGAAGATAGTGCTTTGGCATATGTCTGAGATCTTGCTGCATGTGGATCCCTCTAAGATTTTTATGTTTTCCTGTTTTACGTTTCAGTCCTTTAACCATTTTCAATTTATTTTTGTGCATGGTGTAAGTTGGTTGTCTAGTTTCATTTTTTTTTTTTTTGCATATATATATGTCCAACTTTCTCAACACCTTTTACTGAAGAGACTGTCTGGACTCCATTGTATGTTTTTAACTCCTTTGTTAAATATTAATTGAGCATAGTGGCTTGGGTCAATTTCTGGTTTCTCTATTCTATTCCATTGGTCTATATGTCTGTTCTTATGCCAGTCCCAGGTAGTTTTGAGAGCAGTGGCTTTGTAATACAGCTTGATATCGGGTATTGAGGTCCCTCCTACTTTTTTCTTTCTCAGGATTGCTACAGCTATTTGGGGTCTTTTTCTATTCCAGATGAATTTTTGGAGAGTCTGTGATAGGTCTGTAATATATGCCATTGGTATTTTATTTTAATTTTTTAAAATGGATTTTATTGTTTTTTTTTACAGAGAGGAAGGGCGAGGGTTAGAGAGCCAGAAACATCGATGAGAGAGAATCATCGACCAGCTGCCTCCTGCACACCCCCCCCCCCCACCGGAGATGTGCCCGCAACCAATGTACATGCCCTTGACCGGAATCGAACCTGGGACCTTTCAGTCTGCAGACCGATGCTCTATCCACTGAGCCAAACTGGTTTTGGCATGCCATTGGTATTTTAATGGGGTTTGCATTGAATCTATAGATTGCTTTGGGTAGTATGGCCATTTTAATTATGTGAATTCTATCAATCCATAAACACAGTATGTGCTTCCATCTGTTTATGTCTCCCTCTATCTCTTTTTATCAATATCTTATAATTTTCCAAGTACAGGTCTTTTACCTCTTTAGTCAAGTTTATTCTTAGTTAAAATTATTTCTTAATTATTTTGGTGCAATGGTAAATGGAATTGTTTTTAAATCTCTCTTTCTGTGAGTTCACCATTGGTGTATAAAAATGCCATAGATAACTTTGAGTTAATTTTGTATTTTGGTACATTGCCAAATTCATTTATTAAATCTGATTATTTTTTATGGAGTCTTTAGGGTTTTCTATGTACTGTATCATGTCATCATGTGAATAATAACAATATTATTCTTTTCCAATTTGCATGCCTTTTATTTCTTCTTCATATGTGATAACTTGGCAATCACTTCCAGTACTATGTTGAACAGGAGTGTAGAAAGTGGGCATCCCTGTCTTGTCTCTATTCTTCAGGGAAATGGTTTTAATTTTTTCCTATTGAGTATGATGTTGGCTGTAGGTTTTTCATATAAGGATTTTATTATACTTAGGTGTGATCCCTCTATTTCCACTTTGCTGAGTGTTTTTATCATAAAAGGGTGTTGGGTTTTGTCAAATGCTTTTTCTGCATCAATTGATATGAGTATGTGATTTTTGTCTCTCAATTTGTTTATGTGATGTATCATATTTATCAATTTGTGGATATTGTACCATCCTTGCATCCCTGGAATAAATCCCACTTGGTCATGGTATATGACCTTTCTAATGTAATGCTGGATTTGCTTTGCTAGATTACTGGTGCGGGAGCCATCCACCTCTGGAGGTAGAAGTCCTAGGCTCTGCATGTCTGTGGGTGGGGTATCAGGATTTGGCTGGACTGGCTGAAGAATCTTGGGCAGTGTCCAAGGCCAGTCTGGGTGATGGTGCTGATGAGTTCCTAGAAGAGGCAGCTCTCCCCTTCAAGATAGCATGGGCTCAGTGCCCGAGCCCCACATCCTGGGGCGTGCCTGTAGTGGTCATAGGTGCTCCCTGTCCAGGAGAGCCTTGTATGTCAGCCCTTGGTACTCCTGCCAGATTTAACTGTCCCTCCCTCACTCACTCACACACACCCCAAACATATCCACACACAAAAATAAACTCAAAACTCACAAGACATCTGCACCCCAAATTTCTATGTACCATGCCACTGGACCCAGATTCATTGTGCAAGCAGTTTGGGATGTGATCATTGTCCCTGCTCTTGTAGAAAAGGTTGTATGGCCGAGACCGGTTTGGCTCAATGGATAGAGCGTCGGCTTGGGGACTGAAGGGTCCCGGGTTTGATTCCGGTCAAGGGCATGTACCTTGGTTGCGGGCATATCCCCAGTAGGGGGTGTGCAAGAGGCAGCTGATCGATGACTCTCTCTCATCGATGTTTCTAACTCTCTATCTCTCTCCCTTCCTCTCTGTACAAAATCAATAAAATATATTTAAAAAAAAAAAAAAAGAAAAGGTTGTATGAAGTCTCACTGGTATGTGCTCACTGTGGGTTCTCAGAGTCCATGGCTTGGGAAGAAGGGGTCTTGAGGCCTGTGGCTCAGGTACTGTGACTTTGACGGGTGTGGTTTGACTCTTGCTAGAATATCATCTCCCTATGAGCATCCCAGAGCCCGTGACAGTGGGATCTTGTAGTTTGTTATTGAGGCAGTGGGACTTTGGCTAAAGTGAGTTTCCTCTCTCAATCACAAGGGCATTCCGGATCCAGCAGCTGGGGATATGAGAATCTTGGGGACTGTGGCTAAAACAATGTGAACTTATCTAGGGAGGAACATCCTCAGTAACTCACCAAGCTTCTAGAGGTAGGTAGCCAGGAGGGGTATGTCGTGGATACTACTGAGGGAACTGTGCTCCCTTGATTGGAGAGGCAGACACCCAGAGGCAGCTCACAGATGGGCCCAGGATCCATCTGCAAGGGGGCACACACACTGGATCAGAGTGATAGTAGTGTGCCACTGGCCCCATGGAGGGAGAAGTCTCAGTTTCTGCTTTGGGGAATGTGTGCTTTCTGTTGGATATGCGTGCCCAGTGGCTGCTTACAGAGGTACACAGGAGCTGTCTGCTGGTGCAGTAGGCTCAGGGGGCCAGGCCATGTGCTAGAATGGTGCTACCATGGGAACTGAATGCCAACAGGTGGGGTTGTACCTTGTAGTGACTCAGAGAAGCAACCAGTACCCACCTGCTGGGGCAGCGGGCTCAGGGGGGTTGTGTGCTGGATCGGTGCAACTGCAGTAACCAGAGATTGTCAGCTGAGGATGGGGAAGTCCAAGTTTCTGCTGCTAGGGAGTTGCACCTTCAGTTGGATATGACTGCACATACTGGCAGCTTACAGAGGCACCTGAGATTTGCTTGCTGGGGCGGTGGCCTCAGAGGGCCTGTGTGCTGAAACCCCACAATCATGGTGTTTATGAGTAGGCAACCTGCAAGGGGAAAGTAAGAATTTCTGCTGCCAGGGCTGTACACCATTGTTTGGATAGAAGCACACCCAGAGGGGGCTCACAGAAGTACCCAAGAATCATCTTTTGTGTGATGGGCTCAGGAGGATTGCGTGCTCGAATAGCACAACTGTGGTGTCCAGCGGTCAGCAGCTGTAGAGTGAGAAGACTCCGTTTTTTGCTGTCGGGGCTTTGTGCCCTTGGTTGGATTCGCATGTGCCCAGTGGTGGCTCACAGAGGAATCCGGGGTCATTTGCCAGTGTGGTGCACTCAGAGGAACCCTTGGGCTAAAGTTGAGTGACCAAGGTGTCTCTGGGCAGGCAGCCTGGAGGAGCAAATTCCAAATACTCCCTTGTATGGATAAGAGCACACCCAGAAGGGGTTCACAGCAGCACCCAAGAGCTGCTTTTGGGGCTATGGGTTTAGGAGACCAGTACGCTGCAAAGGTGTAGATTAAGTATCTGAAGGGCAGCTGCTGGGAAGGGAAAGTCGCACTTACTGCTGTGGGAGCCATGCACCTTTGGAGGAGGAAATCCTAGGGTCTGCATGTCTATGGGTGGGGTATCAGGATTTGGGCTGGACAGGCTGCAGGATCTTGGGCAGTGACCAAGGCCAGTCTGGGTGATGGTGCTGATGAGTTCCTAGAAGAGGCAGCTCTCCCCTTCAAGATAGCATGGGCTCAGTGCCCGAGCCCCACATCCCAGGGAGTGCCTGCAGTGGTCATAGGTGTTCCCTGCCCAAGAGAGCCTCCTCTGCTAGCCCCTGTTATTCCTGTCAGATTTAACTGTGCTTCACTCACTCACACACACCAAACACATCCACACACTTTCCTTTCACCCCCTCACTCACATTTTCTCTCTCACCACCATTCTGCCAGTCATCATCTTCCCTCTTCCTCAGGGAAGTTTTATTTCATTATTTTTTCAAGCAGGTTTTCAATTCCTTTCTCAGCCTCCTTTCCTTCTGGCACCACTATTATAAGGATGTTTTGTTTTTTGTGGTCCCAATGCTCCCTTAGGCTCTCACTGCTTTTTAATTATTTTTTTACAGTTGCTCTTCAACTTGGGCACTTTTTATTTTCCCCCCATTTTTTAAATTAAGGTATTACATGTATACATATCTTCTCATTGCCCTCCCACTCCCATATATGCCCTCAACCACCAGTGGCTTGCATCCATTGCTTATGCTTATATGTATATATACAAGTTCCTCAGTTGATCTCTTATCTCCCCCACCTCTCCCTAACCTTCCCACTGTAATTTGACAGTTTGTTTGATGGTTTACTGACTCTGTATCTGTCTTTTTGCTCATTAGTTTATAATGTTCTTTATTATCCACAAATGAGTTTGATCATATGGTATTTTTCTTTCATTGACTGGATTTTTCACTTAGCATAATGCTCTCCAGTTCCATCCAGGTTGCTGCAAATGGTAAGAATTCCTTCTTTTTATGGCAGTATAGTATTCAATTGTGTAGATGTACCATAGTTTTTTGATCCAGTCATCTGTTGATGGGCACCTAGGCTGTTTCCAAATCTTAGCTATTGTAAATTGTGCTGCTATGAACATACAAGTGCATATATCCTTTCTGATTGGTGTTTCCAGTTTCTTAGTATGTATTCCTAAAAGTGGGATTATTGATTCAAATGGGAGTTCTGTTTTTAGTTTTTTGAGGAAACTCCATACTGTTCTACACAGTGGCTGCACCAATCTACATTACCACCAACAGTGCACGAGGGTTCCTTTCTCCCCACATCCTTGCCAGCACTTGTCATTTGTTGATTTTTTGATGATAGCAATTCTGACAAGTGTGAGATGGTACCTCATTGTTATTTTGATTTGCATCTCTTGGATAATTAGCGACTTTGAGCATGTTTTCATATGTCTCTTCACCTTCCTTCCGTCTTCCTTTGAAAAGGTTCTATTTAGGTCCGTTGCCCATTTTTTAATTGTATCATTTATTTCCCTTTTATTAAGTTGTATAAGTTGCCTGTACATGTTGGAGATTAAACCTTTATCAGGGATAATATTTATAAATAGGCTCTCCCATATTGTGGGCTTTCTTGTTATTTTGTTCATGGTTTCTTTTGCTGTAAAAAGGCTATTTATTTTTATGTAGTCCCATTTATTTATTTTCTCTTTATTTTCCATTGCCCTAGTAGCAGTATCAGTGAAGAAATTGGTTAGGCATATTCTGAGATTTCTCTGCCTGTGAATTCCTCTAGTATTTTTATGGTTTCCCGTCTTATGTTTAAGTACTTTATCCATTTTGAGCTTATTTTTGTGTATGGTGTAGGTTGGTGGTCTGGTTTCATTTTTTGCCAGAATCTGTCCAATTTTCCCAACACCATTTATTGAAGAGACTCTCTTGTCTCCATTGTATGTTCATGCCTACTTTGTCAAATATTAATTGAGCGTATTGGTTTGGGTCAATATCTGGGTTCTTTATTCTATTCCATTGGTCTATATGCCTTTTCTTGTGCCAGTACCAGGGTGTTTTGAGAACAGTGGCTTTGTAATACAGCTTGAAATCTGGTATAGAGATCCCCTCCTACTCTGTTCTTCTTTCTCAGAATTTCTGTGGCTATTTGTGGTCTATTTTATTCAAGATGAATTTTTGGAGAGTTCTTTCTAGGTCTGTGAAATATACCATTGGTATTTTAATGGGGAATACATTGAATATATAGATTGCTTTGGGTAGTATGGACATTTTAATGATGTTGATTCTACCAATCCTTGAACACGGTATGCTCTTCCATCTGTTTATGCTTTCCTCTATCTCTTTTTTCAATGTCTTATAGTTTTCTGAGTACAAGTCCTTACCTCCCTAATTACGTTTATTCCTAGGTATCTTAATTTTTTTGGTGTGATAGTAAATGAGATTGTTTTCTTAGTCTCTCTTTCTATAAGTCCACTGTTGGTGTATAGAAATGCCATAGATTTATTGGAGTTAATTTTGTATCCTGCTACATTGCTAAATTCATTTATTAAGCCTAATAATTTTTTATGGAATCTTTAGGGTTTTCTATCTATAGTATCATTTCATCTGCAAAAAAGGACAGTTTTTTTTTTAATTTCTTCATTGATTTTGGTATCACATAATTGTCCTCATCCCCCCATTCCCATCTCAAACCCATCCCCAAGTGTGCCCACTGTTAAGCTTATATGCATGCACACAAGTCCTTTGGCTAATCTCTCCCTTTTGCCCCTACCCTCCTCAACCTTCCTCAAGGTGGGTACATTTTCACAAATCAATAAACATAATACATCACATAAAAAATTAAAGACAAAAAGCACATGATCATATCAATTGATGTAGAAAAAGCATTTGACAAAATCTAACACCAATTTTTGATAAAAACTCTCAGCAAAGTGAGAAAAAAGGGATCATACCTAAACATAATATAAGCCATATATGCCAAACCTATAACCAACATCATACTCAATGGGCAAATAGTGAAATAATTTCTCCTAAGAACAGAAACAAGGCAGGGATTACCACTTTAACCACTCATTTTTGACATAGTATTGGAAGTGACAATCATAGTGATCAGACAAGAAGACATAAAAATGTTTCCAAATTTAAAATGTGGAACTAAATCTCTCATTATTTCTAGATGACATGACATTGTACATAGAAAAGTCTAAAGACTCCATAAAAGACTACTAGATTTAATAAATGAATTTGGCAATGTAGCAGGATACAAAATTAACACCTAGAAATTTATGGAATTTTTATACACCTGTAATGATCTCATAGAATGAGAAACTAATAAAATAATCTCATATTCCATTGCAACAAAAAATTAAAACACCTAGGAATAAACTTAACTAAGGAAGTAATAGACCTGTACTCAGAAAGCTACATGACACTGAAAAAAGAGAGACATAGGAGTATATAAACAAGTGGAGTAGATAGTGTGTTTATGTACTGGTAGAATCAACATCATTAAAATTCACATACTACCCAAAGAAATCTATAGATTCAATGAAATCCCCATTAAAATACCAATGGAATATTTAACATATTTAGAATAAACTCCCCAAAAGTTTATATTTGGAGGTATTATATAAAAAATACCCTGAATAGCTACAGCAATCCTGACAAAGAAGAACAAAGTTGAAGGGATCACAATACCAGATATCAAGCTATATTATAAACCCACTGTTCACAAAACTGCCTAGAATTTACACAAGAACAGACATATAGTCCAATGGAACAGAACAGAGAACCCAGAAATTACCCCAAGCCATTATGTTCAACTTGAGTCCCAATGCATAAAATTTATGCAAGGGGCTTGGCCCCTGCCACCATGGCAACCACCCTGCCTTGGCCCTCACAGCCCTGGCTTCTTCTGGAGGGACATCAGGAAGAATCTCCAGAAGGAAGTCCAGTCTAATAAGCATATTGCACTTTTATTTATATATATAATTATTTTACAAAAGAGGCAAGAGCATACAATGAAGTCAAGCCAGTCTCTTCAATAAATGGTGTTGGGGAAATTGGACAGATACAGGCAAAAAAAAAAAAAAAAAAAAAAAATGAAACTAGAACACCAACTTACACCATACCAAAAAAATAAACTCAAAATGGATAAAGTAACTAAATGTAAGAATTGTAAACCATAAAAATCTTAGAAAAATCCATAGGCAACAAAATATCAGACATATTTCATAGTAATAAGTTTAATGACACATCTCCAAGGACAATGGAAACTTAGGAGAAAATAAACAAATGGGACTACATGAATATAAAACGTTCTACACTGTAAAAGAAACCACCACTAAAGTAACAAGAGATCCTACTGTGTGGGAGAACATATTTGCCAATATTACATCTAATAAGTGTTTAATCCAAAATGTATAGGTAACTCATACAACTTTACAAATGGAAGATAAAAAATACAATAAAAAATGGTGAAAGTACCTAACTAGACACTTCTCCAAAGTGTACTTATAAAAGGCAAAGATGCATATGAAAAAAAGCTCACATTTAATCATCTGAGAGATGCAAATCAAAATTACAATGGGGTATCTGTCAGAATGGCTTCATCAATAAATCAACAAAGAGTGAGTGCTGGCAAGGATATGGAGAAAAAGGAACCCTCCTGTACTGCTGGTGGGGATACAAACTGGTGCAGCCACTGTGGAAAACAGAAAGAGTTTCCTCAAAAAAGTAAACACGGAATTTTCATTTGACCCAGTAATCTCACTTAAAGGAATATATGCCAACAAATAAGAAACACCAATCAGAAAATATATATATATGCATTCCTATGTTCATGGTAGCATCATTTACTATAGCTAAGATTTGGAAATGACCTAAGTGTCCATCAGTGTATGAGTGGATTAAAAAATCACTGGACAACGATCCAAGATGGCCTCTGAAGGGACAGCAGGTTGCAAGATAGTGTGAGTTAGAGAACGAAAGGAGAGTGCATAGATGTGCACAGAGTGTCTGTATTTGTGAGTGACAGGTATATTCCAAGGGACTGTTGGGGACTGGTAAACTGCCTCCCCCCCCCCCCCCATGCCTGGACAACCTCTACTGTGGCTGAAATCTCTCCAGGAGCAGCAGGCTCTGCTGCAGAGGTGGGCCATCTTGAAGGGGAGACTGGCTGTGATCAGGAGACTTAATGTGATCAGAACCCGAGCCTTACCTTCAATCAGGGAGACCTCGGATACATCCTTGGTCCTTACAACCACAATGCCCAGGGACCAATTACCACAACTGCAAAACCCACAAATGCCGGAACTCCAGCCTCCCTGACCACTGGCACCTTGGAAGTCTGCTCAGAGGGAGACAAAGTGTGCATAAAACACAGACAAGCCCTATGCCTTATCACAGAGTAGATAGAAGAAACTGCTGAATCAAACAGCACCCACTGTTTGATAACAAACAAAAAGTAACCAACAAATGGAAGATAAATGGGAACTGGTGAATTAAACACAGCTGGTGAGGCAATCTGTGGGTGGGAATGTCAGATATTGCCTAGAAAAAGGTTAAATTTGGGATCCAGGCTGGAGAGAGAAATGTGCATAGTGGGAACTAGAGTCTCAGAGAAAGACTCCACTGCGCAAAATCCGCAGTTTTGGGGGCCAGTGTAGCCCTTGACTGTGGAAGGGGGTCTACAGGGCTGCTGGCAGAAGGGGATTCTAGATATTAACCCACAGCTGGACTGGGTCCAGAAAGGAAAACTTAAGTTTTGTACTCACTGCTCAGAACCAGGGGGAAAAGACACACTCAGTGCCAGAGTAGAGAGGCC
Organism: Pipistrellus kuhlii; assembly: GCF_014108245.1. Classification (NCBI taxonomy): domain Eukaryota; kingdom Metazoa; phylum Chordata; class Mammalia; order Chiroptera; family Vespertilionidae; genus Pipistrellus; species Pipistrellus kuhlii. The sequence goes on from NW_023425547.1 coordinate 1,373,648, forward strand.
CTTTTAGCCCTGAATATAAAAATAGAAACACTGCCACCCAGGGGTTGTATAATAGATTGACTCTTGTGTGTAACTACAATTACAGGCATACTGAGAACCAAAGAGAGCAGAGAGATACTGCCTACTTGAAAACAGGGTTTTGACTTATGACACAGAGGAGCGGTGGATCACAGCAAACTTCAAAACTGTGCTGACTAGCCAAAAGGAAACAGACAATACATGCCAAGCAGAACATTAAAGGAAGTGAAAGACCTTTATTACTTCACATTTTTATTTTTTAGTTAAGAAACTAATTTTTTTCTCTCACTTGATTTTACCTTATTTATTATTATACTTTTTTATTTTAAACTGTTATTATTAATACTATTATTTACCCTTTTTAAGTTTTATTTTATGGTATTTTTATTTTATTTTAGGATTTCTGATCTATATTCTATTTTTTATGTTCACATTAGCATTATTTTACACTATCTTAATTTTTCCTTATGTCAACACTCTCTTGCTCACTTTTCACCTTTTTTGGTCCTGTTTCTTTTACCCTATTCCTGCTTTAGTTTTTCTCAATTCTTTATTTATACTCCCTGTTAAAAATTGATCTTATATATATAATTTTCTTTCCCCTGCTACAAGCCCATACATACTTCTCTCTTCTCTTTCTTCATAACATTTTCTTTTTTACCTTTTCTTTCTGTCTGTCTTGTTGGATTGTTGGTTACTTTTTGTTTGTTATTTGTTTTTTGTTGTTCTTTGGTTTTCTTTTGTTTCTACTTTTCCTCTAATTTTTTCTTCTCTTCTTCTACTAATAGCTTATCTCATTCCAGTCATCAACTCAGGGTTATCTACTCTCTGTTCTCCTTTACCAATAGTAAACAAATATATAGATATATTAAAGAAGGGGGAAATTATATATTTTATATATTTTTTTAATTTTTTGCATCTTGTTTCTTCTTTTTATTCTTATACACTCACTCTCTTTCTACCTCATCTATACTGAATTGTGGATATTTCCCCATTCATTCAATTCCTTGACCTTACGTTCTGGAAACAACCTCTGCCTTATCAGATTCATCTTGGTGTTTGTTGTTTTGGATATTTGTTGTTTGCATTTTTTTTTATTAGTTGTTGATTGTACTTTGCATTCATCTCTGGGTGTTTGTTGTTTGCATTTTTTGATTAATTGTTGTTGTATTGGTGTTTTATCCCCATATACATATATTTCCCCCTTCTCTTTCTTTCTCTTTCTATTCTCTATTACATTTTTTCCTTTTCTCAATATCATTTTTGAAATTCCTGGAAGATGGCAACAAGGTAAACACTTATACATGCTGCCTCTCACAACCACGTCAGTGCTGCAACTGGGGATCTTACCTGAGACCTGAAAAAACCACAACAGTGGGGGCCCTGACCGGTGCAGACACGTGGATTCCACAGAAAGGTTGGATTTTGCCGGAGATAACGTGGGGTGTCTGTGTCCCAACAGTGAAAGCAGCAGCCGCAGCAGCCACAGAAGCTGCGGCCCCTGTGGCTGCAGAGGCAAAAGCATATGCTGGGACCAGGGAAATCTGTGTCCACAAAAGCCCCCCACTGTTGGGTCTGGCGTGATTTGAGAGAGTGGACGGGGGTCTCCAAGGTTGCTAATAGTGGGATTCTCTAGGGAGCAACCCATTCTGATCCAACACGGAGGGAGAACAAAAGAGTTGGAAAGCAGTCCATTTGTAAGTGCACGCAGACTGGCCCTTCGCCTACCTAGGCTGATTCCCCTGTAACCCTTTGCTTCTGATTACAAAGGAGAGATTACCCAGATTGGCTGGCCCTAAGAGACATCAGGGGGAAACTGCTTTTCTGGAAGCTGAGAAGCAGAATGGGGAGAAATCATCCAGGATTCAGCTCCTAGGCAAAACAAAACAAAACAAACAACAACAACAACAAAAAAAACAGTACTGAGTGCCATAGAAAAGAAGGCTAGAGCAGCCAAAAAGACATAGACATCAATCCAGAAACACTGCCACCTAGGGGCTGGAGTACAAACTGACTGTGTATATTACTAGTTTTATTTGATCAAAAACCAAGAAACTAAGGAATCGCCATCTTAAAATCAAGGACTAGTTTAAAACAGAGGTGCAGCAGAACACAGGGAGCTGCAATACTGTTTGAAACAGGCGTGCCAAACAGAATAACAGAAGAAGTGAATGGCCTTCACAAGTGCACACTTTTTTTGCAAAATCTTTTATTTTTATTTTATTTTCATTTTTTGCATCTTTTATTTAAGAAACGAATTTTTTCCTTTTTCCTCACTTGATTTTAACTTTTTAATTATTACGTATTTAGGTTCAATCAGCATTATTACTACCGCTATTTTACTTTTTTTAAGTGCCATTTTATTTTCTCTTTATTTTACATGGGAATTAGTGTTCTTCATTTTATGTTCATTTCTCCTTTAACATTGTTTAACCCTATCTCAACACGACCTTTATACCATCACTCTCTTTCTAGCCTTCCCACTTTTGCTATCCTGTTTATCTTAGATTTTCCTTACTCTTTATGTCTCCCCACTGCTAAAATTTCTATCCTACTTATATATCTAATTTCCAATCCTCTGTGCCAAGTGCATTCACACCCCTCTCTGAGCTGTATTAACTAGCAAAAAAAATATTGTTTTCCTCACTGTCCTTTTGATGCTGTTTGGGGGAATGTTGATTATATTGTATTTTTATGCTTTTTAGTGAGAGTATTTAGCTTATTTTTTGTTGTTGCTGTTGCTTGGTATTTTCTTATTTGATTTGATTTTTATTGTGGTGGTTTTTTTTTTTTTTTTTTTTTTTTTTGGTTTTTTTTCTTATGTTGTCCCTTCCTTTGCTGGAAATTAGGGGATGTTGTAGATTGTATTATTCTCCAGGTACTGCTGCCAGCATTTGCTGCGGTTAGTGGTTGTTGTTCTATTGAAATTATCTCCCCATATATATAGTTTATTCCCCATTTATCTCTAAGTCTCTTTCTTCTCTCTCTCTCTCTCTCTTTCTCTCTCTCTCTCTCTCTCTCTCTCTTTCTCTCTCTCTGTCTCTCTTTCTCTCTCTCTCTCTTTTCCCTGTTTATCAATTTCATTTTGACACTCATATATATATATATATTTTTTTTTTCCTATCTTTTTCTGTTGCTCTCTCACTCTTCTCTTTTTACTCTTCCTCTTTCTCTCCTATCCCCTAATTTGCCTTTTCCTAGTGGTTACCTTTATTGGAGGTGATTAATATCGCAAATACATTTCTGTTCAGTGCCTTGTGTGTTGTACCTGGTTGTGTTGTATTTTGTGCCTTTAAATCAATGCAGGAGAGAGAGATCCATATAACTAGACATCCTGAAAAGAGAGACCATGGGGAGACAAAGAAACAGCCCACAAATGAAAGAAAAGCAGGCATCACCGGAAAAGGAAGTAAATAAGTTAGATGCAACCAACTTACAAGAGCAAGAATTCTGATTAATGATCATAAGATGGCTAGAAAGAATGGAAGACACATTTGACAATATGAGTAAGAACCAAGAAGAAATGAAGATGAACCAAGAAGAAATGAAAAATGACATTGCTAATATGAAGAACTCAATAGAAAGCATCAAGAGTAGACTAGAAGAAGCAGAGGACCACATCAGTGAGCTAAAAGACAAGATGGAAAAAAATACCCAATTAGAGCAGCTTCTAGGAAAAAAAAATTAAAAAGCAGAAGGAGAGCCTATGGAAGCTTTGGGACAATACAAAACAAAACAATATTAGAATAATAGGGCTTCCAGAAGAAAAGGAAATTGAGGAAGACATGGAAAATGTGTTTCAAGAAATAATGACAGAAAACTTTCCTGAGATAGAAAAGAAAAAACTCACAAAAATCCAAGATGCCTGCAGAGTCCCAAGCAAAATGAATCCAAAAGACTGATGCCAAGGCACATTATCATTAAATTGGCAAATACCAACGACAAAGTAAGAAAGTTACATATAAAGGAACCACATCAGACTAGCAACTGATTTCTCAACAGAAACTCATCAGGCCAAAAGAAAATGGGATGAAATATACAAAGTCATGCCAAGGAAGGGTCTGAATCCAAGAATACTGTATCCAACAAGGGTATCAATCAAAATTGAAGGTGAAATCAGAAGTTTCACAGACAAAAAAAAAAAAAAAAGACTAAAAGAATTTATCACCACCAAACTAGCAATGCAAGAAATGCTAAAGGGTCTAATGTAAAAAATAAAGAAATAAGAAGCAAAAAGGAACACAGGGATATAGAATAAAAATGGTGTCAAATAAATACCTATCAAAAATAACTGTAAATGTAAATGGATAAAATGATCCAATCAAAAAACATAGGGTAACAGATTGGATTGGAAAACAAGACCCATATATCTGTTGTCTACAAGAGACACACTTCAGAAAAAAAGATGCACACAGACTCACGGGGAAGGGATGGAAAAAGTTTTTCCAGGAGAATGGAAATGAAAAAAAGCTGAGGTAGCAATACTTATATTGACAAATTAGAACTCAAAGTGAAGGACATAACAAGAGACAATGAAGGCCACGTCATAATACTAAAGGGAGCAATCCAATAAGAAGAAATAACTCTGGTAAACATATATGCACCCAACACGAGAGCACCCAAATACAAAAAAAAAAATAAAAACAACAACAACAACAAAAAAACCAAAAAACAAACAAACAAAAAAAAACCCCAAACTGCTGGAGGACATTAAGGGAGAGATTAATTGCAATAAAATCATAGTAGGAGATTTTAATACCCCACTGTCACCTTTGGACAAATCATCTAAACAAAAAATCAGCAAAGAAATATCAATCCTAAATGACTCACTAGACCAGATGGAATTAATCAACATCTTCAGAACATTCCACCCCAAAGCCACAGAATATCCATTTTTCTCAAGTGCACATGGGACATCCTCAAAGATAGACCACATGTTGGAACATAGGCAAAGTCTCTTCAAAATCAAGAAGAAAGAAAATATATCAACCATCTTCTCAGATCATAGTGGCATAAAACTGTAAATTAACTACAATAAAAATAATCCAAAGAAATCAAACACATGAAGATTCAACAGCATGCTATTAAACATGGACTAGGTTACCAGAAAAATCAAGGAAGAAATTAAAAACATCCTGGCAACAAATGACAATGAAACCACAACAATCCAAAAACTATGGGACACAGCAAAAGAAGTTTTGAGAGGGAAGTTCATATCTCTACAAGCCTATTGCAAAAAACAAGGAAAAATAGTAACAAATGATCTAACTCTACAACTCAAAGAGTTAGAAAAAGAGCAACAAGAAAAGCCCAGTGTGAGCAGAAGGAAGGAAATAAAAAAATTAGAGCGGAGATAAACGACATAGAGACCAAAGAAACAGTACATAAGATCAACAAAACCAAGAGCTGGTTCTTTGAAAGGATAAACAAGATTGATAAACCTCTAGCCAGCCTAGCCAAGAAACAAAGAGAGAGGACCCAAATAAACAAAATCAGAAATGAAAGAGGTGAAATAACAACAGACCCCTCCGAAATACAAAGGATCGTAACAAAATACTAGGAACAACTCTATTCCAACAAACTGGACAACCTGGAGGAAATGGACATATTCCTAGAAAAATACAAACTTCCAAAACTTAATCAGGAAGAATCTAAAAACCTCAATACACCAGTTACTTGGGAAGAAATGGAAAGAGTCCTCAAAAACCTTCCAGCAAAGAAAAGCCCAGGGCCAGATGGCTTCACAGGAGAGTTTCACCAAACATTCAAGGAAGAAATAAAACCTATCCTCCTCAGACTATTTCAAAAAATTCAAGAGGAAAGAACACTTCCAAACTCCTTCTATGAAGCCAGCATCACCCTAGTACCAAAACCAGATAAAGAGAACTCAATGAAAGAGAATTACAGGCCAATATCCGTCATGAACTTAGATGCCAAAATCGTCAACAAAATTCTAGCAAATCGGCTCCAGCAGAACATCACAAAGATCATACACCAAGACCAAGTAGGATTTATTCCGGGAATGCAAGGATGGTACAATATTCACAAATCAATAAACAGGATACATTACAGAAACAAATTAAAAGATAAAAATCATATAGTCATATCAATTGATGCAGAAAAAGCATTTGATAAAATCCAACACCCTTTCCTGATATAAACTCTCTACAAGGTGGGAGTACAAAGATAATACATCAATATAATAAAAGCTATATATGATAAACCCACAGCCAACATCATATTTAATGGGCAAAAACTAAAACCATTCCCTCTAAGAACAGGAAAAAGTCAGGGATGCCCACTCTCACCAATCCTGTTTGACATAGTACTGGAAGTTCTAGCCATTGCAATTAGACAAGAAGGGGAAATAAAAGGCACCCAAATTGGAAAAGAAGAAGTAAAGTTATACTTATTTGCAGATGACATGATATCGTACATAAAAAAACCCAAAAGACTCCATCAAAAAACTAATAGACTCAATAAATGAATTTGGCAATGTAGCAGGATATAAAATTAACACCATGAAATCTATGGCATTTATATACACCAATAGTGAAGTTGCAGAAACAGAGACTAAAAAGGCAATCCCATTTACCATTGCAGCAAAAAAATTAAGATACCTAGGAATAAACTTAACTAAGGAGGTAAAAGACCTATACGTGGAAAACTACACATCACTGAAAAAAGAGATAGAGGAAGATGTAAACTGATGGAAGAACATACAATGTTCATGGATTGGTAGAATCAACATCATTAAAATGTCCATACTTCCCAAAGCAATTTATAGGTTCAATACACTCCCCATTAAAATTCCAACAGCATATTTCACTGACCTAGAAAAAACTCTCCAAAAGTTCATTTGGAACAATAAAAGACCCCCAATAGCCACAAAAATCCTGATAAAGGAGAGTAAAGTAGGCGGGATCTCCATACCAGATTTCAAGCTGTATTACAAAGCCACTGTTCTCAAAACAGCCTTGTACTGGCACAAGAACAGACATATAGATCAATGGTATAGAATCGAGAACCTAGATATCAACCCAATCACTATGTTCAATTAAATTTGACAAAGGAGGGACGAACATACAATGAAATCAACACAGTCTCTTCAATAAATGGTGTTGGGAAAATTGGACAGATACATGCAAAAGAATGAAACCAGATCACCAACTTACACCATACACAAAAATAAACTCAAAATGAATACAAGACTTAAACATAAGATGGGAAACCATAAAAATATTAGAGGCATCCACAGGCAGCAAAATCTCAGACATATGCTGAAAGAACTTCCTTCCTGATCCTGCCCTTAGGGCAACAGAAGCTAAGGAGAAAATAAAGATATGGGACTACATCAAAATAAAAAGCTTTTTTTTTTTTTCTTTTTTTTTTTTTAATAGCAAAAGAAACCATCAACAAAACAACAAGAAAGCCCACTGTACAGGAGAACATATTTGCAAATGTTATCACTGATAATGGTTTAATCTCCAACATCTATAGGCAGCTTATACAACTTAATAAAAGGAAGATAAATGACCCAATTAGAAAATGGGCAATGGATCTAAATAGAATCTTCTCAAAAGAAGACAGAAGGAAGGCCAAGAGGCACATGAAAACATGCTCAAAGTCCCTAATTATTCGAGAGATGCAAATCAAAACAACAATGCATTACCATCTCACACCTGTCAGAATGGCCTACATCAACAAATCAACAAATGACAAGTGTTGGTGAGGTTGTGGAGAAAAAGGAACCCTCATTCACTGCTGGTGGGAATGTAAACTGGTGCAGCCATTTTGGAGAACAGTATGGAGTTTCCTCAAAAAAACTGAAAATGGAACTCCCATTTGACCCAGTAATCCCACTCCTAGGAACATATCCCAAGAAGCTAGAAACACCAATCAGAAAGGATATATGCACCCCGATATTCATAGCAGCACAATTTACAATAGCTAGAATTTGGAAACAGCCTAGTTGCCCATCAGCAGATGATTGGATCCAAAAACTATGGTACATCTACACAATGGAATATTATGCTGCTATAAAAAAGAAGAAATTCTCATCATTTGCAGTAACCTGAATGGAATTGGAGAACATCATGCTGAGTGAAATAAGCCAATCAATGAAAGAGAAACAGCACATGACCTCACTCATTTATGGATGATAAAGAACATTATAAACTGAAGATCCAAAAGGTAGATATAAAAACAGTAAAGCAACAAGCAGACTGCCAAATTACAGCGGGGAAGCTGGGGAGGTCTAAGTTAGGTAAGAAGGACTTTTATATATGCATATAAGTACAAACAATGGACACAAAACTCTGGGGAGGGAGGGCATGTATGAGAGGGGGGCAATGGTATATGTACAAAGATAATAATTTAATTAAAAATTTTTAAAAATCATTTTTTGCACTCATTTATATTCCCTAATCCTATTTTCTCTGTTGTTCACTTTTATTTTGGGGTATTCATACTGTGAATACATTTGTGTATTGTGCCTTGAGCATTGTGCATTGTTGTGTTGTATTTTGTGCCTTTAAGTCAATGCAGGAGGGAGAGAACTACATAACCAGTAACTCTGAGGGGAGTGATCATGGGGAGACAAGTAAAAAAGTGACATATTAAAGAAAAGGAGAGATCACCAGAAAAATAAGTAAATGAAATGGAGGCAAGCAATATGACAGAAAAAGAATTGAGAGCAATGGTCATATGGTTGCTGAAAAGGATGGAAGATAAATTCAACAACTTGTATAAGAACCAAGAGTATTTGAAGAAGAACACATAATAAATTTTAAGAAATGACATTGCGGAAATAAATAACTCAATAGAATGCATTAGGAGTAGACTGGAAGTAGCAGAGGACCACATCAGTGAGTTCAAAGACAAAGTAGGAATATATACCAAAGCACAACAGAATCTAGGGGGGAAAATGTAAAAACAGGAGGATAGCTTAAGGGAACTTTGGGACATTATGAAACGAAACAACATCCACAAAATAGCAGTTGGGGGCAAAAGGTGAGGAAAGAGAGCAAGAAATAGAAAACCTATTTGAAGAAATGACAGTAAACTTCCTTGATATTAGGAAGAAAAAACTCACAGAATTCCAAGAAGCTCACAGAGTTTCAAAAAAAGATGAACCTTAAAAGATTGACACCTAGACACATAATTAAATTGGCCAACACCAACAACAAAGTAAGTATCTTCAAGGATACCAGAGAGAGACAGAAAGTTATCTACAAAGGATCTCCCATTAGGTTATCAACTGATTTCTCAATAGAAACACATCAGGCCAGAAGGGAAGGGAATGAAGTATACAAAGTCATGCAAAGAAAGGGTCAGAATCCAAGAATATTGTAACAGGCAAGGCTATCAATAACAATTGAGGGTGAAATCAGGAGTTTCAATGACAAAAAAGGACTAAGGAAGTTTATTACCACCAAACCAGCAATACAAGAGATGCTAAAGGGTCTGCTGCGAAAAGAATAAATAGGAAGGGAAGCAGGAACACAGGCATCAAGAATAAAAATGTCAGCAAACAAGTACCTATCAATAATAACTTTATTTTTTAATATATTTATTGATTTATTTCAGAGAGGAAGGGAAAAGAAGAGAGGGATAGAAACATCAATGATGAAAGAGAATCACTGATCGGCTGCCTCTTGCATGACCACCATTGGGGATTGAGCCCACAACCCAGGCATGTGCCCTTGGCCGGAATTGAACCTAGGACCCTTGCGTTGGCAGGCTGACACTCCATCCACTGAGCCAAACTGGCTAGGACTATCAATAATAACTAAATGTAAATGGATTAAATGTCCCAATGAAAAGACATAGGGTAACTGAGTGGTTAAGAAAACATGACCCATTTATTTGCTATCTACAGGAAACCCACCTTAGAACAAAGGACTCACACAGACTGATGGTGAGGGATGGAAAAAGATTTTTCAGGCAAATGGAAATGGAAGAAAAGATGGGATAGCAATACTTATATCTGACAAATTAGACATCAAAGTGCAGGCCATAAAAAGAGATAAGGAAGGCCACTTTATAATATTAAAGAGAGCAATTCAACTAGAAGATATGACTCTGGTAAACATATATGCACCCAATACAGGAGCACTCAGTTACATAAAAGACTTCTGTAGGATATCAAGAGATTGACAGCAATGCAGTCACAGTAGGGGATTTCAATACCCCCTGACACCAATGGATAAATCCAATAAAAACAAAACAAAACAAAACAAAACAACAGCAAAGCAACATCATCCTAAATGACTTGCTAGATCAGAGGGAATTAACTGACATCTTTAAAATATTTTACCCCAAAGCCACAGAAGATACATTATTTTCAAGTGCACATGGGTCATTTTCAAAGTGCATATTGTGTCACAGGCAAAAACTCTTCAAATTCAAAAAGATAGAAATCATATCAAGAATCTTCTCAGATCACAATGGTATAAAACTAGAAACTAACTACTATAAAAACAATAAATAACCAAACACCCGGAGGCTAAATATCATGCTGTTAAACAATGATTGGGTTACCAAAGATATCCATGAAGAAATAAAATGCATTATGGCAACAAATGACGAAGAAAACAACAATCCAAAATCTATGGGATACAGTGAAATTAATCTTGAGAGGGAAGTAAATAGCTCTAAAGGTTTATTAAAACAAACAAACAAACAAACAAAACAAGAGAAATTGGTAATAAATTATCTAACCCTACAACTCAAAGAGTTAAAAAGAGAACAAAAGAAAAGCATTAGCAGAAGAAAGGAAATGTTAAATATCAGAACAGAGGTAAATGACATAGAGACAAAAACAAAATACAAAAGATCAACAAAACCAATAATTGGTTCTTTGAAAGGATAAAAAAGATTGATCAACCTCTAGACGGGCTCACCAGGAAGTAAAGAGTGAGGACCCATATAAACAAAATCAGAAATGAATGAAGTGAAATAATAACTGATCCCACATAAATACAAATAGTTATGAAAAAAATACTATGAACAACTGTATTCCAACAGAATGGACAACCTAGGTGAAATGGACAGATTCTTAGAAAAGTGGAAGCTCCCATAACTCAATCAAGAAGAATAAAATCCTGAACAAGCCAATAACTACTAAAGAAATTGGAGAAGTGATCAAAAATCTTCCAGCAAACCCAAAGCCCTCATCTGGAAAGCTTTACAGGGGAGTTCTACCAAGCATTCAAAGAAGAACTAAAACCTATCCTCTTCAGACTATTACAAAAAATTCAAGAGCAAGGCACACTTCCAAGCTCTTTCTATGAAGCCAGAATTAACCTAATCCCAAAACCAGATAAAGACACCATAAAAAAGACAACTATAGGCCAATATCCTTAGTGAACATAGATGCTAAAAGCTTCAAAAAAATTCTAGCAAATTGTATTCAGCATTACATTAGAAAGATCATAACAATGACCAAGTAGGATTTATTCTGGGTATCCAAGGATGGTACAATATCCATAAATACATAAATGTGATACATCACATAAACAAACTGAGACAAAAATCACATAATGATATAAACTGGTGCAGAAAAAGCATTTGAAAAAAATTCAACACCCTTTCTTGATACAAACTCTCAGGGAATAGGGAATACAGTGAACATACCTCAACATAATAAAAGCCAGATATGACAAACCTACAGCCAAAATCATACTAAATGGACAAAAACTAATCTCATTTTCCTCAATAACAGAAACAAAACAGAAATGCCCACTTTTACCACTCCTGTTCTATATAGTACTGGATGTGCTAGCCATAGCTATCCGACGAGTTGAAAAAATAAAAGTCATCTAAATTAGAAAAGAAGTAGATCTGTCCTTACTCACAGATTACATGACACTATACATAGAAAACTGCAAAGACTCCATAAAAAAGCTACTATACCTAATAAATGAATTTGGCAATGTAGTAGGATACAAAATTAACACTAAAAAATTTATAGCCATTTTATACTCCAATAATGAACTCAGAGAAAGAGAAGCAAAAAAACAAAAACAAAAACAAAACAAAACAAATAAAAAAAACACATTTACCATTGCACCGGAAAAATTAAGAATTAAGATACCTGGGAATAAACATAACTAAGGACCTAAAATACCTGTACTTGGAAAACTACAGGATATTGAAAAAAGAGATAGAGGAAGACATAAACAAATGGAAGAACATATCATGTTCATGGATTGGTGGGATCAACATCATTAAAATGCCCATACTTCCCAAAGCAATCTACATGTTCAATGCAATCCCCATTAAAATACCTATGGCATATTTCAAAGATCTAGATCAAAATCTAAAATATTCAGTCCCCTAATAGCCACAGCAATCCTGAGAAAGAACAAAGTTGGAACAGATCACAATACCAGATATCAAGCTATATTCCCAAGCCATAGTTCTCAAAATTTTCTGGTACTGGCAGAAGAACATAGATGTAGACCAATGGAACAGTCAGAGAACCCAGAAATTGACCCAAGCTATTTTTCTCAGTGAATATTTGACAGAGGAGGCAAAAGCATACAATGGAGTCAAGACAGTCTCTTCAATAAATGGTGCTGGGAAATTTGGTTAGATACATGAAAAAAAAAAAAAGAATCCAAATCACCAACTTACACCATACACAAAAACAAACTCAAAATGGATAAAGGACTTAAATGTAAGATGGGACATAATATCCTACAAGACTCCATAGACAGCAAAATAGCAGACATATGTTGTAGCAATATCTTTACAGACACAGAACCTAAGGCAATGGAGCCTAAGGAGAAAATAAGCAAATGGACATTAAAATAAAAAGCTTCTACACGGCAAAAGAAGCCATCAACAAAACAACAAGAAAGCTCACTGCATGGGAGAACATATTTGCCAATTATATTTTCAATAAGTGTTTTAATCTTCAAAATTTACAGAGAACTCATACAACTTAACAAAAGGAAGATAAACAATCCAAGGGTAAAGGATATACATAGACAGTTTTTGAAAGAGGACATACAAAAGGCCCAGAGACATATGAAAACATCATCAAAATCACTAATTACCCAAGAGATGCAAAACAAAACAACAGTGAAATACTACTTAAAACCTGGCAGAATGTCTATCAAGGACCAATCAACAAAGGACAAGTGCTGGCAAGGATGTGGAGAAAAAGGAACCATCCTGCACTTCTGGTGGGAGTACAGACTGGAGCAGCCACTTTAGATGACAGTATGGAGTTTTCTCAAAAATTTAAAAATGGAGCTCCCATTTGACCCAGTAATCACACTTCTAGGACTATATTCCATGAGAGCCGAAAGACCAATCAGAAATAACACATGCACCCCTATGTTCACAGCTGCACAATTTCCAATAGCTAAGATTTGGAAACAGCCTAAGTGCCCATCAGCAGATGAGTGGATTAGAAAACTGGTACATCTACACAATGGAATACTATCTTACCTAATAATAGACAAACATGTAAATTGACTGTACATTCACTATGCCCATAGCCAATCAGATTGACTATGCAAATTACCCAAACAAGATGGAGGTTAATTTGCATACATAGGTGCCTAGCACCTATGTCCCAGGAACATCCTGGCACCCAGGTCATTGTGAGGTAAGGCCTGGGCAGGAGCTGACCCTCAGTGATTGATCACAGGGAGCTGGGGCTTCGCTCCTGCCCAAGAGGCTTTAGGCCTAGGCCGGCCTGGGCAGTACTGGGCAGGGGCAGAGCCGGTGATCAGAGAGAGGCTTTAGGCCTGGACAGAGGCCAGCCCTCAATTGGTGTGAACTATAGAGAAAATACCTTTTCTAATTGCAATTGGCTAAGCTTCCTGTATGCCACTGGTAATATTCTTAGTAACTTGGGTAATAAGAATCCAAAAAGGTGATCTAGGGTTTTTCCACCATACTTCTGGGAAAAAAAAATGAAGGTCTGCTGCTGGAGGGCTAAGAAGTGTCATATCCCGCCTAGCCAGTTTGACTCAGTGGATAATGGCTAGGCCTGCCCTCTGCAGGGTCTAGATTTGATTCTGATCAAGGGCATGTACCTAGGTTGCAGGCTCCTCCCTGGCTGGAGCCCAGATCAGGGCTCATGCAGGAGGCAACCAATCAAAGTGTTCCTCTCACTTTGATGTTGCTCTCTGTCTTTCCTTTTTTCTTACACATTCTCAAAATTCAATGGAAATATATCATCAGGTGAGGATAAAAAGAAGAAAGAAAGAAAGAAAGAAAGAAAGAAAGAAAGAAAGAAAGAAAGAAAGAAAGAAAGAAAGAAAGAGAAAGAAAGAAAAGAAAAGAAAGAAATACATATCCTATGAAAGACACATCTTGAAAATGCCTAAAGAAAGTTGTCATTTTTTCTTGTTGAAGGGACTGGAGTCCATGTTGATGAAAACACCTTGGTGGATGTGGTGACTGGCAGCGGCTGCAGCAATGGGGTGATGGGGATGGTGACTTCCCTTGATCAGCCAGGTTGCCTCCCACAAAGGGAGGCCAGACTGTGGCTTAGGCCTGCTCCCCACATTGGAGCGGGCCTAAGCCATCAGTAGGACATCCCCTGAGGGCTCTCAGTAAGTGAGAGGGGGCAGGTTGGGCTGAGGGACCCCCCCCCTCACCCTAGTGCACAAATTTTGTGCACCGGACCCCTTTTACCATTTGCAACAGCATGGACGGAACTGGAAAGCATTATGTTAAATGAGATATGCCAGTCAGAGAAAGATAAATATCACATGATCTCACTCATATGTGGGATATAATGATCAACACAATTTGATGATCAAGAATAGACCCAGAGACAAATGGTAGGGGAAAGGTGGGGTGGGGAATTGAGAGAGCAACCTAAGGACTTTTATGCATGCATATAGGCATAACCAATAGACATGGATAGTAGGGACGTGAGGCTAATTTGTGGGGGGAAGGTCTAGGTAAGGTTAGTTCAATGGTGGTAAAAGGTGATACCTGTAACACTTTAAACAATAAAGAATTGAAATTATAAAATAACTTATAAAACTCAACTCCAAAAAAGCAAACAATAGAATTATAATATGGGCTAAAGACCTGAATAGACACTTATTCAAAGATTGCATAGAGATGGCCAATATACATATCAAAAGATGCTCCACATCACTATTCATCGGAGAAAAACAAATTAAAACCAAAATGAGATATCTCCTCACACCTGTCAGAATTGCTACCATCATCAAATCAGCAAACATGTCCTTGCTAGGATGTGGTGAAAAGGAAACATTTGTGCACTATTGGTGGGAATGCAGACTGGTACAGCCATTGTAGGAAAGTGTATAGATTTTCCTCAAAAAAAATTAAAAATGGAACTTTATTTTGACCTAGTAATCTCACTCTGGGAATATACCTTAAGAATCCTGAAACACCAGCTAAGAATAATATACACACCCTTATGTTTATAACATCATTATTTACAATAGCTAAGATTTGCAAGCAGCCCAGATGCCTTTCAGTATATGAGTAAATAAAAAGCTGTGGTTCATTGACATGAGGGAATAGTACACAGCTGCAAAAATGAAGGAAGTCTTACCTTTGTGACAGCATATGGATCTGGAGATTTTTATGATTATTGAAATAAGCCATAAGGAAATGACAAAGAAAATATTATATCACTTATATATTGAATCTAATGTATAAAATAATCTTACAAACAATATAGAACCACAGTATGGATACATGGAACAGACAGACAGGGTTCAGAGGAGATTTGGGATACTGGAGGAAATTAGGTGAGGAAATTATCCAAAGAATATATATGCATAGCTTATGGACACAGAGAACAATGTGGTGATGACCAAAGGGAGGAGTGGTGGCTAGGTCAAGATGGATAAAAGGGGGGAAATGAGGAATATCTGTAATACTGTAAACTGTAGAGAGCACCTGGGAAGGCCCATGAGTTAATTGTTAGCTGAGTCCAGTGGTGTCTGCAGAGCCATATCCTGGAAATATACCTTGCCAGATAAATATACCTTTAGTTCAGGTGCCAAGGGTTGGGTTTCACTAAGTTCAGCCAGGCAACAGGGATGGACATAATTATCTGGGCTCAGATAGGAGTGAAATTACAAAGAAGCCACAAGAATGAAGAATTTCAGCTTGATCTTTAACCATGATTTCACATAATTTCCTTTGTCTTAAACTCTAGTAAAACTTCTTGGTATCATGCTGTATATAATAAACGTGCTTCACTAGCTTTGGGTCACTGTCTCTCCATTCAAGGACAATGTCCCACCTGGCCCCAGATTTACTTAGTCTTTGTGTCTGTCTCTTTTTTTTTTTCCTTTTTCAATCCCCAGCTGCCCCTACTCAGGACTCATCTGCTTTCTAGTCGTGCTAGTCATGGTAAAGAGTGAAAATTTATAGTAAACAATAAAATAACATTCTTCACCTGATGAATTCTTCACCTGGTTGCTTTCATTTTTTCCCCTGGGTATTTCTCTTTTTCTTTCATTTGGGCATATTTCTTTGTATCTCCATTTTGTCTATCTTTGTTTTTGACTCTTTGTACTAGGTAGATCTGCTGTTACTCCCAGATGGTTTTCTGATATAGGTGTGTTTTGGATCTTTATGGTGCAATTTTCTATATCCTCTGATCTAGGTGCTCCAGAATTGTTTTTTATGTGGTTTATGTGCCCTCTCTTCCTGCAGTTGAGTCTTGAATGTTGTTTACCTATTTGTTGTTGCACTTGACCCTCAATCTGACTTTAAGGATAGACCTTGTTCACAGAGTATTGGTCACTGTATTGGGGCTGCCCACAAGAGCAGAACTGTTCACTTGTTTTGGTGCCTGTTGGGGTCCTCCTTTGTCTCTTTTTTTGTGTGACTATTTGGGTCGAGCTCTGGTAATTTTTTAAGCCCACCGCTGGTTGTGTTTGTTCTGATCCCACTTGGACAGGAGTCAGTGTAAGACATTGTTTTAAACTGGCCTTGGACTAGCTACCATGTTATTCGCTGATTTTGTCTGTCCACTGGGTCTGTGTGTGCATAGGAGGAGCTAACCTGTGTACAAGGGTTGGCTTCCTACAGCTTTGAGCTGGGGGAAGATCAATAAATGGTCCTAGGCCCTCTAAGGTCAGTGCCCACCTGTCAACTACTTCACCATCACATGATGTTGTCTGGAATTCCTCCAGAACCTTTTAAGAAAGATTGTAGAGTGGTTTCAAGATGATTGCACCTTACTGCCTTCTTCCATACAACATCAACTCAGTAGGTCAGGGTGACTCAGTTGAAATGATGGGATAGTGGGCCCCCTATTTGAGGGCAGTGTCTTCAGGTACTCAATGAGTAGAGTACTTGAAGTCACTACTCTGGAGCCATACCACTCAGTCTCTGTTAGAATATTCAACTTTAGCTTCCCAAGGAGGAGTGCATCACTGGTTCAGGTTGGGTAAAACCAGCTTTCCTAACTACATACACAATTTCAGCATGGCAGGGCCACTGTACTTGGGAAAACAAATTAAGATAGTCTTAAATTGGTAGTGGCACCTGCTGAGCCCGGCAGGAGAGAAGTTGGCTTTCTGCCTCCCCTTAGCTACCTAGATGTAGGACCAGAGCCTTTGATGTAGATGTGCTCTTGTCTCAGCTGTGAGAGGTGTTTTCTTCCTCTTCCTCCCACTTAGTTGAGCTCAACAGGCCAGGTCAAGGTAACTTGGGAAAACAAGACCTTTCTTTCTTTGAAATTTAGATGTAGCCAAAAATTTCCTTTGGAGGACTACTCTTATCTCTTTATTTTCAGATTGGATAATCTCTATTTTCAAGTTTTCTGATTCTTTATTAAACCTAATATAATATACACTTAAGCAACTCTAGTGAGTTCTTCATTTAATTATTCTTTTCAACTCCAGAATTTCCATTTTGTTATTTAAAAAAAGTTCTTAATAGCTTTATTGAGATATAATTCACGTGCCCTACATTTTATGCATTTAAAGTAGAAGGTTTTAAGTGTATTATTAGATATGTGCAACTATCACCACAGTCAATTTTAAAACATTTCCTCTGCTCAAAAAAAAACGTAGAAACTTTAGCTACAACCCACCTAGCACACTGCTACCTCCACCCACCCAACAGAAAACTAAGCAAGCACCAATCTGCTTCCTGTTTCTATGAATTACCCATTCTGTATATTTAATATAAGGGAAATAATATTTTTAAATTACTGGCTTCCTTCACTTATTGTATTTTTGAAGGATCATCTGTGTTGTAGCATAACTCAGTACTTCATTGATTTTTAAGTATACACTAGAGGCCTGGGGCATGAATTTGTGCACCAGTGGGTCCTTTGGCTTGGCCTGCACCCTCTTAAAATCTGAGACCTCTTAGGTGATGTCAGAGAGCCAGTTTTGGGCCAATCCCTACAGGCCAGGTTGAGAAACCCCACCAGTGCACGAATGCCTTTAGTATTCATATAAGATCTTTGGTTAATCTCTTCCCACCCTCCCTCTTTCCCCCTTTCCTCTGAGATTCATCAGTCTGTTCCATGTTTCCATGCCTGTGATTTTCACTCCTGCACTGAGTTTCTGCCCTCTGGTTGTCAGTGTGTATCATAGCTACCAGTTGGCTGGTCAGTTGCTTAGGCTTTTATATATAGAGATAATATTACATTGTATGAATATACTCCATTGTGTTTATCCATTGGTTCATTGCTAGAAATTTGTTTTGTTTTTTCTATCTTCTGGCTATTATGTATAAAGCTTTTATGAACATTCCTATACAAGTGTTTATGTGAACCTAATTTTATTGGGTATATACCTTGTAGAAAAACTACTAGAACATATGGTAATTTTATATTTATTTCCTTGAAGAAATCTCAGCTATTGTTCTCAATGGCTGCACTATTTGCATTCCAACAAGCAGTGTAAGAGAGTTTTAATTTATCACTTCCTCACAAGCACTTGCTATTGCTCCTCTTTTTGATTAGTTATGACAGTGGTTGTGAAGTGGTATTTCATTGTGGTTTTGAATTGCACTTCTTTGATGACTAATAATGTCAAGTATCTTTTCATGTAGTTGATGGCTATTTGTATCTCTTACTTGGAGGAATGTCTATTCAGATCTCTTGCCCATTTTAAATGGATTATTTTTATGTTTAATATTAAGTTACATGAAGTTCTTATATATTACATATTCAAGTCCTTTATAAGATTTATGATTTGTAAATATTTTTTCTCAATCCATGGGTTGTCTTTTAACTTTTTTGGTGACATCCTTTAAAGCACATTTTTAAAAAATGTTGATGTCCAATTTATTTAGTTACTTATTATTGTTCATACATTTTTTCATAGATAAGAATAACTTTTCAAACAAAAAGTATTAAAGATTTCTTTCTAGTCTCATCTATTAGCCAGAGACATGATGGAAATACAACTGAGTTGGGGACCATTCACCCTGGAATTACCAACTGAGTTCCAGCTGAAGAGGAGACATATCAAGGAAAGACAAAACACCTGGAGACTCCCAGTAAGAGTGAGGTCACAAGAGGGTCTGAACTAGCTTTCAAGGTCAGCAGACCAAGAGTGAGGAGGGATATATTGACTATGGGAGTATTATTTTCCTGAAAAGATCAAGGCCCATAACCCAGGCTCGATTCACAGTCTTGAGCACTAGGGCTGAGACCAGTGGACCACATAACATCCAGCCATGAAAATCCGCAGGGCTTCTGGCTGCCTGGTAGTCTGAAGCCAATAAGAGGTAAATCTACAATTGTTTGTTTATTTTACCCCAGCATGCTAGATATTCCTTTGCAGCTATTCTCCTGAAGCTTCAGTGTAAGGAAGGTGATGTGGACTTAAGGTGCCTGGGGAGAGAGTGGGGTAGGAAGCATTGGGGAAAAACATGGAAAAAAGGTGGCTGGGAGACCTGCATTTGGTCCCACCCACCCACAACCTAAATGGCCATTGTTCCTGAGATGTACTGGCCCCTTCCAGAAGCCAAAGCTCAGGAAAAGAGCTCTCCCTAGGTCAGTGGTTGGCAAACTCATTAGTCAACACGGTCAAATATCAACAGTACAACGATCAAAATTTCTTTTGAAAGCAAAATTTTTAAAACTTAAACTTCTTCTAATGCCATTCTTTAAAATAGAGTTGCCCAGGCCATGGTATTTTGTGGAAGAGCCACACTCAAGGGGCCAAAGAGCCGCATGTGGCTTGCAAGCCACAGTTTGCCGATCACAGTCCTAGGTGATATATTGCCCTCGCCACCTTCAGGAGTCGGATTTGACACACCCTGCATCTCAAACTTTGCAGAGTAAACAGCAACAGAGGCAAAGCCTACTGGTTTGAATAGTTTGAGGGAGCTTACGTCACTGGATTGGGGATAAGGCCATCCATCCAATTATCCTGGGAACCTAACTGGTGCTTTCCCCACATAGGAGAGCTGATAGAAACTCCTGGTATACAGCTGATCTCACTAGACTTCATACTAAGATCTCTGCCCAGTTGATAACAGGGGAATATTCTCAGACCCTATCAGAAAAGTGGATCTTGGATCAGGAAATACACCCACAACTTTCCCTTAAATCTGAACATCACCTTTCTACTTAATGGGAGACCCAGGGGTTTATACCCCCAATTACACCTAAAGTGATTTCAGAAACAGACTTTTGATTGATTAAGATTGACAGCTGGCTGGAAGGTAAAGGCACTTTAAAGTGTAGTCTGGGGAACCTGGGGAAGGTTGCTGACCCATCACTGGGCTCAATGATGCTAACAAACTGGCCTTAGAGTACAGCTTGGCCCTTCCCACAGGCAACCAAGTTTTATGGAGAAGGACACAAACTGTGGATTTATTGAAGCTTTAAACAGGTTCCTGAGAGTCAAAAGAGGACAGTTTCTGATAATGGTTACCACCTATGTACTTCCCAGAATTCCAGAAGTAGGAGACAAAATAGCCTTTGTCATCAGAAGAGCAGAATTCAAAGGGAGCCCCCAGTAGGCATGAAACTCTGCTGAGATGAACTCCAATTTACTCTTTTTCCTCTTCATTGTTCTTGTTTAATGATTTGTTAATATTTTAGTCTCTTTTCTTTCACAAATCTAATTTTCCCTACCTGTTCCTTTCTGGTTTTCTTCTTTCTTCTGCTTTATCTTCCATTTCCCTTTTCATAATTATTTTATTTCTCTTTTCTTTTATACTATCTTCCTTCCCCTATTCTTTATTATCATTTTCTTTCTTTCATCTCTGACATTTCACATTCTGTTTTATTCCCCTTATTTCTCTTCTCATATTTTTTTAATATTATTATTCCCTTTTCTCCTTCCATTATTATTCTCTCTTCTTTTATGGTTTCCTTTGTTGTTCTTGTAGGGGTTGTGTACATATTTTTGTTTTGTTTCGCTCTGCCAGCACCTGCACAACAACTCATACAATGTGGTTGGGGCTGAGCCTCATAGCCACCCAGCTTGAGAATAGATTATTCCCATGAATAGGACAACAGAATTCAAGACACAATTACAACAAGAGAGCCCAAATAACTTATGCAAGGGACATTGCTAGAGCACCCAGCTCAGGAGTTCTAAGAGAGTATATATCACTGAGTCCCATGAATTACTTACTACATAAGGCAACCCCATGAATACCAGGAGGCATAGCTTTAATACATAGAAACAAATACAAAGAAACAGCAAAAATAGGAACACAAAGAAACAACTGTCAAATGAAAGAAGAGAAAACTCCATAAAGAGAGCTAAACAAAATGGAGGCAAACAACTTATCAGATATAAAGTTCAAAGTCATTATTGTAAGGATGCTCAAAGAATTTAGCAGAATTTCAAGTAACTTAAGAGAACTATAACAACATCAAACAAAAAAATAGAAACCATAAAAAATCATTTGGAAATTAAGAACAACCTATCTGACAATAGGAATAAAAGATCGAATCAGTGACTTGGACTACAAGGTAGAAAAAAATCCTAATTAGAAGAGCAAACAAAAAGAAAGATTAGCTGAAACCGGTTTGGTTCAGTGGATAGAGCATCAGCCTGCGGACTGAAAGATCCCAGGTTCGATTCTGGTCAAGGGCATGTACCTTGGTTGCAGGCACATCCTCAGTAGGGGGTGTGCAAGAGGCAGCTGATTGATGTTTTTCTCTCATCGATGTTTCTAACTCTCTATCTATCCCTCTCTCTTCCTCTCTGTAAAAAATCAATAATATATATATATTTTTAAAAGAAAGAAAGAAAGAAAGAAAGAAAGATTAAAAGCGCAGAAGGATAGTTTAAGGGAAATTTGGGACAACATGAAACATAACAGGTTTCCAAAAGAAAAAAAAAAAGTGAGCAAGGAATAGAGAACCTATTGAAAGAAATACAGAAAACTTCCCCAACCTGGTAAAGGAAAAAGTTATACAAATTAAGGAAACACAGAGCGTTCCAATCTAGATGAACCCAAAGAAACTCACTCCAAAACACATCATAATTAAAATGACAAACATTAAAGATAACAAAATAATCTTAAAGTCAGCAAGAAAGACAAAGTTACCTATAATGGAGTACCCATTAGAATATCAGCATATTTCTCAACAGAAATACATCAGGGAAGAAGAGATTGGCATGAACTATTCAAAGTAATTAAGAACAAGGAGCTGAACCAAAGACTACTCTATCTTGCAAAGCTATCATTTAAATTAGAAGGGAAAATAAAAGAACTTCCCAGGCAAAAATGGATAAAGAAATACATTACTACCAAACAGGCATTGCAAGATATGATAAAGGGAGTGCTTTAAGAACAAGAATAGGAAGATGGCGACCGAACAGTCGGACTTGTTCTGACTCTGGTCCCAGAACAGATAGAAACAGCGTCTGAGTCGCTCAGGGAATGTTGATTGGCAGCTAAGGGGCTTCAGAATTCTCTAGGAAGGTAAGGAAAGGTCCGCTGGACAAGATTTCCTGACCAAGAGGCCAGCACTGCCGCGGCTGCGGCGGCTCTCGCAGCGAGCTCTCGTGGAGAGAAGGCAACGCCATCTTACCAGGAAAGGAGGAGCATCCCTGAGGCCTGGAAAAACACACAGCGGGGAGGTCCATCAAGCAGCTGAGAAGCCCGAATCGGCACGGGCGCGTGGAATCCGGGGAGTTCTTCAGTCACCCACGGAAAGGTCAGAGTTTGCGGGGACAGCCTAGGGGACCGGGGAGCTACGGTAGCCGGGGAGCTCCAACCCCTCCCTCAGGGTAGCTGGGAGCACCCACTACTGGCCACCCAGCGGCACCCAAAGAAGGCTGCATCGACACCTAGTGCTGGGTTTGACGTTATCCTCCCCAGAAGCGCGACTTTTTTAAAACGCCACAGGTCACTGGACAGAGCATTAAGAATCTCGGCTGTTTCGCCAAGGGCGGAACATCTGGACACCTTGGTGCCTGATCCCCTTCACCCCCTTGCTTCTGAATACTAGGGAAGGACTGCCCAGTTGGGCATATCCGGGGAAATTGCAGGGGGAAATTGCCTTCCTGGAAACAAGGGATCTGTACCAGAAGAGATAGTCTGGGAGCCAGCTGGCACCCTGCCAGCTAGAGCCATAGAGAAAGAAGGCCTGAGCAACCAAAAAGACTGGGAGGTCAAACCAGTAACACTGACACCTAAGAGCTGAATTACAAACTGCCCCCCTTTTTTTTTTCCCTTCTCTTTTCTTTTCTTTTATCTTTTAATTAATCAAAAAGAAATGGACACAAATAACTAAGATATAGTCTACTTAAAATTAAGGATTACCTTACAAATCTGAGGTGCAGTGGAATGCTGGGAACTGCAAGACTTTCTGGGCCGAGAATCAGGAGTGCCAAATACATTAACAGAGGAAGTGAATGACCACTACTGAACATTTTTATGCTAATTTTACTATTATTTTATTTACATTTTTTACCTCTTTTATTTAATCTTCATTTTTTATATCTTTTACTTAAGAAACGATTTTTTTCCTTACTTGATTTTACCTTTTTAATTATTACATTTTTCAATCTCTATCATCACTATTACTACTGCTATTTTGCAAATTTTTTTTTTCCCTCTTCAGTACCATTTTATTTTTTTCTTTATTTTACCTTGGGAGTAACCTTCATTCTATTTTAATCTCTACTATAGCATCATTCAACCCTATCTCAACTCGACCTTTACACCATCACTCTCTTGCTAAACTTTACCCTTTTAGTCTACGGTTTATCCTATCCCTTTCCGGCTTTAGTTTTTCCTCTATTCTTTCTGTATACCCTCTGCTAAAACTCTCACTATACTTATAGACCTATGTTCCAACCCCTGATCCAAGTGTATAAATACCAATCTCTGCACTATATTAACTAGTTAAAAAAAAAAAAAAAGAAAGAAAAACTGTTCTCCCCTCTATCCTTTTCGCATTGTTTGTGTGAAGGTTGATTATTGTGAATTTTTAGGCTTGTTAGTGAAATTGTTATGCTTATTACTGTGTTGTTATTGTTGCTTTGTATTTTTTTTTTAAAAAATACTCTGTTTTTGTTTGTATCTTTTACTTCTGTATATCATAGCCTTACTTAATAATAGGGGATATTGTAGTTTGCATTAATCTCCAAGTATTGTTACTGGCATTGGCTGGGTTCAGTGGTTGTTCTATGGCAGTTTTCTCCACATATATATAGTTTGTTTCCCATTTCTCTTTTAGTTTGCTTCTTCTCTCTCTTTCTCTCTCTCTCCTTTCTTTTTTTCCCTGTTTTCCAACTTTATTTTGTCATTACTTTTTTTCTTCTTTTTCTATCTCTTTATCCCTCTTTTTTTTAATTTTATCTACTTAATTTTTTTTTAATTTTAATTTTTACTTTTTTTAATTTTTTATTTATTTTATTTTTACCTTTCTTCCTTCTCTCCTATCCCCTAAGTTGCCTTTCTCTAGTGGTCACCTTTACTAAAGGTTATTAATATTGTAAGTACATTCCTGTTAAGTGCCTCTTGTGTTGTACCAGGTAGTGTTTGTATTTTGAAATTTTAAATCAACGCAGGAGAAGGAACACCACATAACCAGACATCCTGAGAAGAGAGGCCATGGGGAGACAAAAACATAGTCCGCACATGAAAGAAAAGCAGGCATCACCAGAAAAGGAAGTAAACGAGCCCGAGGTAAGCAGCCTACCAGAGCAAGAATTCAGAATAATGATCATAGGATGGCTAAAAAGAATGGAAGAGAAATTTGACAATAACCAAGAAGAAATGAGGAAGAACCATGAGGAATTGAAGAAGAACCAAGAAGAAATGAAAAATGACATCGCTACCATGAAGAACTCAATAGAAAGCATCAAGAGTAGACTAGAGGAAGCAGAGGACCGCATCAGTGAGCTAGAAGATAAGATGGAAAAAAATACCCAAGTAGAGCAGCTTCTAGAAAAAAAGATTAAAAAGCAGGAGGAGAGCCTACGGGAGCTTTGGGACATTACAAAACAAAATAATATTCGAATAATAGGGGTTACAGAAGGAAAGGAAACTGAGGTAGACATGGAAAAAGTATTTCAAGAAATAATGACAGAAAACTTTCCTGAAATAGAGAAGAAAAAACCCACACAAATCCAAGATGCTCACAGAGTCCCAAGCAAAATGAATCCCAGAAGACAGACTCCAAGGCACATTATAATCAAATTGGCAAACAACAATGACAAAGTAAGAATTTTAAAAGCAGCCAGAGAGAGACAGAAAGTTACATACAAAGGAACCCCCATCAGACTAGCAACTGATTTCTCAACAGAAACTTACCAGGCCAGAAGGGAATGGGATGAAATATACAAAGTCATGCAAAGGAAGGGTCTGAATCCAAGAATACTGTACCCAGCAAGGCTATCAATCAAAATTGAAGGGGAAATCAGGAGCTTCACAGACAAAAAAAGACTGAAGGAATTTATCTCCACCAAACCAGCAATGCAAGAAATGCTAAAGGGTCTACTGTAAAAATAAAGAAATAGGAAGTGAAGAAGGAACACGGGTATAGAATAAAAATGGTGTCAAATGTGTACCTATCAATAATAACCTTAAATGTAAATGGATTAAATGCTCCAATCAAAAGACATAGGGTAACAGATTGGATAAGAAAACAAGACCCATACATCTGTTGTCTACAAGAAACCCACCTCAGAAAAAAGATGCACACAGACTGAGGGTGAAGGGATGGAAAAAAGTTTTCCAGGCAAATGGAAATGAAAAAAAAAGCTGGGGTAGCAATACTTATATCTGACAAATTAGATCTCAGAGTGAAGGACATAATAAGAGATAATGAAGGCCACTTCATAATACTAAAGGGAACAATCCAACAAGAAGAAATAACCCTGGTAAATATATATGCACCCAATACAGGAGCAACCAAATACATAAAAAAAACTGCTGGAGGACATTAAGAGAGAGATTAATCAATACAATCATAGTAGGAGATTTTAATACCCCACTGTCACCCTTCGACAAATCATCTAAACAAAAAAACAGCAAAGAAATATCAATCCTAAGTGACTCACTAGACCAGATGGAATTAATTGACATCTTCAGAACACTCCACCCCAAAGCCACAGAATATACATTCTTCTCAAGTGCACATGGGACATTCTCAAAGATAGACCACATTTTGGGTCATAGGCAAAGTCTCTTCAAATTCAAGAAGATAGAAATCATATCAAGTATCTTCTCAGACCTTAATGGCATAAAACTGGAAATTAACTACAATAAAAATAATCCAAAGAAATCAAACACATGGAGACTAAACAGCACGCTATTAAACAAGGACTGGGTTACCAGAGAAATCAAGGAAGAAATTAAAAACATCCTGGAAACAAATGACAATGAAAACACAACAATCCAAAATCTATGGGACACAGCAAAAGCAGTCTTGAGAGGGAAGTTCATATCCTTACAAGCCTATTGCAAAAAACTAGAAAAAAGGGTAACAGATGATCTAACTCTACAACTCAAAGAGTTAGAAAAGGAGCAACAAGAAAAGCCCAGTGTAAGCAGAAGGAAGGAAATAACAAAAATCAGAGCACAGATAAACGACATAGAGACCAAAAAAACAATACATAAGATCAACAAAACCAAGAGCTGGTTCTTTGAAAGAATAAACAAGATAGATGAACCTCTAGCCAGGCTAACTAAGAAACAAAGAGAGAGGACCCAAATAAACAAAATCAGAAATGAAAGAGGTGAAATAACAACAGACCCCAACGAAATACAACGGATTGTTACAAAATACTACGAACAACTCTATTCCAACAAACTGAACAACCTGGAGGAAATGGACATATTCCTAGAAAAATACA
The DNA here is from genome assembly GCF_014108245.1 of Pipistrellus kuhlii. Lineage (NCBI taxonomy): Eukaryota > Metazoa > Chordata > Mammalia > Chiroptera > Vespertilionidae > Pipistrellus > Pipistrellus kuhlii. The sequence goes on from NW_023425547.1 coordinate 1,400,929, forward strand.
AACTTCCAAAACTTGATCAGGAAGAATCTAAAAATCTCAATAGACCAGTGACTTGGGAAGAAATTGAAACAGTCATCAGAAAGCTTCCAGCAAACAAAAGCCCAGGGCCAGATGGCTTCACAGGAGAGTTTTACCAAACATTCAAGGAAGAACTAAAACCTATCCTCCTCAGACTTTTCCAAAAAATTCAAGAGGAAGGAACACTTCCAAACTCCTTCTATGAAGCCAGCATCACCCTAATACCAAAACCAGATAAAGACAACTCAATGAAAGAGAATTACAGGCCAATATCCCTCATGAACATAGATGCCAAAATCCTCAACAAAATCCTAGCAAATCGGCTCCAGCAGAGCATCACAAAGATCATACACCATGACCAAGTAGGATTTATTCCAGGAATGCAAGGATGGTACAATATCCGCAAATCAATAAACGTGATACATCACATAAACAAATTGAAAGATAAAAATCATATAGTCATATCAATTGATGCAGAAAAAGCATTCGATAAAATCCAACACCCTTTCCTGATAAAAACTCTTAACAAGGTGGGAGTACAAGGATCATACCTCAACATAATAAAAGCTATATATGATAAACCCACAGCCAACATTATACTCAATGGGCAAAAACTAAAACCATTCCCTCTAAGAACAGGAACAAGACAGGGATGCCCACTTTCGCCACTCCTGTTTGACATAGTACTGAAAGTACTAGCCATTGCTATTAGACAAGAGGAGGAAATAAAAGGCATCCAAATTGGAAAAGAAGAAGTAAAGTTATCTTTATTTGCAGATGACATGATATTGTACATAAAGAACCCAAAAGACTCCATTAAGAAACTAATTGACTTAATAAATGAATTTGGCAATGTAGCAGGATACAAAATTAACGCCAAGAAATCCATGGCATTTCTATACACCAACAGTGAAACTACAGAAACAGAGACTAAAAAAGCAATTCCATTTACCATCGCACCAAAAAAATTAAGATGCCTAGAAATAAATTTAACTAAGGAAGTAAAGGATCTATATGCAGAAAATTACACGACATTGAAAAAAGAGATAGAGGATAATGTAAGGAGATGGAAGAACATACCATGTTCATGGATTGGTAGAATCAACATCATCAAAATGTCCATACTTCCTAAAGCAATCTATAGGTTCAATGCACTCCCCATTAAAATACCAAGGGCATATTTCACTGACCTAGAAAGAACTCTCCAACAGTTCATTTGGAACAATAAAAGACCCCGAATAGCCACAGCGATCCTGAGAAAGAAGGGTAAAGTAGGAGGGATCTCAATACCGGACTTCAAACTGTATTACAAAGCCACTGTTCTCAAAACAGCCTGGTACTGGCACAAGAACAGACATATAGATCAATGGAATAGAATCGAGAACCCAGATATCAACCCAAATCTATATGCTCAATTAATATTTGACAAAGGAGGCACGAATATACAATGGAGTCAAGACAGTTTCTTCAATAAATGGTGTTGGGAAAATTGGGTAGACACATGCAAAAGAATGAAACTAGATCACCAACTTACACCATACACAAAAATAAACTCAAAATGAATACAGGACTTAAACATCAGACGGGAAACCATAAAAATACTAGAAGCATCCTCAGGCAGCAAAATCTCAGACGTATGCCAAAAGAACTTCTTCACTGATACTGCCCCTAGGGCAATGGAAGCTAAAGAGAAAATAAACAAATTGGACTACATCAAAATAAAAAGCTTTTTACAGCAAAAGAAACCATCAACAAAACAACAAGAAAGCCCACGGTGTGGGAGAACATATTTGCAAATAACACCACTGATAAGGTTTAATCTCTAACATCTACAGACAGCTGATACAACTAAATAAAAGGAAGATGAATTATCCAATTAAGAAATGGGCAAGGGACCTAAATAGAATATTTTCAAAAGAAGACAGAAGGCAGGCCAAAAGGCACATGAAAACATGCTCAAAGTCACTAATTATATGAGAGATGCAAATCAAAACAACAATGCGGTACCATCTCACACCTGTCAGAATGGCCAACATCAACAAATCGACAAACGACAAGTGTTGGCGAGGTTGCGGAGAAAAAGGAACCCTCGTGCACTGCTGGTGGGAATGCAGACTGGTGCAACCACTGTGGAGAACAGTGTGGAGTTTCCTCAAAAAACTGAAAATGGAACTCCCATTTGACCCAGTAATCCCACTCCTAGGAATATATCCCAAGAAACTAGAAACACCAGTCAGAAAGGATATATGCACCCCTATGTTCATAGCAGCACAATCTACAATAGCTAGAATTTGGAAACAGCCTAGGTGCCCATCAGCAGATGATTGGATCCAAAAACTATGTTACATCTACACAATGGAATACTATGCTGCCATAAAAAAGAAGGAATTCTCATCATTTGCAGCAACCTGGATGGAATTGGAGAACATCATGCTGAGTGAAATAAGCCAATCAATGAAAGAGAAACACCACATGACCTCACTCATTTGTGGATAATAAAGAGCATTATAAACTGATGAACCAAAAGATAGATATAGAGACAGTAAAGCAACAAGCAGATTGTCAAATTACAGCGGGGAGGGGAGGAGGATCTGGGGGAGATAATAGATCAACCGAAGGACTTGTATACATGCATATAAGTACAACCAATGGACATAAAACTATGGGGAGGGAGGGGATATGGGGGAGGGAGGGAGGGGGGCAAAAAAATCATTAAAATATGTAAAAAAATAAATTAATTAATTAAAAAAAGAACAAGAATAAATTGTGAGAGGAACATAATTGTAAAGAAAAAAAATGGCAATAAATAAATACTATCAACAATAACTTTAAATGCAAATGGATGAGATGCTCCTTTCAAAAGACACAGGGTAGTACAAGAGAATATGACAACTGGCAGGAAGGTAGGGAGGGAGAGAGTGTGAGAGAGTGAGGGAGCAATAGAGGGGTATGTGGACATGTGAGGAATGTGTGTGTATGAGATAGGGAAAGTTAGATTCTGCAGGTCTTCCAAGGGACTGCCAAACAGGGCAACTTTAGATGCAGAGCCCTGCTCCCAATGCGGATACTCTGGGGTGGCCAGCATGGGCATAGAGACCATGCCATCTTGAGAAACAGACCTGCTTGAGATTAGGATCCTGGCCTCAGAATCACCCAGTCTGATCTCAGACCTAAACCAAGACCCTGCAGCCACTGGGGACAGAGAGTTGTGACCACAGCTGCAGACCCACAGACACCAAGAATCTAAATATCCCATTGGCAGATTTCTGTGAGTCACAGTGCCTATCCCCCTCCCCGCAGACTCTCGGGCAGTGCCCTAGTAACTGATAGATGCGCCCCTTGCACAGACCACAGTATAGCTATAGGAATTTGAGCCTGGGAGTGTGCGGACACTTGGAATCTGTTTCCCGCAATGCAATCAGGTGACCACACCCAAAGCACAATTCAAGGTGGCAGTGCCACCTGACTTTGATTCTGGACAAGCACACATGGAAGTCTGTTTTCCATAGCACAGGAGCAGACCTCCTGCTGATAAAGTGCTACTGTGCAACCCAGTCCCCCAAGCTTACCTGGACCCCTGATTCTCCACGTGGGAGGCAGCACTAACACCAGTGACTTGACTCTGTTTCTTATTGTGTGCACCAGAGACCCCTGACTCCTAGTGCATTCACACTAAGATCCAGTGACTCTTACTTCTTGGTGCATGCATACCCAAGGACCCTGGTTCTCAGAAAAAGACTGCACGGAGCAACAGAGACTCTGATACTCAATTCTTGGTGTAGGCACAGGGGAACTCTGGCTCAAGGCACATGCAAGGGAGCCCTGATTGTTGGCACCACCAGTGTGGTCTTTGTTTCAGCTTGGAGCAGGCAGTGTCCCTGATTCTAAGTGCACTCACAAGGCCACACTGAATGGTGAGAACACTGACTCTGGGTGAGGCTGGTTCCAACCAACCAATGGCAGCCACACATCTTGGAGTTGTTCAGTGACACTCTGGTGGTGTGAAGCTCCCACTGCACACACCCCAGGTCTATGCAACTTGACATTTGAAGCTTCTGGTGATATTCAGATTTGGGAGATGACACAATCCCCAGAGGAAAGAAAATGAGGAGTCACCAAGAAAAGAAATTAATGAAATTGAAGAATGCAACATGACAGAAAAAGAATTCAGAATAATTGTTGTACAATGCATTCACAGGTTGGATTGAAAATCAACAAATTATGCAATAATTAGGAAGAAATGAAAAGTGATATAGTTACAATCAAAAACACAATGGAAGATTTCAACAGGAGACTAGAAGAAGCATAGAACTGAATTACTGAATTAAAAGATAAGGTAGAGAAACAAGCTCAATCTGGACAGCAACTGGAAAAAAAAATAAAGTAGGAGGAGAGCCTAAGGGAGCTTTGGGAAAACACAAAACAAAGTAACATACAAATAATAGGGCTGCCAGAAGGACAAGATGAGCAGCAAGGATTAGAAAATCTATTTGAAGAAATGACAGAAAACTTCCTGGATATGAGGAAGAAAAAAGATATACAAGTACAGAGAGTCCCAAGCAAGATGAATCCCAAAAGACCCACACCAAGACATGCCATAATTACAATGGCAAATGTTCACGATAAAGAGAGAATCTTAAAGGCTACAAGAGAGAGATGAAGAGTTACCCCATCAGATTATAAAATGATTTCTCAAGCTAGAAGGGAACGGAAAGAGATATACAAAGTGACACAAAGCAAAGGACTGGATTAAAGAATACTCTATCCAGCAAGACTATGAATCAAAATTGAAAGGGAAATCAGGAGGTTTGCAGACTAAAAAACACAAAGGGAGTTTATTACTACCAAGCCATCAATGCAAGAAATGCTAAAGGGAATGCTGTAAAAAGAAGAAATAAAAAGGTAAGAAGGAACACTGAATCAAAATATAGAAATGGCTACAAACAAGTACCTTTCAATAATAACTTTAAACTTAAACAGAATAAATGTTCCAATCAAAAGGCATTGAGTGCTTAGATGGAAAAACAAAACAAAAAACAAACAAAAAACACACAAAACACAACCCAAATATATGCTGTCTATAAGAGACCCACCTCAGAAAAAAGGGACTTCATACAGATTGAAAATGAAGGGATGGAAAAACATCTTTCAGGCAAATAGAAAATAAAAAAAAGCTGGGGTAGCAGTACTTATTTCAGACAAAATAGACCTCAAAAAACAGGCCACAAAAGAGATAAGGAAGGCCCTTTCATAATAATAAAGGTATCAATACAATAAGAGGAAATAACCCTGAAAAACACACAATACAGGAACACCCAAATACATAAAACATCTCCTGGAAGATATAAAGGGAGAGATCGACAGCAATACAATCATAGTAAGGGACTTTATTTTTATTTTTTTAAATATATTTTATTGATTTTTTACAGAGAGGAAGGGGGGAGGGACAGAGAGTTAGAAACATAGATGAGAGAGAGACATCAATCAGCTGCCTCCTGAACATCTCCTACTGGTGATGTGCCCACAACCAAGGTACATGCCCTTGACTGGAATCGAACCTGGGACCTTTCAGTTCACAGGCCGACACTCTATCCACTGAGCCAAACCATTTTTGTCAATAGTAAGGGACTTTAATACACCACTGACATCACTGGAAAATCCTCTAGACCACATGTGTCAAACACAAGGCCGCGGGCCAAATCCGTCCCACCAGGCCTTGCATGTGGCCCGCACCGCGCTGTCATCACTGCACTCCGCTGCGTTTCCATCACAATGACAGTTTATGACTGTTCAGTAAACCATTCGGCCCGCGATTTAGGCTGGATTTTAGATTTTGGCCCCTTCTCTGATTGAGTTCGACACCCCTACTCTAGACAAAAAAATCAGCAAAGAAACAGCAATTCTAAATGACTTCACATTCTAAATGACTCACATTCTAAATCAGATGGACCTAATTGACATCTTCAGAGCATTTACACCCAAAAGCCATGGAATATATGTTCTCAAGTGCACATGGGGCATTTTCAAAAATAGACCACATATTGGGTCCCAAGCAAGTCTCCCCAAATTCAAAAAGATTGAAATCATATCAAGTATTTTCTCAGACCACAAAGGTATAATATTAGAAATAAACTACAATAATAAAAACAGCCCCAAAAATTCAAACACTTGGAAGCTCAATAGCATGCTATTAAACAATGATTGAGTTATCAATGAAATCAAAGAAGAAATTAAAAACATCCTGGAAAATAATGACAATCAATACACAACAATTCAAAATCTATAGGACACAATGAAGCAGTCCGGAGAAGGAAGTTAATAGCTCTACAAAGCCTACCTCAAAAAAAAAAACAAACACACACACACCACACACACACACACACCACACACACACACACACCAAATGATAGTGGAAATCATTAACTCAAACAACTCAAAGAATTGGAAACAGAGCAAAAATAAAAGCCCAGAGTGGGCAGAGAACGGATAATAACAGATCAGCATAAAAATGAATGACAAAGAGACCAACACACACCACACACACACACACACACCAATACAATAGATCAATAAGTCCAAGAGCCTGGTTCTTTGAAAGGATAAACAGAATTGGTGAACCTCTTGCCAGACTTACCAAGAAGTACAGAGAGAGGACCCAAATAAACAAAATCATAATGAAAGAGGTGAAATAACAACAGACCTTGCTGAAATGCAAAGGATTATTAAAAAAAAAATACTATGAACAACTCTATTCTCAACTAACTGGACAACCTGCAGGAAATGGACATATTCCTAGAAAAATACAAACTTCCAAAACTTACTCAGCAAGATCTAAAAATCTCAATAGGCCAATAAACTATGGAAAAAAATTGGAAGCAGTTATCAAAACGCTCCCAGCAAACACAAACCAGGTCCAGACAGCTTCACAGAGGAGTTATACCAAACATTCAAGGTAGAAAAAAAACCTATATATCCTCAGACTATTCCAACAATCTCAAGAGGAAGGAACACACCAAAGCTCATTCTATAAAGCCAGCAGCAACATAATACCAAAACCCAGATAAAGACAACTCAATAAAAGAGAAATTACAGGCCAATATCCCTCATGAACATAGAGTGCCTAAAATCCTCACAAAATTCTAACAAATTCAAATTCAGGCATACATAGAAAAAATCATACACCATCGACCAAAGGTGATTTCTTCCCTGGATGAATTGTTGGCAACATATACCACGAATCAATAAATGTGATACAACCACGTAAACAAAATTGAGAGATAAAAATCACATAGTCATATCAATTGATGCAGAAAGAGCATTGACAAAAAATCCAACACCATTTTTGATATAAAAACTCCAACAAGGTGGAATAGAAGAATTCATACCTCAACATAATTAAAGGCATATATAGACAAAACCCACAGCCAACATTCATACTAAATGGGACAAAAACTAAAAACCATTTCCCCTAAGAACAGGAACAAGACAGGGATGCCCCTCTCACCACTCTTGGTTCAATACAGTATTGGAAGTACTAGCCATTGTGATCAGATAAGAAGAAGAAATAAAAGGCATCCCAAATTGGAAAAAGAAGTCAAACTGTCCTTATTCTCATATTACATGATGCTGTACATAGAAAACCTTAACGACTCCATGAGAAATTATTAGACTTAATAAATGAATTTGGCAATGTAGCGGGGACACAAAATGAATGCCCAAAAATATATAGCCATTTATTTGCACCAATTGTGAACTTACAGAAAGAGAGACTAAAAAAAAACAATTCCATTTACCATTGCACCCCCCAAAATTAAGATTCTTAGGAATAAACTTAACTAAGGAGGTAAAAGAACCTATATGCGTAAAAAACTATAGGACTCTGAAAAAAAAAAAAAGAGAGAGAGAGAGATAGAGGAAGACACTAAAGCCGATGGAAGAACATACTGTGGTCATGGATTGGAAGAATCAACATAGTCAAAATTCCATACAACCCTAACAATCTATAGGTCATTGCAATACCCATTAAAACACCAAGGTCATAATTTACAGACCTAAAATGAAACATTCCAAAAATTCCATCTGGAATAAAATAAAAGATCCTGAATAGCTGCAGCAAATCCTGAGAAAGAAGAATAAAAAGTAGGTGGGATCTTAAATACCAGATATCAAGCTGTATGTTAGTATACACAGCCACTGTCTCTCAAAAAAACCGCCAGTGGCACAAGATCAGACATTAGATCAATGGAACAGAACAGAGAAACCCAGAAATTGATCCAAACCACTATGCCCCAAGTAATATTGACAAACAGGAGGGCAGAGCATACAATGGAGTCAAAGCAATCTCTTCAAAAACTGGTGGTAAAAAAATAGGACAATACATGCATAAAAGATGAATCTAGACCACAAACTTATAACCATACACAAAAGTAAACGCAAATGGTACAGAACTTAAAACATAAGACAAAAGAAACATAAAATAATACTAACTAGAGGAAGCCACAGGCAATAGAAATCTCAGACATATGCCAAACGCAATTTTCTTCACTGATACTGCTCATAGGCCAGTGGTCATAAATGTGTGGCTTGCGAGACACATGCAGCTCTTTGGCCCCTTGAGGTGTGCATCTTCCACAAAGTAACCAATGATGGTAGGCACACTTGTCTAGTGCGATTGGAACTTCGGGGCCCACTGCACATAAGATCGGGTTTTGGCCTGGTTGAGGTCTATTTTCAAGAAGTGGAGTTGGTTTGCATCTCTCGGATAATGAGTGGACTATTGAGCATGTTTTTCCATGTGCCTTTGGCCTTCCCTCTGTCTTCTTTTGAAAATGTTCTATTTAGGTCCATTGCCCATTTTTTAATCGGATTAATTTATCTCCCTTTTTATTAGTTTTAGGAAACAACAATGCGGTACAATCTCACACCTGTCAGAATGGCCAACATCAACAATCAAACAAACGACCAAGTGTTGGCGAGGTTGCGGAGA
>NW_023425547.1:1409945-1567445 GCF_014108245.1 Pipistrellus kuhlii
CCTTTCCTGATAAAAACTCTTAACAAGGTGGGAGTACAAGGATCATACCTCAACATAATAAAGCTATATATGATAAACCCACAGCCAAACATTATACTCAATGGGCAAAAACTAAAACCATTCCCTCTAAGAACAGGAACAAGACAGGGATGCCCACTTTCGCCACTCCTGTTTGACATAGTACTGAAAGTACTAGCCATTGCCTATTAGACAAGAGGAGGAAATAAAAGGCATCCAAATTGGAAAGAAGAAGTAAAGTTATCTTTATTTGCAGATGACATGATATTGTACATAAAGAACCCAAAAGACTCCATTAAGAAACTAATTGACTTAATAAATGAATTTGGCAATGTAGCAGGATACAAAATTAACGCCAAGAAATCCATGGCATTTCTATACACCAACAGTGAAACTACAGAAACAGAGACTAAAAAAAGCAATTCCATTTACCATCGCACCAAAAAAATTAAGATGCCTAGAAATAAATTTAACTAAGGAAGTAAGGATCTATATGCAGAAAATTACACGACATTGAAAAAAGAGATAGAGGATAATGTAAGGAGATGGAAGAACATACCATGTTCATGGATTGGTAGAATCAACATCATCAAAATGTCCATACTTCCTAAAGCAATCTATAGGTCAATGCACTCCCCATTAAAATACCAAGGGCATATTTCACTGACCTAGAAAGAACTCTCCAACAGTTCATTTGGAACAATAAAAGACCCCGAATAGCCACAGCGATCCTGAGAAAGAAGGGTAAAGTAGGAGGGATCTCAATACCGGACTTCAAACTGTATTACAAAGCCACTGTTCTCAAAACAGCCTGGTACTGGCACAAGAACAGACATATAGATCAATGGAATAGAATCGAGAACCCAGATATCAACCCAAATCTATATGCTCAATTAATATTTGACAAAGGAGGCACGAATATACAATGGAGTCAAGACAGTTTCTTCAATAAATGGTGTTGGGAAAATTGGGTAGACACATGCAAAAGAATGAAACTAGATCACCAACTTACACCATACACAAAATAAACTCAAAATGAATACAGGACTTAAACATCAGACGGGAAACCATAAAAATACTAGAAGCATCCTCAGGCAGCAAAATCTCAGACGTATGCCAAAAGAACTTCTTCACTGATACTGCCCCTAGGGCAATGGAAGCTAAAGAGAAAATAAACAAATTGGACTACATCAAAATAAAAAGCTTTTTTACAGCAAAAGAAACCATCAACAAAACAACAAGAAAGCCCACGGTGTGGGAGAACATATTTGCAAATAACACCACTGATAAAGGTTTAATCTCTAACATCTACAGACAGCTGATACAACTAAATAAAAGGAAGATGAATTATCCAATTAAGAAATGGGCAAGGGACCTAAATAGAATATTTTCAAAAGAAGACAGAAGGCAGGCCAAAAGGCACATGAAAACATGCTCAAAGTCACTAATTATATGAGAGATGCAAATCAAAACAACAATGCGGTACCATCTCACACCTGTCAGAATGGCCAACATCAACAAATCGACAAACGACAAGTGTTGGCGAGGTTGCGGAGAAAAAGGAACCCTCGTGCACTGCTGGTGGGAATGCAGGACTGGTGCAACCACTGTGGAGAACAGTATGGAGTTTCCTCAAAAACCTGAAAATGGAACTCCCATTTGACCCAGTAATCCCACTCCTAGGAATATATCCCAAGAAACTAGAAAACCAGTCAGAAAGGATATATGCACCCCTATGTTCATAGCAGCACAATCTACAATAGCTAGAATTTGGAAACAGCCTAGGTGCCCATCAGCAGATGATTGGATCCAAAAACTATGTTACATCTACACAATGGAATACTATGCTGCCATAAAAAAGAAGGAATTCTCATCATTTGCAGCAACCTGGATGGAATTGGAGAACATCATGCTGAGTGAAATAAGCCAATCAATGAAAGAGAAACACCACATGACCTCACTCATTTGTGGATAATAAAGAGCATTATAAACTGATGAACCAAAAGATAGATATAGAGACAGTAAAGCAACAAGCAGATTGTCAAATTACAGCGGGGAGGGGAGGAGGATCTGGGGGAGATAATAGATCAACCGAAGGACTTGTATACATGCATATAAGTACAACCAATGGACATAAAACTATGGGGAGGGAGGGGATATGGGGGAGGGAGGGAGGGGGGCAAAAAAATCATTAAAATATGTAAAAAATAAATTAATTAATTAAAAAAGAACAAGAATAAATTGTGAGAGGAACATAATTGTAAAGAAAAAAAATGGCAATAAATAAATACTATCAACAATAACTTTAAATGCAAATGGATGAGATGCTCCTTTCAAAAGACACAGGGTAGTACAAGAGAATATGACAACTGGCAGGAAGGTAGGGAGGGAGAGAGTGTGAGAGAGTGAGGGAGCAATAGAGGGGTATGTGGACATGTGAGGAATGTGTGTGTATGAGATAGGGAAAGTTAGATTCTGCAGGTCTTCCAAGGGACTGCCAAACAGGGCAACTTTAGATGCAGAGCCCTGCTCCCAATGCGGATACTCTGGGGTGGCCAGCATGGGCATAGAGACCATGCCATCTTGAGAAACAGACCTGCTTGAGATTAGGATCCTGGCCTCAGAATCACCCAGTCTGATCTCAGACCTAAACCAAGACCCTGCAGCCACTGGGGACAGAGAGTTGTGACCACAGCTGCAGACCCACAGACACCAAGAATCTAAATATCCCATTGGCAGATTTCTGTGAGTCACAGTGCCTATCCCCCTCCCCGCAGACTCTCGGGCAGTGCCCTAGTAACTGATAGATGCGCCCCTTGCACAGACCACAGTATAGCTATAGGAATTTGAGCCTGGGAGTGTGCGGACACTTGGAATCTGTTTCCCGCAATGCAATCAGGTGACCACACCCAAAGCACAATTCAAGGTGGCAGTGCCACCTGACTTTGATTCTGGACAAGCACACATGGAAGTCTGTTTTCCATAGCACAGGAGCAGACCTCCTGCTGATAAAGTGCTACTGTGCAACCCAGTCCCCCAAGCTTACCTGGACCCTGATTCTCCACGTGGGAGGCAGCACTAACACCAGTGACTTGACTCTGTTTCTTATTGTGTGCACCAGAGACCCCTGACTCCTAGTGCATTCACACTAAGATCCAGTGACTCTTACTTCTTGGTGCATGCATACCCAAGGACCCTGGTTCTCAGAAAAAGACTGCACGGAGCAACAGAGACTCTGATACTCAATTCTTGGTGTAGGCACAGGGGAACTCTGGCTCAAGGCACATGCAAGGGAGCCCTGATTGTTGGCACCACCAGTGTGGTCTTTGTTTCAGCTTGGAGCAGGCAGTGTCCCTGATTCTAAGTGCACTCACAAGGCCACACTGAATGGTGAGAACACTGACTCTGGGTGAGGCTGGTTCCAACCAACCAATGGCAGCCACACATCTTGGAGTTGTTCAGTGACACTCTGGTGGTGTGAAGCTCCCACTGCACACACCCCAGGTCTATGCAACTTGACATTTGAAGCTTCTGGTGATATTCAGATTTGGGAGATGACACAATCCCCAGAGGAAAGAAAATGAGGAGTCACCAAGAAAAGAAATTAATGAAATTGAAGAATGCAACATGACAGAAAAAGAATTCAGAATAATTGTTGTACAATGCATTCACAGGTTGGATTGAAAATCAACAAATTATGCAATAATTAGGAAGAAATGAAAAGTGATATAGTTACAATCAAAAACACAATGGAAGATTTCAACAGGAGACTAGAAGAAGCATAGAACTGAATTACTGAATTAAAAGATAAGGTAGAGAAACAAGCTCAATCTGGACAGCAACTGGAAAAAAAAATAAAGTAGGAGGAGAGCCTAAGGGAGCTTTGGGAAAACACAAAACAAAGTAACATACAAATAATAGGGCTGCCAGAAGGACAAGATGAGCAGCAAGGATTAGAAAATCTATTTGAAGAAATGACAGAAAACTTCCTGGATATGAGGAAGAAAAAAGATATACAAGTACAGAGAGTCCCAAGCAAGATGAATCCCAAAAGACCCACACCAAGACATGCCATAATTACAATGGCAAATGTTCACGATAAAGAGAGAATCTTAAAGGCTACAAGAGAGAGATGAAGAGTTACCCCATCAGATTATAAAATGATTTCTCAAGCTAGAAGGGAACGGAAAGAGATATACAAAGTGACACAAAGCAAAGGACTGGATTAAAGAATACTCTATCCAGCAAGACTATGAATCAAAATTGAAAGGGAAATCAGGAGGTTTGCAGACTAAAAAACACAAAGGGAGTTTATTACTACCAAGCCATCAATGCAAGAAATGCTAAAGGGAATGCTGTAAAAAGAAGAAATAAAAAGGTAAGAAGGAACACTGAATCAAAATATAGAAATGGCTACAAACAAGTACCTTTCAATAATAACTTTAAACTTAAACAGAATAAATGTTCCAATCAAAAGGCATTGAGTGCTTAGATGGAAAAACAAAAACAAAAACAAACAAAAAACACACAAAACACAACCCAAATATATGCTGTCTATAAGAGACCCACCTCAGAAAAAAGGGACTTCATACAGATTGAAAATGAAGGGATGGAAAAACATCTTTCAGGCAAATAGAAAATAAAAAAAAGCTGGGGTAGCAGTACTTATTTCAGACAAAATAGACCTCAAAAAACAGGCCACAAAAGAGATAAGGAAGGCCCTTTCATAATAATAAAGGTATCAATACAATAAGAGGAAATAACCCTGAAAAACACACAATACAGGAACACCCAAATACATAAAACATCTCCTGGAAGATATAAAGGGAGAGATCGACAGCAATACAATCATAGTAAGGGACTTTATTTTTATTTTTTTAAATATATTTTATTGATTTTTTACAGAGAGGAAGGGGGAGGGACAGAGAGTTAGAAACATAGATGAGAGAGAGACATCAATCAGCTGCCTCCTGAACATCTCCTACTGGTGATGTGCCCACAACCAAGGTACATGCCCTTGACTGGAATCGAACCTGGGACCTTTCAGTTCACAGGCCGACACTCTATCCACTGAGCCAAACCATTTTTGTCAATAGTAAGGGACTTTAATACACCACTGACATCACTGGAAAATCCTCTAGACCACATGTGTCAAACACAAGGCCCGCGGGCCAAATCCGTCCCACCAGGCCTTGCAATGTGGCCCGCACCGCGCTGTCATCACTGCACTCCGCTGCGTTTCCATCACAATGACAGTTTATGACTGTTCAGTAAACCATTCGGCCCGCGATTTAGGCTGGATTTTAGATTTTGGCCCCTTCTCTGATTGAGTTCGACACCCCTACTCTAGACAAAAAAATCAGCAAAGAAACAGCAATTCTAAATGACTCACATTCTAAATGACTCACATTCTAAATCAGATGGACCTAATTGACATCTTCAGAGCATTTCACCCCAAAGCCATGGAATATATGTTCTCAAGTGCACATGGGGCATTTTCAAAAATAGACCACATATTGGGTCACAAGCAAAGTCTCCCCAAATTCAAAAAGATTGAAATCATATCAAGTATTTTCTCAGACCACAAAGGTATAATATTAGAAATAAACTACAATAATAAAAACAGCCCCAAAAATTCAAACACTTGGAAGCTCAATAGCATGCTATTAAACAATGATTGAGTTATCAATGAAATCAAAGAAGAAATTAAAAACATCCTGGAAAATAATGACAATCAATACACAACAATTCAAAATCTATAGGACACAATGAAAGCAGTCCGGAGAAGGAAGTTAATAGCTCTACAAGCCTACCTCAAAAAAAAAAACAAAACACACACACACACACACACACACACACACACACACACACACACAAATGATAGTGAATCATCTAACTCAACAACTCAAAGAATTGGAAACAGAGCAAAAATAAAAGCCCAGAGTGGGCAGAGAAAGGATAATAAAGATCAGCAAAAATGAATGACAAAGAGACAAAACACACACACACACACACACACACACACAATACAATAGATCAATAAGTCCAAGAGCTGGTTCTTTGAAAGGATAAACAAGATTGGTGAACCTCTTGCCAGACTTACCAAGAAGTACAGAGAGAGGACCCAAATAAACAAAATCAGAAATGAAAGAGGTGAAATAACAACAGACCTTGCTGAAATGCAAAGGATTATTAAAAAAAAAATACTATGAACAACTCTATTCCAACTAACTGGACAACCTGCAGGAAATGGACATATTCCTAGAAAAATACAAACTTCCAAAACTTACTCAGCAAGATTCTAAAAATCTCAATAGGCCAATAACTATGGAAAAAATTGAAGCAGTTATCAAAAAGCTCCCAGCAAACAAAAACCAGGTCCAGACAGCTTCACAGAGGAGTTATACCAAACATTCAAGGTAGAACTAAAACCTATACTCCTCAGACTATTCCAAAATATTCAAGAGGAAGGAACACTCCAAAGCTCATTCTATAAAGCCAGCATCACCATAATACCAAAACCAGATAAAGACAACTCAATAAAAGAGAATTACAGGCCAATATCCCTCATGAACATAGATGCTAAAATCCTCAACAAAATTCTAACAAATCAAATTCAGCAATACATAAAAAATATCATACACCATGACCAAGTGTGATTTTTTCCCTGGGATGCAATGTTGGCACAATATCCACGAATCAATAAATGTGATACATCACGTAAACAAATTGAGAGATAAAAATCACATAGTCATATCAATTGATGCAGAAAGAGCATTTGACAAAATCCAACACCCATTTTTTATAAAAACTCTCAACAAGGTGGGAATAGAAGAATCATACCTCAACATAATTAAAGGCATATATGACAAACCCACAGCCAACATCATACTAAATGGACAAAAACTAAAACCATTTCCCCTAAGAACAGGAACAAGACAGGGATGCCCCCTCTCACCACTCTTGTTCAATACAGTATTGGAAGTACTAGCCATTGTGATCAGATAAGAAGAAGAAATAAAAGGCATCCAAATTGGAAAAAGAAGTAAAACTGTCCTTATTCTCATATTACATGATGCTGTACATAGAAAACCTTAACGACTCCATGAGAAATTATTAGACTTAATAAATGAATTTGGCAATGTAGCGGGGACACAAAATGAATGCCAAAAAATATATAGCATTTATTTGCACCAATTGTGAACTTACAGAAAGAGAGACTAAAAAAAAACAATTCCATTTACCATTGCACCCCCAAAATTAAGATTCTTAGGAATAAACTTAACTAAGGAGGTAAAAGACCTATATGCGTAAAACTATAGGACTCTGAAAAAAAAAAAAGAGAGAGAGAGAGATAGAGGAAGACATAAACCGATGGAAGAACATACTGTGTTCATGGATTGGAAGAATCAACATAGTCAAAATGTCCATACTACCCTAAGCAATCTATAGGTTCATTGCAATCCCCATTAAAACACCAAGGTCATATTTCACAGACCTAAAATGAACATTCCAAAAATTCATCTGGAATAAAATAAAGATCCTGAATAGCTGCAGCAATCCTGAGAAAGAAGAATAAAGTAGGTGGGATCTTAATACCAGATATCAAGCTGTATTATACAAAGCCACTGCTCTCAAAACAGCCTAGTGGCACAAGATCAGACATATAGATCAATGGAATAGAATAGAGACCCCAGAAATTGATCCAAACCACTATGCCCAATTAATATTTGACAAAGGAGGCAGGAGCATACAATGGAGTCAAAGCAATCTCTTCAATAACTGGTGTTGGAAAAATTGGACAAATACATGCATAAAGATGAATCTAGACCACAAACTTATACCATACACAAAAGTAAACTCAAAATGGATACAGAACTTAAACATAAGACAGGAAACATAAAAATACTAGAGGAATCCACAGGCAATGAAATCTCAGACATATGCCAAAGCATTTTCTTCACTGATACTGCTCCTAGGGCAGTGGTCAGCAAATTGTGGCTTGCGAGCCACATGCAGCTCTTTGGCCCCTTGAGTGTGGCTCTTCCACAAAGTACCATGTGTAGGCACACTTGTATAGTGCGATTGGAACTTCGTGGCCCATGCACATAAGTCGGTTTTTGGCCTGGGTGAGTCTATTTTCAAGAAGTGGAGTTGGTTTGCATCTCTCGGATAATTAGTGACTTTGAGCATGTTTTCATGTGCCTTTTGGCCTTCCTTCTGTCTTCTTTTGAAAATGTTCTATTTAGGTCCATTGCCCATTTTTTAATCGGATTATTTATCTCCCTTTTATTTAGTTGTATAAACAACAATGCGGTACCATCTCACACCTGTCAGAATGGCCAACATCAACAAATCAACAAACGACAAGTGTTGGCGAGGTTGCGGAGAAAAAGGAACCCTCGTGCACTGCTGGTGGGAATGCAGACTGGTGCAACCACTGTGGAGAACAGTGTGGAGTTTCCTCAAAAAACTGAAAATGGAACTCCCATTTGACCCAGTAATCCCACTTCTAGGAATATATCCCAAGAAACTAGAAACACCAATCAGAAAGGACATATGCACCCCTATGTTCATAGCAGCACAATCTACAATAGCCAGAATTTGGAAACAGCCTAGGTGCCCGTCAGCAGATGATTGGATCCAAAAACTGTGGTACATCTACACAATGGAATACTATGCTGCCATAAAAAAGAAGGAATTCTCATCATTTGCAGCAACCTGGATGGAATTGGAGAACATCATGCTGAGTGAAATAAGCCAATCAATGAAAGAGAAACACCACATGACCTCACTCATTTGTGGATAATAAAGAGCATTATAAACTGATGAACCAAAAGATAGATATAGAGACAGTATATCAACAAGTAGACTGTCAAATTACAGCGGGGAGGGGAGGAAGATCTGGGGAAGATAAGAGATCAACCGAAGGACTTTTATACATGCTTATAAGTACAACCAATGGACACAAAACTCTGGGGAGGGAGGGGATGTGTGGGAGGGAAGGAGGGAGGGGGGCAAAAAAAATCAATAAAATATTTAAAAAAAAAAAACACCAAAAAACAAACAAAAAAAACAACAACATAAAAAAAAGAAAAAAAAAAAGAAGTGGAGTTGGAAGTAGGCGTGTTGGTCGGTCGGGTGAAGGGAGATGTGGCGCAGGCATGCCAAGGGATATGCAGCATGTGGGACGCGTGTGCTATT
Source organism: Pipistrellus kuhlii (assembly GCF_014108245.1). Lineage (NCBI taxonomy): Eukaryota > Metazoa > Chordata > Mammalia > Chiroptera > Vespertilionidae > Pipistrellus > Pipistrellus kuhlii. The sequence goes on from NW_023425547.1 coordinate 1,419,168, forward strand.
CATGCAGAGTTGAGTGAGCCAGTTAGTCAGAAGTCTCATTGTGCAGTTGTTAGTGTTAGTCGCATCCACAAATCACTCGAGGGTAACAAAAGTACCTACTCGAAGCATAAAGTTACCTGTATTTTTCCAATCAGCTGCAAATCCTACAGGTATTTTTGTCATCAATTTAAGAATTGTAATTATTTTGTGTTGATAGCTTTATTATTACAAAATGAAACTTTTTTTAGGTGCCCTGTTTGATATGGCTACAAAGAAGAAGAAAAATGGAATACAAAAACCTTGAATTTAAAGTTGAATTGACAGAGAGTTTCGCATTTATTTAAAACTTAAATGGCCTTCTGATCTATCTTATTTGTTAGGAAAAATTGGCACATAACAAGAAATCAAATTTGGAGAGACACTTTAAAACTAAACACATGTCATTTAGTACTAAATATCCTGTTGGTGATGCAAGGAAGAAAGCAGTTGAGGAACTTTAGAAGAATCAAGAAAAATCAAGTTCTGTTTTTAATTACTGGATGCAATTTTCCAACAATGTTAATATTGCAAGTTTTGTGGTTAGTCAAGAGATTGCTAAAAGAGGAAAACCATATAATGATGGCGAATACATAAAAAGTTGTTTCATAAATGCATCTGAAGAGCTATTTCAGGATTTTAAGAACAAAGCAGATATTCTAAAAAAATAAAAATAATAGAGTTACCATTGTCTGTTAAAACAGTGAAAGATAGAACAGTAAATTTCTTTGAATATAATTGATCAGCAAGTTGAAGATCTTAAATTGGTTTCAGCTTTATCAATAGCAGTTGACGAGTCTTGTGACATAAATGATACAAAGCAAGTTTCACTTTTTGTACAATTTATTTCATCTACAGGTCCTAAAGAAGAACTTTTATGATTATTGCTACTCAAAGGTCAAACATGTGGAGAGGATATAGCAAATGCTGTAATTGAGTGCATTGAAAAACATCATATCCCACTCAATAAAATTGTCTCAATTTCAACAGACAGGGCGAAAAGTATGACCAGCATAAGAAATGGGTTTGTTGCTATTTTGAAAGAAAAAAATTAATCATAAGATACTTACTTACCATTGCATCATTCGTCAAGAAGCACTTTGTGCACAGACATTTCCAGAAGAAATTTGCAAAGTTATGGAATTGCTGATTAACATTATCAACTCCATTATAGCTAAAGCTCTTAATTACTGCCAATTTAAATAATTTTTAGTTGAAATGGAGAGTGAGTATGAAGATCTTCTGCATAACAAGGTACATTGGTTATCAAGGAGAAATATTTTGAAATTTTCTTATTAATAGAAATTAAAGCATTTATCCTTGAGAAGAGTGTTCATTTTCAGGAACTATCTATCGATCAGTGGACCCATTATTTTCTTTCATGGTAGACATTATGTCTCACCTAAATCAGCTTAATTGTAAACTACAGGGGAAAGGAAACAATTTATTTTTCCGATGTTAGAAGAAGTTATTTCATTCGAAAACAAATTATCTCTTTTTGCTCAAGATTTTGAAAGAGAAACTTTGATTCACTTTCCAAGCCTGTTGAAACATAGTTGAGAAAATAATTCTGATATTGAGATTTGCTATTTCAAAACAACACTTTTAAATATGAGGGAAGCTTTTCTCAACAGGTTTCAGAAATTCAGAAACAGCAAAGCGACGTTAGACTTTATTAAAAAGCCTCTTAATGCTACTGTAACAGAATTAAATTTTCTCCCTTTAATATTGACAATGGCAACTTTGAAATGCAATTGCTGGATTTAAAAAATAAAGAATTGTGAAGCTCGAAATTTGAACATCTTTGTGCTGATATAGAAATATTAGAGAAAAACAAATGTGAACTTAGTTCACAGCACAAGTGGTTTGCTTTGAAAGACCTGGAGAAGGAAGATATGTTGATTTTCAATACCTGGAATAGTATTCCTGACTCATATAGTCAACTGAAAATACTAGTGTTTGCTGTTCTTTCCTTATTCTGGTTTACATATTTATGTGAACAATAATTTTCAAGCATGAACCTTATCAAGATTAAACTGAGAAGTCGTCTTATTGATGAGAACCTGGAATTGTGCCTAAAATTAAAAACAACATACAAACCTGACTTACCCAAACTTTCAAAGGAGATGCACATAAGTGTCAGTCATTGTCGTGATTTAATTTTATGGATATTGTAAGGTAAATTGTAAAGAATTTAATTTTATCAATAAATAATATTGTTATTAAGTATGATATCAAGTTTATCCAAAAAACCTATAGTTTAACTAAGACTTAAAACTTTAAGTAAAGTTTATTAAGTTAATTTTAGGCAACATTGTTGAGTGAAAGGAGATGTAGTGTTGATGACTGAGAAAGATTATATTGAGATGGTTTGGACATATAGAGAGGATGAACAAAAAGAGATAGAGGAAACGAGTATACAAGATGAGTGTGGATGGGAGAGTTGGAATTGGTCGACCTCAGCGAATGTACCTCAATCAGACAGAGTATGTTTTTAGCAAAGGCTAGTTTAGTAGTACCCTAATTAAGTTAATAACAATGTACCTACCTATATAGTTTAAGTTTAAAAAATTTGGTTCTCAAAAGAAATTTCAATTATTGTACTGTTGATATTTGGCTCTGTTGACAGATGAGTTTGCCAACCACTGTCCTAGGGCAATAGAAACTAAACAGAAAATAAATAAATGGGACTAAATCAAAATAAAAAGCTTTTTCACAGCAAAATAAACCATCAACAAAACAACAAGAAAGCCCACTGCATGGGAGAATATATTTGAAATTTTATCTCCAATAAGGGTTTAATATCCAACATTTACAGGGAATTCATACAACTTAACAAAATGAAGATAAACAATCCAATAAAAAATGGACAACGTGCCTAAATAGACACTTTTCAAAAGAAGACACAAGGAAGGACAAGAGACATATAAAAACTTACTCCAAGTCACCAATTATCAAAGAAATGCAAATCAGAATGACAATGCAGTATCATCTCACACGTGTCAGAATAACTCTCATCAACAAATCATCAAATGACAAGTATTGGCAAGTATGCAGAGAAAAAGGAACCCTTTTGCACTGCTGAAAGGAATGCAGATTGGTGCAGCTTCTGTAGAGAACAGTGTGGAGTTTCTTCAAGAAACTAAAAATGGGACTCCCATTTGATTCTGACATCCTACTTCTGGGAATATATCCCAAGAAACTAGGAACATCAATCGGAAAGTACAATATATATGCATCCCTGTGTTCATAGCAGCACAATTCACCATAGCTAAGATTTGGAAACAGCCTATGTGCCCATCAGCAAATGAGTGGATTAAAAAACTGTGGTACATCTACACAGTGGAATACTGCACTGCTATTAAAAAAAGAAGGAATTCTTACCATTTTTAACAGCATGGATGGAACTGGAGAGCATTATGCTAAGTGAAATAATCCAGTCAGAGAAAGATAAATACCACATGATCTCACTCACTTATGGAATATAATGAACAACATCAACTGATGAACAAAAACAGATCCAGAGACAGAGAAGCAGTGATCAGACTCTTAAACATTAGAGGGAAGGTAGGGGAGTATGGGGGTAAGGGGTAAGGATCAACTGAAGGTCTTATATGCATGCATATAAGTCAAACCAATGACACAGACACCAGAGGGGTGAGGGCATGAATGGAGAACATTGGGGGGTTAATGTGGGGATGAGGACACATATGTAATACCTTAATCAATAAAGAAATTAAAGATTGGAAAATAAGACACAGTGTAGCTGATTGGATAAGAAAGCATGACATATATATATATATATATATATATATATATATATATATATATATATATATTCAAGAGACCCACCTCAGAACAAAATATTCACACGTACTGATAGTGAAGGCATGGAAAAAATTTTCCATACAAGTGGACACAGGAAAAATTGCAGGATAACATTTATATATGATGAAATAGACTTTAAAGCAAAGGCCATAAGAAGAGACAATGATAGCAACTTCATAATACTGAAGAGATCAACGCAAGAGGATAAGACCCTGGTAAACATATTTGTGACCTATATAGGAGCACCTAAATATATATTAAAAATGGTGGACTTTAAAGGAGAGATTGACAGCAATACCTGTATAGTAGCAGGCTTAAAACCCCACAGACATCACTGGATAGATCTTCCAGACCCCCCAAATAACCAACAAGGAAAGATAAATCTTAACATACTAGATTAGATGGATTTAATATCACCCCAAAGCTGTAGGATTTTTTTTCAAGTGCACATGGTTAAATCTCAATGATAATCCACATGTTAGGACACAAAATAAGTATCTACTAGCCCAATAAGATTGAAGTCATATCAAGCATCTTCACAGATTGCAGTGGCAAGAAACTAGAAATCAATTACAATTAAAAGAGTAAAAAATATTCAAGAAATAATAAAGCATGTATTAAACAATGAAGGGTTACCAATGGAATCTAGTAAGAAATTAAAAAAAAACTTTCTGAAAAAAAATTAAAATGAACACAACAAACCAAAATCTATGGAACATTGCAAAAGCAGTACTGAGAGGGAAGTGCATAGCATTACATGCCTATTTCAAGAAACAAGAAAAACCTTTAATGAACTATCTGACACTACAACTAAAAGATTAGAAAGATAGCAAAGAAGGAAAGCTTAGAATAAGTGGAAGGAAGGAAATAATAAAGATTAGGGCAGATTTAAATAATATAGAGACTAAAAAATAAAACACAAAATATCAATTAATCCAAGAGTTGGTTCTTTGAAAAAATAAAATAAATTGATAAACCTTTAGCCAGATTAATCAAGAAACAGAGAAAACCTAAATAAATGAAATCAGAAACAAAAGTGTCAAGAAACTATGTTTTTTCTTTTTTCTTCATTTGATTTTACCTTTTGAGTTATTACATTTTTTTTGTATTCAGCATTATTACTACTCCTACTACTATTTTACCTTTTTTATCTTATTTGAAGAAAATTAAAGTGCAAGTGTGTGAACTTTGGAACTGTGTGCAAGTCTGCACAGTCCTTTTTTCTTCCTTGGGTCTAAGCAGCCGGCACACTTTTAAATTTTTTAGGCTGTCCCTTTGCGTCATATCAAAATGGGTTGCTTTTTAGAGGTCCCTTCTGTTAGTAGCTCTTTGGACCCCCTTCCACATTCATAGATCTTGCCATCCCCAACAGCCATGAATTTCTCTAGGTGGAGAGTTCCCCCAGTCTTCCAGCTCCAGCAGTGTTTGCTTTTCTCTGTCCTGTTAGAACCAAAGACCTCACCTAATCCTAGGAAAAATCTAACTTTTCTGTGATGGAGTGTAGAGCTCCTATGAATCTATGTGTTTGCCCCAATTGGAGACTGGTGTTCTGGGGTTCGCAATTGTTCAGTGAGTGCCACAGTTGTAGATTTTCAGGCTTCTGATAACATCAACTTTCTGCTTCAAGATGGCCCACTCTCCATGTCCGAGCTGGTGGCTCCTGGAAGGAACCCAGCAGCAGTGCGGGCTTCCAGGTCAGGGGAGCCCAGTCTAGCAGTCCCCCACCTTCTCCTGGGGTATGGCTGTCCCCTAACTCTCCAATAAACACTCCTCATGCTACCCTCAGCTGTTCTCTCTATCTTCTCCGGGACAAGGCTCGGACATGTCTGTCTATTCTACTGCCATTTTTTTCCTATGGCTTGGATGACTTTTACAGTGGTGCCTCGCATAAAGAACGCCTCGCACAGCGAACGCTGCACACAACAAACTTCATTTCATGATTCATACAACGAGCTTCGTTTCACACAACGAAGTCGCCCGAGCTTCCACGACCGCTTTGCCCGAGCTTCCACGATCGCTGCCGATGTATTGCATCCTTCCGCGCAGGCACTGCAGGCAGTCGTTAGTCACTGCGCTTAACTTAAGCACGTATCGCGGCAATCGTTCTTCATTACTAATTAAATCACGCACGTATCACGGCAGTCGTCCATTTAAGTTAAACTCAATATTTTTTTTATATCATGGCTTCTAAAAAAAGCAGGAAGGTGATTTCTGTTGAAATGAAACAGGACAATGCTCAAAGGGAAGCGTCATCTGATAACGAGGAGCAACAATCAAACAATCAACCAATCCCAACTGCTGACATCAAGAACATCCTGGTCAAATGGAAAGCAGTTCAGGAGTTTACCAATGCCCACTATCCGGATTCAGCTGAAGCAAACAGGATCAATGATCTTTACTCCGATACTCTTGTCCGTTATTTCTGGCAGATGTTGGAGAAAAGAGAAAAACAAACGACTTTGGACAGGTTTTTCATGAAACCATCGGCCAAAAAGCAGAAAATGGATGAAGATGTGCAAGATTCGGTAGACTCTACTTAGTCTGTCTTAAAATTAAAAAAATGTGTGTGTGTTTTTTTTTTAAATTATGTTTTTAGATGTATCTAAATAAAAATAATAACAAAAGATTTATCTTTTTTTATGTCATCTTAGCATATTTTATGCTACAGAACGAATTATTTTTTTTAACATGTTATGGGAAAACACGTTTCACATAACGAACTTTTCGCATAACAAACTTGTTCCTGGAACGAATTAAGTTCGTTGTGTGAGGCACCACTGTATTTCTTCTTTTTTCCTGATAGCTGTGGTGAAGACTTCCAGTACTATGTTGAGTAAGAGTGGTAAAATTGAACATTCCTTGTATTCCTGTTCTTAGGGGAAATGATTATTATCCATTCAGCTACTGTATATATTTTTATTGGAGCATTCAAGCCATTTACATTTAAAGTGATTATCCAGTGGAACATATTTATTGCCATTTTATTCTTTTAGCTATCTTTATCTCCTCCTACTCTTTCTTCCTCTTCCCACTTCTTCAAGAGAATCATTTAACTTTTCTTGTAATACTGATTTAGTTGTAACAAAGAACTTTAGCTTCTTCTTGTCTGGGATCATATTTATTTCTCCTTCAATTTTAAATGCTAGCCTTGCTGGGTAAGGTAGTCATGTTTGTAGGTCCTGGATTTCTATCACTTTTCATATTTCATGCCAATCCTTTCTAGTTTAAAATGTTTTTGTTGAGAAGTCATTTGACATGGTGATGAAAAAATAAAAATAAGTAAAATAAAATGAAGAGGGCAAAAAACAAACAAACAAACAAACAAAACCCAGAAATGTGCTAACAGTTATATAGGAGGTTCCTTGTTGGTAACTGTCTATTCCTTATAGCTTTTAAAATATTTTCTTTGTCTTTAGCATTTTGCATCTTGATTTTGATGTTTCTTGATGTAGGCCTCTTTAAGTCCATCTTAACTGGCACTTTCTGTACTTCCTGGACTTTTGGTCATTATTTCTTCAAATAGGTTCCTGGTCCCTTGCTCTCTCTCTCTTCTCCTTTTGTGACCCCTACCATGTGGATGCTGTTATGACTCATGTTATCCCTAAAGTCCATTAAACTCTCATTATTATTTTTTTTTCTTTTTGGTACTCTTATTGAGTGTTTTATTCTACCTTGTCTTCCAAATTACTAATTTGATAATCTGCTTTATTCAACTTACTCTTTATTCATTCCAGTATATTCTTAATTTCAAATACTATATTCTTCCTTTCTTACTGGCTCTTTTTTTATGGTTTCTATGTCCAATTTCATGCTGTTGAGCATCCTTATAACTGTTGCTTTGGACTTTATATCTGATAAGTTTCTTGTTTACATTTCAGTTAACTCTTGTTCTGGAGATATATACTGTTGTTTTATTTAAGGCCTGTTTCTTGTCTCCCCATTCCAGCTGCCTCTTTGTGTTTATTTCTGTATATTATGTAGATCTGTTATGACTCCCAGTATTTGTGAGTAGGCCCTGTGTAGTAGCTGTCCTGTGGAGTCTATTGGTATAGTTTCCATAAATATTTGAGTGGGGTGCTCCAAGAATGTCCCTTGTGTATGCTATGTGGACTTTTCTGTTGTAATTGGTTGTTGATTGCTATTGGCCTGTCCATGTGTCTAATCAACATTCTATCTGGATGACTGTGAAGCTCAACACTGACCATGGCATGTAAGCTGCTGTACTGGTGTTCACCACATGAAGTGTAATTCACCTAAACAGGGTTTGGTGCCTGACAATATGTCCCTGTGGATATGCTACTTGTGAAGCTTATTGGACCCTGCTGTGTTGTCTAAAGCTGGCCACTGAATGTGTTGGTTCTGGACTTTTGGGAGAGATTCTGCTGCAGACCAATGTAAGGCACTCCCTATGACTGGCCCTTGGAAATCTGTTAGAAGCTACAAGTGGTACATAGTTTTCTGGATGACTCTGCTGGGCCTGGTTTCACATGGAAAGGACCATACTACAAACCAAGTCCAGCTTTTACCAGCATCCAGCTCAGAGGTTGATCAACAAAAGTCTTAAGTCACCATGTAATCTACCTCTGCCTGCCTCCACTTGCCAGTTGCCTGTTAGGCTTGGTCCTTGAAAGAGCTTCTGGCTATAGTCATTAGCAGGGCATAAGCTCCACATGTGGGGCAAGAAGGAGTCCAAAGGGTGGGGCAATGTTTTTCCCACCAAGGAGGAGGGGAGTTATTCACCCAAGAAATATGGAATCTAAAATTTAGAATGATTCAGCACAGGGCTCCTGGTGGCTATTTCTTCAGCACTCTACCAAGAACCATAAAATCCAGACTCTCCACACACAAATATAGTGTGCTCCAACCTCTCTGTGTTGTAGCTCAGGATGAATGGCTTCACATGAAAACTTTGCAATGGTTCTGTATGTGAGTGCCAGTGTCTCTAGAAGACTTCTGTCTCTTCCTGGAATACAGCAACCCTACTGCTTTTTATAGCCTGAATTTATATGGGTTCTCTTCCCAGCTTTGTTGCTTTTGGATGGGAAGCCCAAATTAGGGTTTAGACACCATGATTCTCAGGGTGAACTCCTGCATCTAAGATATCCTCCCAGAACCTCAGCCACAGCTTGTGTCTGCAAGGCCAGCCCTTTTTGCATCTGAGCCCTTCTTACCAGCCATGATGTGGCTTCTTCTGTAAATCTTTGGTTATAAAACTTCTGTTCACTTAATCTTCAGTTGGCTTTTCAAGATTATTGCTCTATAATTTAGTTGTAATTCCAGTTTGATCCTGGTCAGAGCTGAGTGTAGCTTCCACCTGCTCCTCAAACATCTTAGATCACTGTGAGGAGGTTCTTGGTGTCTCTGAGCAACACTAGTAATACAGCTAGTAATAAATATTAAAATAGAAAAGTTATGCCTAAAAAAGTGCAAATACTTAAAATAACCATATTATATTATTACCATAACCCAACTTATTGCATATTCTTTTGATATTGCAGAGTGGTTTATCATGTCCAGAGAAGTATTCATTAAAAAAAAAAATGTGCCTGAAGGAGAACCAAGATGGCAGCATAGGTAAACACATGTACTTGCTGCTTCACACAACCACATCAAAACTATGACTAAAAGACAAACCAAATATCATCCAGAACCATGAGAAGGATGACTGGGTGGATGTTATAAATAGAAGGAAAAATGAAAAGTGCATTGAAACTGGTAGGAGGTGCAAAGGTGCGGAGGTATGGAGGCACACGTGAAATGGGCTGGCAAGTGGGTGTGCTGTTGTTGTTTTTTGTTGTGTTGTTTTTTTTGTTTGTTTGTTTTTCAATCAGGAGGAAGATACAAGCTCCCAATTTCTCTGAACTCCAGTTTCAGGTGAGACTCTGGGGACCCAGACTCATACAGGGAGAAACTGGACTGACTGGCATTGGGCAGGAATGTGATGACGGCTTTCTCTCAGAGATGCTCACAGTGATCATTGTTCCTGCATAGGGCTGCAGGATACAGAGACACAGAGACAGCTGACTGGCATCCATTGCTGTTTGCTCCAACCTGGTGATTTCCTGAGACCACACCCCACCAAATTTACAACCCCATTCAAGCTGTGGACAGAGGCTTTTGCATATGAATGGCCTGTCCTTTTGCAATCTTAAACCTAACAACTATAGCTGGGTCACAGAACTCCAAAGCTTCCAAAAAAAATGCCTAAGGCCCAATAGCACTGCCTGCATTGCTTCACAGCTGGGCCTCATCTGAGCACTTCTAAACCCCAAACAAAGAGGAGGAATCTGCATATATCTCTGTAGCTTTTGCTGGGTGACCTCAGGCAGTGACTGACTATGAACTTCCTTGGAGATCCAAGAGACAGTGTAATCAGTGGTCAGAGTGAGACCATACCAGATTACAACTCTTCACATCCATAAGAATCACACTCAAGGGGAAGACTCGGTGAGCACTAAAGCCCACTAAAGTAAGTTCTGCCCCATAAGAGTGTCACCAGCACACCAGTTTTCCCATTGTAGACACAGCTGGTCCTCACATCCAATTGGCCTGGAGGTCAATTCCTCCCAGTTATACCAACAACAATCAAGGCTTAACTACAACAAGACTGTGCACACAGCCCACAAAGGGGTGCACAAAGGGGTGCATCACCACAGGTAATTGGGTTGGCCAAGCCATTAGGCCCTATAGGAAACCTAGCACACAAGGCCACTCTATCAACACAAGGAAACAGCCAAAATGCAGAGGAAAAATAAAACAGGTCACAAATGAAAGATATGAATGAAAGTAAACTACTGGATATAGAGTTCAAAACCACAGTTATAAGGTTACTCAAGAATCTTCTAGAAACCTCTGAAAAATTTAGTGAGATCCTCAAGGATATGAAAAAGGACCAATTAGAAAGTAAACATACAATGACTGAAATAAAGAATAATACTATACAGAGATACAACAGCTGACTATAGGATCCCAAGTATCAAGTAAAATATTTGAAATATGAAGAAGCAAAAAACAACAAACCAGAAAAGCAAAAAGAATAAAAAATATGAAGATAGTGTAAGGAGCTTCTGGGACAACTTCATGCATACCAACATCTGAATTATGGGGATGGCAGAAGAAGAGAGAGGGGAAGATATTGAAACCTATTTGAAGAAATAATGACAGAAAATGTCCCCTACCTGGTGAAAGAAATAGACTTACTAGTCCAGGAAATGCAGAGAACTCCAAACAAAAGGAATCTAAAGAGACCACACCAAGACACACCATAATTAAAATGCCAAGGGCAAAAGACAAAATGAGAATCTTAAAAGCAGCAAGAGAAAATCAGTTAGTTACCTACAAGAGAACACCCATAGGACTGTCAGCTGATTTTTCAACAGAAACTATGCAGGCCAGAAGGGAATGGCAAGGAATATTCAAAGTAATGAATAGTAAGAACCTACAACCAAGATTACTCTATCCAGCAAAGCTATAATTTGAATTGAAGGTCAGATAAAGAGCTTCACAGATAAGCAAAGCTAAAGGAGTTCATCACTGCCAAACCAGTATTATATGAAATGCTGAAGGGTATTCTTTTAAGAAGAGAAAGTAGAAGAAAAAGATGGTAAAAATTATGAACAACAAAGTGACAAAAAATACGTATTTATCAACAAGTGAATCTAAAAATCAAGTGAATAAAAAATCTGGTGAGCAGAATAAACTGATGAATATAATAGAATTAGAGGCATAGAAAGGAAGTAGACTGACAATTCTCGGGTAAGGGTATTGGGAGTGTGGGAAGAAATTGGACAAAAATCTTACACCTATGAATGGGGGGTGTGTGTGGTAACTGGGTGGAGCAGAGTTATAGGGGGAAAAGGGGAACTGTAATAATCTGAACAATAAAGATTTATTTAAACAAAATGTGCTTGAACCTTGGTTGTCCACTAGAATCCACATATACAGGCTGAAATGAATGAAAGATAATGATAGAACTAGCATCTTAATTGACAATTTCTCATGCAGAAGAATTTTAAAAATCAAGTGCAGATGTACTAGGAGACTTATTTTAATGTTCACATGAGTAAATAATGCAAACAGTCCAAATTAATGTATAACTAGTTTTCAAATAGTTCAAATTTAGTGTATCACACATTTATATATTTGAAGGTGAATTATTTTAATTCAATTGGTGAAAAAATCTACAATATATTCCAAAAATGAAATTAAGATCAAATGTCTGTGCATTTTTGGAAGTATTTCCATTAGACCCATTAATCATTGCCTGATAGCACCATAAATAATCAGTGAGAGCAGAAATTATCTAATTATCTTTAGACATGTGTATATTATTTTATTTTATTTGTAATTAAATTTATCGGGGGATATTGGTTAATAAAGTCATATAGGTTTCAAGTGTACAATTCTTTTGTACATCATCTGTATATTGCATTGCAGACCAGTGTCTTTTATTTATTTACTAGAGGCCCTGTGCATGAAATTTGTGCACAGGGGTGTGTGTCTCTCAGCCCAGCCTGCACCCTCTCCAGTCTGGGAACCTTCAAGGGATATCTGACTGCCATTTAGGCCCAGGTAGGATCAGGCCTAAATGGGCAGTCAGACATCCCTCTCACAATCCAGGACTACTGGCTCCAAACTGCTCACCTGCCTGCCTTCCTGACTGCCCCTAACCACTTCTTCCTGCCAGCCTTATCACCCCCTAAAACTACCCTGCCTGCCTGTTTGCCCCTAACTGCCCTTCCCTGCTGACCTGGTCCCATCCCAACTGCTCTCCCCTATAAGCCTGGTCTCCGCCCCCCAACTGCCCTTCTCTACAGGCCAGGTTGCCCCCTGTTTTCCTTTTCTACCAGCCTGGTCACCCCTAACTGCCCTCCCCTGCTGGCTATCTTGTGGCAACCATCTTGTGTTCACTTTGGGGAATTCATCTTTGACCACATGGGGTATCCATCTTGTGTTTTGGAGTGTTGGTCAATATGCATATTATCCTTTATATTAGATTAGATAGGATTAGATATGATAGAGATCTGGTGCTCGGTTGGGGGCTGGCTGGTTTGTCCTGAAGGGTGTCCCAGATCAGGGTGTGGGTTCCTTTGGGGTGTGCGGCAGCCTGGGAAAGGGGCCTGTGGTGGTTTGCAGGCCAGCCACAAACCTTGGTGACCCAAGTGGAAGCCCTGGTATCTGGGATTTATTTATTTTCTATAATTGAAACTTTATAGCCTTGATCAGAGGCCTGAGCCTTCCAAGGCAGAAAGCTTAGATTCCTCCAATGCTGGGGGAAATCCAAGCCTCCTCCTCTCTCCATGGCTGTAACTATCTTGGTTGGGTTAATTTGCATGGCTGGTGGGTGTGACTTTTTGGGTGTAGCAGAGGTGCAGTCAACTTGCATATTACTCTTTTATTAGGATATTTACATATTTGTAAATCCATATCTGAGGATATGGTTTTATCAATTTTTAGAGAGAGAGAAATCGGAGAGAGAAAGTGAAACATCAATGTGATAGAAAAAGTTTGATTGGTTGCTTCCTGTACACATTCAAACCAGAGATCAAACTCACAACCTAGGTATGTGCCCTGACCAGAAATCAAACCTGCAAAATTTTTATATGCCTGAAGATGTTCTGACCAAATGAATCACTTGGTCAGGACTACACCAGTGTATATTACACTGTGGTTTATAGACTTTTAAGAAGTCAGGAGGAGAGGAACCAAGATGGCAACATAAGTAAATGCCCATAATAGCAACCTCCCACAACTATATAAAAATTACAAAAAAAAAAAAAAAATACAGAAACACCATCATTAAGAACCACCTGAAATCTGGATGAATAGAATTCATACAACTAGAGAATTAAAAAAGCAACCAGACTGAACCTGGTAGGATGGGTGAAGGCATGGATCAGGCAGCTCTGATACTTACATGTTAAATGTTTTTAATCAGGAGGAATATCATGGATGAGAAGGCCTTCTCTGATGAGCAATGGGTCCCATTCCCACACCAAGCCCCCAGTACAGAGTCCCAGTGTTGGGAAGAGATGTCCCCATAATTTTGGGCTATAAAAACCAGTGGGAATTGTAGCTGAATTACATGGAGACTGCTGGAGTCTCATGCAGTTCCTCTTAAAGGGCCTACACATGGACTTCCTTAGACTCTCTCCCTCTGAGTTGCTATACCAGAACAGCAGCTTGAAAGGATCCAGGGACATATAGGGAGTAACTAAATGGTCTGGAATCAGGGAAATAACTGGGCAGGACAGCTTTCTCCCAGATAAAAGTGCTGGGATCTCCCCCTACAGGGCTGACTTGCAGGTACAAAGATCTTAATCTCCATCAACCCATCTCACACTGTTTACCCTGTCCTGATGATTCCCTGAGATCCCATCTCACCCAGTTTGCAGTCCCATCCAATCTGTTTGCAGTGTCTTTTCTATGTAAAATGGTCTGTCCCAGCTCACGTTTTGGACTTTACAAAAATATCTCAAATAATCAGTAGCTGAACTCAGTGTGTCTCATACCTGTCAATAAGTGGCCCCAGGCAGGCCTGGAACTAGCAGCAGCTTCCTAAGGCTCATAGCTTGGCCTCTCCTGGGAACCTCTAAGTCTAACACATCTATAGATTGTTCTATAGGTTGTGCTGGATGTCCTGATGCAGGGCACAGGCAGTGGCTGACTTTGCACTTCTTGGGAGGTCCCAGAGCCAGTGAATCCAGTGGACAGCTTCAGACCATGCCAGATTACAACTCTATCACATTTGTTAACACACTCAAGGGGAAGACTCAGTGAGCATCAAAGCCCCACTGAAGCAAGTCCTGCTTCATATCAGTATTTCCTGCACAGCAACTCTCTCACTGTAGTAATATGTGTTCCTGACATCAAATTGGCCTTGAGGTCAATTGCTCACAGTGACAGCAACAATAATCAAGGCACAACTACAACAGGATTGTGTACATAGACCACACAGGGGTATACCTAGAATGCCCAGCTCAGGTGACTTGGGAAACTGAGCCACTAGGCCCTACTGGACACATACTACCCAAGGCCATTCTACAAATTCCCAGAGACATAGCAGCCCTACATAATACATACAAACAAACAGGAGGCAGCCAAAATGCATAAACAAAGAAATATATCATAAATGAAAGAACAGAAGAAGAACTAAATGAAATGGAAACAATCAAACAACTAGATACAGAGTCCAAAATAATAGTTATAAGAATGTTCAATGAACTTAATCAAAGCTTCAAGGAACTTACTGAAAATTTCAAAGAAGTTAGTGAAAACATCAGAGACATGAAAAAGACCAGTCAGAAATGAAGGCTACATTAATTGAAATGAAGAATATTTTATAGGGAATCAACAGTAGAGCAGAGGATGCTGAGAATCAAATCAGTAATCTGTAATATGAGGAAGCCAAAAAAACAAACCAAAAAACACACAAAACACCCAATCAGAAGGGCAAAAATAAATAAAAGAAAAAAATAAAGATAGTGTAAGGAGCCTCTGGGATAACTTCAAGTGTGCACACATTTGCATCATGGAGATACCAGAAGAAGAAGATAGGGAGAAAGGAATTGAAAACTATTTAAAGAAATAATGACAGAGAACTTTCCCTACCTAGTGAAAGAAATAGACATACAATTCCAGGAAGCACAGAGAGTACCAAACAAGAGGAACCCAAAGAGGCCCACATCAAGACACATCATAATTACAATGCCAAATGTTAAAGACTAAGATAGAATCTGAAATGCAACAAGATAAAAGCAGTTAGTTACATACAAGCAAGCATCTATATAACTGTCATCTGATTTGAAGGTCAGTAGGGAGTGGCAAGTCATAGTCAAAATGATGAAAGGCAAGGACCTACAATCAAAATTACTCTACACAGAAAAACTATCATTTAGAAGTGAAGGTCAGATAAAGAACTTCACAGACAAGAAAAAGCTATATGCGTTTATTACCACCAAACCAGTATTCCATTAAATGTTGAAGGGTCTTCTTTCAGAAGAAGAAAAAAAGATTAGATTAAAATATGAACAATAAGATGGCAATAAATACATATCTATAAACAATTGAATCTAAAGTTAAAAATAAATGAACAAGGAATCTAATTAAAATAAACTGATGACCGTAGACATAGACAATAAGGTGGTGAAGGCCTGGAGTGGGGTTGGGGTGGGGTGTGATAGAAGGGGTCAATGTGGGGGAAAAGGGAACATCTGTAATACTTTCAACAATAAAGATTTTTAAAAAATAAACTGATGAATAAAATAGAACCAGAGTCACAGAAACATGGACTGACTGAGGAATCTCAGAGGGAAGGAGGGTGGGAAAGAGATTAACCAAAAAATTTATATGCATACTAGAGGCCCAGCCTGAGCCCTCTTGCAGTCCAGGAGCCCTATGATTGATTGCCTCACAGAGGGAGCCCCACCCACCACTGCTGTCGGGGTAGCCTGGGCCTCCCTCTTTTGGGTGATCGTGGGGCAAAGGCGTCCCCCCCCTTGACCAACTGCATCTTGGCAGTGGCAGTCAGTGCTGGGTTGCCATGGTCCCCACAACCCTGGAGGGTCCGAGGGGTCAGCAGTTCAGCCCTCTTGCCAGTCCCTGCACCTCAGAACCTCCTGTGCATCCAGCCTAGCATTTGGTCATCTGTTCGGTCATTTTGTACATTATAGACCCTGGCTCTTTATATATTAGTATATGCACAACCCATGGGCACAGACAAGAGAGTGGTGAAGACCTGGGGTCGGAGGGATCTGGGTGGAGGAGGGCATTGAGGATGAGGGGTACATCTGTAATACTATCAACAATAAATATTAAATAAATTACAGATGTCACTCTCCCCTACTTCCCCCCACTGACTCACTCCTCCCCACTCCGACCCCCTTCCAGGTCGTTACTGTAGTATTGTCTGTGCATGTAAGTTCCTTTATTAATCTTGTCCCACCCAGCTCCTTCCCTCTGAGAATCATCTCAAGGCCTTCATTTATTTCTCAAGCCTAAATCATCTGGATATCATCTAAAATCCATTTTAATTTAATCCCTCTTTGCCAAAGCTATATACTATTGTTTGCTTCAGGGATACCAACTGCGTTTTTTAACCTAGGTATTTCACCACATCCCACCACACACAAATAATAATCATTCTTGCCTTTGCAACTTTGTGCCCACCATTTCTTTTGCCTAGAATAACATTTCCTCTTCCGTACCTATACAGTTTTTATCCCTACTTCAATATTCAACACAAGTATGATAACTCCCATGAAGACATTAATAACCATGAATTTATAACTATTGGCACTCACATTTCTCTCCTTTCTTATTTGACTACCATATTTATCATCCATGCCATAAAACTTAATACTAAAGAACAGCGGAAACCTCAAAGTTGGAAGAAACCTGAAAAGCTATTTGGTGTAACTTTCTACTTAGGAAAAGGCAGTTCAAGAAATCCTGCATCCCAGTCACTCAGGGAATGTATTTAACATAAAGATTCCTGGGTCTTAAGTTCACCCTCTGGATCAGAATTTTATTTATCAGGCCTAGAAACCTCCATGCACATCTTTCTGTGGCATGGTGTTATGCCCAAGCAAGTTTAAGAACTGTGGGTGTAATTTGACCTGTCACTCAGCCCAGGAACTGTTGTTTTCCTAGGAAAAGCCCAGAGTTATTTTATTCATTGGTATTTATTCCCCATGTTCTGGTACTGTCTAGCTAAGCAGTCAGCGGTTCCTATCTTACAGATTTGTGGGGACTCGGAGGAGAATTTTGCTACCAGAAAGTGAAGAAATATCCCCAAGACCACTGGGTGCTAACCATTGCACTTCTGGGACATTGTCCCTGTTTCTCTAGAATTGCAGAGTAGCTTTCATCTACTCCTGCATATCACAAAGTTCAAACATACCACCTCCATAATTATGAGAACTTGGACCCATAATCCCACCTTTGCATTTATAACCCAGCAGGTTAACTGCTCTGTCTCGAGTTTCCTCATGTAGAAAACAGAGATTCTAATGGTACTGACTTCACAGTGTTGATGTGAGAATTAATTAAGATAATGAATAGGAAATACACTATCATATAGGAGAGGCTCAATAAATGGTAACTGTTATTATTCCCAGAGACTCTATGGTTCCAAATATATTTCAACTGTTATCACCAAGGCTCAGGCAAACAACTCTAAGTCCCAAATGATTATTTATTGAATTCTATGAAGGTTGAATGTATCCAACCCTTGTACAGCCAGTCCTCAGATTGCAGCAAAATATGATGACCCAAAGGAGGCTCAAGATAAGGCTGAAGAAATGAGCAGGGACTGAGCACCAAGGGCCCTTGCTATGCCCTACTTGGGAAGTCATTTGAAGCAGTGGGAGTGATAAGACAGACTTGGGAGACAATTTGGGGAAGTAAAGCCTAGATTAATAGATTTGGGAAAGACTTTCAAAGTCCCACCCAAAGCTGTCTTCAGCACTTACCCTGCCCTGGTACTAAGAAAGCAGGCTGGGGCAGAGATACACTGGAGACTAGAGGCTAAGGAATGAAAAGTCAGGGGCTGTGGGAAAACCACTGGGATGGAATGCATGATTGTTACCCTGATGAAGGATTGAGAGAACCTGGATCAGAAGCCTTATGGGACCATGCTTCTCACTCACTGGTAGTGTGTGCAGGATTCAGAGAGATGGCAGGGATGGACACAGGTACCAGGTCAGAGAGAAAGACAGAGAGACTCAGGTATGAGGGTCACAAACAAAAAGGCTCTTATTTATTATAAGCCAGACATCTGGCAGATCCCAAAGTGGAGAATTCCAAAACTCAAAGAGGAGCCTCTGGGGCTTTGTGTGGGGCACAGCGAGTGGGCAAGACACTCCTCCTCTACACACCCACACACATACACAGGCACAAGAACAGTTCAGCATTTCCTTCAAATACTTGGGTTTTGTGTAAGATTTTGCTTGAATAAAGGATAGTTGTACTGACAACAGTGTAATGATTACCAGAGGGAAGGGGGAATGGGGAGAGGCAGAAGAGGACAAAGGGGGCATAACTTGTGATGAAAGAAGACTCTATTTGGGTTGTGAACACCCAAAAAATAAATACAGATGATGTGTTATAGAATTCTACACTTGAAACTTATATAATTTTATAAATTTTAAGCCAATGTCACTCCAATATATCAAATAAATAAAAAATAAATAAAATGAAGAAGTTAGAAGAATATTCAATATGAACACATTGGGACCTAAAACAGGAATGGATATGCATAATTTTCTATGGGCAGAGCCAAGAGAGCAGCTCAGCCCACCTGACTACCAGTCCAGTACCCTTTCTCCTCTTCATGGCTGACCTCAGTAAGTATAAATCAGCCAACTCTTAAGAGAATCACTTAGGGGCATTTGTTAGAGATGTATGATACATTCCCAGCCCTCACACAAGACCTTCTGAATGTGAAGCTGGAGCTAGAGGCTTTAGAATCTGAATCTGTATCTACTCTCCAGGTGATACCAATGCACCACACCCTCAAGTTGGGGAACAATTATTCTATTCAATGTAAAAATCTGGCTTCACATTAACACTAAGGCAGCTTCTCAGAACATGGCTCTGCTGGCACAAAATTTACTAGCCTTTGAAGCAGCCCATTCTATCCAGGAACATTGTTGACTGACTAAAATGTATCCTATATAATAAACAGCTAATATGCGAATGGTTGCCATGCCCTCATGCCATCACACCCTCACTGCCCAGACACTGAACACTGGGGAGAGAGGTATGGGGACCAACCAGGCACAAATGTGCTCATGAGAGAGGAATGGGGACCAGCCAGACACAAATGACCTCACAAGAGAGAAATGGGGACTCACCAGCCAGTCACAAATAAGCTCACCAAAGAGGAATGGGGACCAGCCAGGCTGTGGCCCACTAAAGGGACAAACCATCTGCCCCACGGTCCTGGGTGCCAGCGGCTGTGCCTGTGCCTGCGACCTGGGAGAAGGACAGTCCACATGCTCCATGGTCCCCACAGTCCTGGGAACCAGCAGCTGTGTCTGCAGCCTAGGAGAGGGACAAGCCACCCACCCCATGGTCCCGGGTGCCTGCAGCTGCAGCCCAGGTGACCCAGCATGACCACGGTCCAGTGCAGCTTTGGCCAACCTGGGAGAAGCTGGCCCGGGTCCTGGGTGCCTGTGGACAGCCAGAGGAAGGGAAGCCCAGGTCCCAGGTGCCTGCAACTGGCTGCAGTAGGGAATCCTGAGTTCTGGGTGCAGAGCAAGGCAGAGGCAGTTAGGGCTGATCAGGCCAGCCGGGGAGCAGTTAGGGGTGATCAGGCCAGCAGGGGAGCAGTTAGTGGCTATCAGGCAGGCAGGCAGAGGTGGTTAGGGGTGATTAGGCAGGCAGGCAGAAGGGTTAAGGGTGATCAGGCAGGTAGGCAGGTGAGTGGTTAGGAGCCAGTGGTCCCAGATTGCAAGAGACACTCAGACATTCCCTGAGGGCTCTCAAATTGGAGAGGGTACAGGCTAGGCTGAGGGGGACCCCTCCCACCATGCATGAATTTCCCGCACCAGGTCTCTAGTTTATTGTAATAATTTTAGATTTATTTCTGCTCTGATATCACCACCTGGATCTCTCCTTCAGTTTTATCTTATACCTAAGTTCAAGGTCCTTCCTCAGCTTACCCCCTACCCTCTGGAAAAATTTCCATGTGTTTACAATCTTATTAATATTTGAAGCCCAAAGCTGGACTTATATATGGTATTAGGTGATGATCTGTTCAGGAGAGACAGATTCTGAATGCTATCTGACATTGACTTTCCCATCACAGAATCCCCCTAAACCTAAGCAATATATCCTAATTCCTTCTTGTATGATCAACCTAGTACTTACATAAGGATTCAATATTTTTCCCACTGTCACTTTGTTCCAAGTTTCACAAATGAATGTAAAGTTTTTGTACAATCCCAAATAACTATCCCATCCAGTCTAATATCATTCATAAATTTGAACAGTTTATGTCTTCATCTAAGTTACTGATGCAAATGTAGAGTAGAATGGAGCTAAAGGTAAAACCCTGTGGAACTCCAATACAAATGCCCACATTAATTAACCCTCATTGAGATTAGTCATTATGTCACAAATTCACCCAACAGTTTACAATGAAATCACAACGTTGAATAATTTGATTTCAGTAATGTGTTGGTCAATGTCTCCTTGCATGCTGTCTAGTCTAGTAATGCTTTCAAAGGACAAAATAAGATTAATATTATATCATCTTTTCATCTATCAGAAAAATCTTATTTGCTTTCTTTTCAAGGATTTCTAAAAATTAAAAACATTACCTGAATTGCAATACATTTTCCACAGAAAATATTGTATTTTCCCTTTAAAAAATTAATTTTGGAGGACATACAATTCTATGAGCTCCCACACATGCATATATTCATATAACCATTACCATAATCAGGTAAAGCTCAGTTAAAAATAACCTCAAATTATGCCTTTATTCTCCTACACCCCAAACCCCAGGCAACAACTGATCTGTTTTCTGTTCCTAGCTTTTATTTTACTAAAATGTCATGTAAATGGAATCATATAGTATATAGTATTTTGTCTCTGGATTCTTTTCCTTAGCATAATGTATTTCCAAATCCATTCATGCTGTCATTTGAATCAGTGGTTAGTTCTTTTTTACTCCTGTGTAGTATTCCATGGTATAAATATATCACTATTTTTCTATTCAACTGTTGTTGGATATTTGAGTTGTTTCCAGGTTTTGGTGATTTCAAATAGGGCTACTATCAACATTCATGCACAGGTTTTTGAGTGAACATACTCTTTTAACATATATATGCAAATACCTAGAAGTGGGTCATATAGTAAATGTATTTTTATCTTTTAATAAACTGTCATACTATCTTACAAAGTGGTTACCATTTTACATTCCTACAGTATTGCTGTTTTTTTGTTTGTTTGTTTGTTTGTTTTTTGTGAACCAGTACTTGGTTCCACTTAAAATTAATTCTTCTTAATGTATCCCTTGTCACTTTTAGAATAAAAAACAAATGTTTCAGGGTCATATTGAAAGTCTTTCATAAGCTTGTCCTTGCATTTCTTTCCCAGACTCATTACCATGTATCATCATAGTCCGCATTCCCACAATACCAAGAAAACTTCATTATATGCATTTTATTTAGAATGCCCCCAATTTCATATTGTTTCTACTGTGAAAAAATGTCAGCTACATAAGTACCATTACAGACCAATCTCTGTTGATTTGCATCATACATATTTAATCCCCACAATATGTTATATTATCTCTACTTAATAAACTTAGAAATGTGAGTTCATATAAATTAAGTAACTTGCCCAAGGCCACTCACTTAGTGAGGTCTAGAGCTGGAAATTAAACTGAGGACAAGATAGAGCCTCAAATCCTAATCCTGGCAGTCAAGGCCTTTTTTTTTTTTAATCTCCTTCCAGTGTTTGTTGAAAGGTAGTGTAATATAGAGGTTCTGAGCATAAGTTTAGTCTGGGTACAAATTTCCTGGATTTGAATTTTGCCTCTGCCATTTACTAGCTATGAGTCTTGAACAAGTTAATTAATCCCCCTAAGCTTCAGTTTCTGAACTGTCAAATGGGGATGGTAATGATGGTAATACCCTGTTTTCCCGAAAATAAGACAATGTCTTATATTAATTTTTTCTCCCAATGTTGCGCTAGATCTTATTTTCAGGGGATGTCTTATCTTTCCATGTGCTAGGTCTTATTTTCGGAGGATGTCTTATTTTCGGGGAAACATGGTAGTAACCTATCTCAGCGTTTTTGTGAAGATTAAATAAGTTCATATATAATACACTTTCAGATGTGTTCCTGGCATATATGATAGTAAGTGATGCACAAATATTAACTCACAGTATTTCTGTCTGCATTTTATTCCACACTCATCACTACACACCAAGTATTCTGCATTGTCATGACTCTGTTCATTTTCTATGCTGTTCCTTATACCTCATCTGTATGTATGTAAATAAAATTAATTCTTCTTGACCCAGCTCAAATGCCACCTACTCTATATATCCTTCCATGATACCTCTCATTATAGATCTTACCAATTTCTGCCTTTGATTAACTTGTATAAGTACCTGTCTCTTTTGTGCCTTCTTATATTATATTTAAGGACAGTAACTTATTCTTTTATTTGTTGCTCACAGTGTGTAGCATGATATATGGCACAGGGTATTCAAGTACAGGAAATTGCTGTTGAATTGTATTCACCTTTTTCTTGTTACTCCTATCAGTGCCAGCTTCAGTCTGGAATAACCTTATGGAAGCTTTGCGTTGACATTAGGCCAGTTGTGGCTTTCATCTCCTCTTTGCAGCCACTTTTATTTTGTGTTAATATTTTCCATGTGAGCAGCTCTCATATAAAGCCCTACATGTGGAAGTGACTAGAATAGGTCTGGCCTAGGCAAACCACCCTATTGTTAGTAAATGTTGTCCACTTTGGGATTTGTTCTTCTAGTGGACATGTGAGTCAGAGTAAATTAGAGGACACCTCTAATTTCTTTACACTGATTCTGATGACACCAAGACACCATCCAAGCAATTGCACAGAAATGGTTCTCTCCAAATTTCTGGCATCTAAGGTAACTTCCAAGTTGACCGTATTTTGTTTCATCTAGCTCCATAGAACATACTCCTAAACAAGTGATGCTTATCTTTCTGACTCATATGAGAATGTAGACAGGAGTCTCCCAGGATGGCCTATCCTCTGATATTGTTGGAGTATGGATGTAGAGTCAGTGGGGAGCGTGGATAGGCAGGAGTGGAAATGAATGGGAACTTGGACTGGCCAGAGAAAATTTGCAATACTTTATCCCAAAAATATTGAGGATGAGCTCAGTGGGAGAGCTATTATTTAATGAGCCAGAACATTTATTTGCCCCTCCATCTCTATTTTTAATTATTTTATTGATTAAATTATCACATATTTGTCATTATCCCCCCCCCCATTCTCATCCCAAATGCCTCCACACACATGCCCTCAGCCCCCTCTTGTCCATGACCACTGGTTAGGCTCATATGCATGCACATAAGTCCTTTGATTGATCTCTCTCCCTTATCCCCACCCTCCCCTACCTTCCCTATGAGGTTTGACAGTCTGATCGATGCTGTTCTTGTTCATCAGTCTATGTTGTTCGTTCATCATTTCCCCTAGATGAGTGAGCTCATGTGATACTAGAAATACACTTATAAGAACCGAAAATGAGACAAGCAATAATGTTTATGCTGAGAGGCAAATGAATCAGTCTATAATGAGTTTTTTTTTCTGGGCCAACAGTTCTTTTGAGTCCCAATTTCAATTTCTAAAAGTTCCTTATGTGTACATGTCAGCAATGATATTTCAGTTCTGGATGGTGGACAAATGGTGGTAATACAGGTCGACCCTCTCTGGTTTGGTCCCTTGCTGTTGTCATCTCCCAGAACTGCTCCACTCCTTTTATTTTTCTTCCTCACCCCCCCCACTCTGCCTTCCCTTGGCAATCACCACACTGTTGTATTTTCCATGAGTTTTCCCCCCCTCAATTTTTATTCTTTTTAACTCAATCTCTTCAAACATCCAATTACTACCAACCCCCTTCCAACTTTCCTATCAAGCAAGTCTTTGGCATTATCCCTATGCATGCAGGTCCTTCTATCACACAATCTTGTCTATGACCTCTCCAAAAGGTGGCATTCAGGTGTTTAGCTCCTCTAACTTTAGTCTATTCCAGCAGGAGTTATTATTATAAATGATCTTCCTCCTCAGCCTGGGAATGCACACCTATAACAAACCACCAAGTCCATGCCCTGTTAGCTATTGATCTCTGTAGGGTTGCTCAGGTTAAAATTAACCAATGACTAAATTAACTAGAGCTCCAGGCTCAGAACCAGAGCTAGATTCTATGAATACAATGGTCTTACTAGAGTATGTATAATTATAAGTATTATTGGGGCAGTCCTCTAAGCAAATGCCATTTATAAATGGGACTTTGTCCCTTTTGTCACTATAGTGTTATTTTAATGATTTAAAGCCTATAGATCTTAAATAAAAAAATAGTCAAACACAACTTGATTATAATGAAGCAGTTAGATCAGGGCACAAATGCTACATTTCTAATGTAATAGTGGCTTTAGCATTGTAATTGGAAAATGTTGGTGAATTATTAGTGCCTGGGCACCAGGTCCTGAATACTTGGATGCTCTTTATAAGAGCTATGACAATACATAGGGCCTAACCTCCAGAGCAGCCTAAAATAACGGCACATTCCTGGTATCAAACATTGTTGTCATACCTGCTAGAATGTTCTGTTGGAATTGTTTTCTGTAACTGAAGAAAACAGTCTCACCTTTCTTTTCTATAGTCTGACCAAGTGAAAAAAGCTCAAATTCTTTTATTCCCTGTGGTCTAGAAAAGAGGTGACTCTAAAACTATTTTTTAAATTTTTTTTAATTGATTAAGGAATTACATATATGTCCTCATCCCCTTCTTGTCCCCCTACTCTCCCACTCAAGCCCTCATTCCCCTGGTGTCACTGTCCATTGTATGCATACAAACCCCTTTCTCCCACCCTCCCGTAACTTCCCTCTGAGTTTGATGGTCTGATGGATGCTTCTCTGTCTCTGGATCTGTTTTTGTTCACCAGTTTATGTTGTTCATTATATTCCACAAATGAGTGAGATCATGTGTTATTTATCTTTCTCTGACTGGCTATTTCATTTAGCACAATGCTCTGCAGTTCCATCCATGATGCTACAAATGGTAAGAATTCCTTTTATTTCCCCCCTCGGTATAGTATTCCATTGTGTAAACATACCAGTTTTTTAATCAATTTATCTGCTGATGGCCATTTAGGTAGTTTCCAAATCTTAGCTATGGTAAATTGTGCTGCTATGAACATAGGGGTGCATATATCCTTTCTGGTTAGTGTTTCTATTTTTTTTTTTTTAATATTCCTAGAAGTGGGATCACTGGGTCAAATGGCAGTTTCATTTTTAGTTTTTTAAGGAAACTCCATTCTGTTCTCCACAGTGGCTGCACCAGTCTGCGTTCCCAACAGCAGTGCATGAGGGTTCCCTTTCTCTGCATCCTTGCCAGCACTTGTCATTTGCTGATTTGGTGATAGTCATTCTGACAGGTGTGAGATGGTAACTCATTGTCATTTTGATTTGCATCTCTCAGCTGATTAGTGACTTTGAGCATGTTTTCATATGTCTCTTGGCCTTCTTATGTCCTCTTTCAGAAAGCATCTATTTAGGTCCATTGCTCATTTTTTGATTGGGTTGTTTATTTTCCTTTTGTTAAATTGTATGAGTTCCTTGTAAGTATTAAAGATTAAACCCTCATCTGTAATAACATTGGCAAATATGTTCTTCCAAGCAGTGGACTTTTTTGTGGTTCTGTTGAGAGGGCTGCTCTTCAGTTGGCAGTGGCTACTCTGGTGGATGCTGTTCACAGCAGTCATGGATCCTCTGGGTGGTGGGGGCAGGCTGCTGGTGCAGCTGCTACTCCTTGAATGAGGGTAGGGCTGCTAACCAGGCTGCTTCTCCTCAGAGGAGGGTGGGCTGCTCAGGTCGCTGCTGCTCATGTGCCTGCAGTGCCCTGGGGCTCTCTCTCTCACAATAGCACGTGAGCATAATAAAAAATGAACATCATCTTTTTCTTTACAGCAACAATAACTACAGTTTTCTTGTTTGTGTTTATAATATCTTTGAAAATATATCTCAACAGGGTGGGGGAAAAGTAGGTTTACAGTTGTTCATAAGGAAAATAATTTCATATATACATACATACATATATATATATATATATATATATATATATATATATATATATATATATATATGATGTAAAGTGTCCCTTCAGGAGTTCAACTGCCAGACAGGGGAGTTTGATCACTTGCTATGATGTGTGTTGACCACCAGGGGGCGGCACAGAATGAAGGAAGGCCCCAGCCAACAGCTAGAAGGCACTGATTGACCCTTATC
The DNA here is from genome assembly GCF_014108245.1 of Pipistrellus kuhlii. Taxonomy (NCBI): domain Eukaryota; kingdom Metazoa; phylum Chordata; class Mammalia; order Chiroptera; family Vespertilionidae; genus Pipistrellus; species Pipistrellus kuhlii. Next base: position 1,446,024 of record NW_023425547.1, read on the forward strand.
ACTGTCCAGGCCTAGGGACCCTATCTATGCACAAATTTCATGCCCTGGGCCTCTAGTAATTAATAAGTAATGACAAAAGAATAAACTTCATGTTTCACATCCTCACAACTACTTTTGTTCCACCCTGTATAGATATCATGCTGTATATTTTGGATCATACTACACATACTTTTCTATCATCAGCCCTTCTTACTTACATTGAATTTTTTTTTTATTTTCAAAAATTCTGAGGTCAACCATAAGATAATTTTTAGTATTTTAGCATATGGTGGTTGAGAAAATACATATATACTAAAAACCACACTAACACTGCATCACAACCACATCTACATATCTTTGAAAAAAACAAACATAGCTCTTTTATGTCTGATACAAGTTGTTTGTTTAGCTTACAGATGTACCTAGGAATTAAAGGATCCCTTATCATAAGTCTAACATAATAGTCTAGGGTTTTATGTAGATGGTAGAAACTTGGGATCCTGAAGGGTAGTCCTTTGCTAATCAATGTCTTTATATATATTTTTTTTTTAAATTGATTTTTCTTACAGAGGAAGGGAGAGAGATAGAGAGCTAGAAACGTTGATGAGTGAGAAACATCGACCAGCTGCCTCTTGCACACCTCCTACCAGGGATGTGCCCCCAACCAAGGTACATGCCCTTGACCGGAATTGAACCTGGGACCTTTCAGTTTGCAGACCAATGCTCTACCACTGAGCCAAACCAGTTTTGGCCTAATCAATGTCGTAAACTGGCATTGGCTGCCAGGCAAAATTGCCCTGTTGTTTAAGGAACAAACCTTCTTTGTGAGTCTGGCAGTAAGGAGAAATAAAGGAAGAAAAGATAAAAAGGAGGAAAGAATGTAGCCACCACAGAATCCACCAGGAAAATCAACAAAGCAAGTCTATTATCAGAAATATGTTGGGGGTGTTATTTATGGGAAGGAGAAGATATTTGAGGTTTGGAGAGAACAGTGATGAAAGGCTGTGAAGCATTGTTTTTTTTTTCCTTTCCCATTATTAATTAAAAATAATAAAACAAAAATAATAGTTACCAACTCTACCTATCATCTAGAAACCAAGATATATTTAGAAGACATAGACACTTGTTAGCAAGGCAGAATAATCTGAGATTCATACATCTTGGGTTTTCAGCTCCAAATAAGTTAGAGCAGGAAGTGGAAGAAACATGTATACTAATACATCCTGTCAAAACCTTTGATTCAAAAAAACCTCAACTCTGAATTCACTGTAGAGATGGTGGCCATGCCCTTGACTTATGGATTTCACAGATCAAAACATTCTATTTTAGTGGGACATCTATAAAGTTGCCAGCTCTTTGTTTTGCTAAGTAAGGACATTAAAATAACACAATCAATTCTACAGGTTCTACCATTTCTTAAAATAAAGAACATTTAAACACCAAAAACATAGTTATAATTAATCTCATAATAATTTTTTTAAACTAGAGAATTTTAGCTATATGCAAACTTCCAGCATAGTCTTTATTTTTATCATTTTACTATAGGCCACTGAAAATATAGTCACATAATCCTTCAGGTCCAGTATTTGGAAATATCAGCCTAAATTATGTTCTTAATAATAATTTAATCAAACATAATTTTTTGCCTAATGTAATGCTCTTCTATTGCAATATGAACTATAACTTTTTCTTTATATTCAACAGAGAAAACACTTGGCTAGCACCCTTATGAGGGTAAACCTTCAGATCCTGTAAGAGTATCAGATTATCTCCTTTAACAACATCCAGACAGGAAACAGATGGCACACTTAAATTGGGAACTTGACATGAGTTTAATAGATTAAAAAAATAGCCTATTTGCAGAAGATGTAGATGGTGTAGTGTAGAAAATTTAGGTTATAACTGTAGGGTGCTTACCCCTTCCCAAGTACTAAAGTGATGAAGAGTGACACATGAAGATACAGCTATACTACAACCAACATTGTACTCAATTGGCAAAAACTGAAATCATTCCCCTTAGGATCAGAAACAAGAGGAGGGATGCCTGCTTTCACCACTCTTTCAACATAGTACTGGAAATAATATCCACAGCAATCAAGCAAGAAGAAATAAAAGAAATACAAATTGGAAAGGATAAATTAAAACTCCCATTATTCACAGATGGCATGATGATATATAGATATAGATGATATAGATATAGATATAGATATAGATATAGATATAGATATATAGATATATAGATATACAGATATACAGATATACAGATATACAGATATACAGATATACAGATATATAGATATATAGATATATAGATATATATAGATATATAGATATATATCCTAAGGAATTCACCAAAACCAACAAGATCTAATAAATGAACTCTGCAAAGTTGCAGGACACAAAATCAATATCAAGAGATTGATGGCATTTTTATACATCAATAATGATCTCTCTCTCAGGGAAATTAAGAAACAATCCCGTTTACTAGTACAACAAAGAAAGAGGAGGTATCTAGGAATAAATTTAACCAAGGTTGTAAAAAGTCTGTACTTTTATAAAAAGTATAATATACTGAAGAAAGAAACAAGTAAAAGTATAAGATACTGAAGAAAGAAACGAGGAAGATACAAATAAGTGGAAGTATGTACTGTGTTTATGGATTTAAAAAAATAACATCATTAAAATGCCCATACTATCCAAAGCAATCTATACTTTGACACAATTCTAATCAAAGTACCAATGGCATATCACAGAGAACAAGTATTCAAAAAATTTACATAGAATTACAAGAGATCTGAATAGCCTGAGCAATCTTGAGAATGAAAAACAAAGTTGAAGGTTTCAATACCTGATTAATTAAAAATAATAAAACAAAATTCTCAATATCAAAGTATACTACAAGGCCACAGTAATAAAAAAAAATAAAGCTAGAAGCACATAGATCTATGAAACACAATAGGAAGCACAGAAATAAACCCGCACCTTTCTGGACAATTAATATTTGACAAAGGAAGAAAGACCATGCAGTGGGGTAAATACAGACTCTTTAAGAAATAGTGTTGGGGAAAATTGGACAGGTACAAGCAAAAAATAAAACTAGACAACAACTTACACCATACACAAGACTAAACTAAAAATGGATAGTAGACTTAAATGTAATTTGCAAAACCATAAAAATCCTGGAAGAAAACATAGGCAGTGCAATTTAAGACATTTCACTTAGAAATATTTTTCTAAAATATCTCTTTGGGCAAGAAAAACAAAGAAACAATAAAAAATTGGAATTACTTCAAACTAAAAAGCTTTTTTCACAGCAAAATAAACCATCAACAAAATAAAGAGATCCTATTGTGTTGAAGAACATATTTACCAATGATACACGTGATAAGGCATGAATTTAAAAATATATAAAGAACTTATACAAATCAACACCAAGAAGACAAAGGGCTCAATTAAAAAATGGGCATAAGATCTGAATAGAAACTCCTGCAAAGAGGACATTCATGTAGCCAATAGACCTAAATAATTCTCAATGTCACTAATCATCAGAGAAATGTAAATTAAAACTACAATAAGGTGCCACCTCATGCCTTTCAGAATGGCTACTAATAACAATTCAACAAGAACAGGTTCAACCAACATGTGAGATTCAAGTCAGACCCAGCCTCTAGGTTAAGGAATCCTCATCCACTGACAGCTGGCACAATGACATTGGGGTTTAACCTTACTGGCTGCAAGTTGAAGAGGGAGAACCTACCCACACTTAGGACATCAACAATCAAGTCCCAATTACAACAGGAAAGCCCAAACAATGCAGACAAAAGGCATTATTAAAGCATACAGCTCAGGTAAAGAAAGAGAATAAACCACTGGACCCCTCAAGGCATTTTCTACATAAGGCATCCCACAAAAACTGGGAGGCCTAGTATGTATTAGTTTTACCTAATATATACAAGCAAATAAAAAGAGACAGCTAAAATGGGAAGACAAAGAAACAACCCCCAAATGAGAGTAAATAAGTTATCTCAAGAAAAATTACTAAATGAGATGGAGGCAAGCAACCTATCAGATATAGAGTTAAAAGAAATGGTTATCAAGATGCTTAAGAAACTTAGTGCAAATTACAACAACAAGAAAAAAGAAATAGAGACAATTAACAAGAACTAAACAGAAATAAAGAATCATATATCTGATGAGAAGAACACACTGGAAGGGTTAAAAGTAGATTGTATGAAGCAAAGGAGCAATTCAGCTATTTGAAAGACAAGGTAGAAATAAATACCCAATTAGAGCAGCAAAAAAAAAAAAAAAAAAAAATTAAAAATCAAGAACATAGGTTAAGGGAGCTCCAGGAGAATATAAAACTTAACAACATCCTGGCATTACAGGAATACCAGAAGGGAAAGAGGATGAGAAAGGAACAGAGAGCCTGTTTAAAGAAATGATGACAGAAAATGTCTGCAGCCTGGTGAAGAAAAATGTTACACAAGTTCAGGAAGCACAGAGTTCCAATCAAGATGAACACAAAGAAGCCCACACCTAGACACATCATAATTAAAATGGCAAATGTTAAAGACAAAGCAAAAATATTAATGGCATCAACAGAGAGACAGAAAATTACAAACAAAGGAGTTCCCATTAGAATGTCAACTGATTTTGCAAGGGAAATACATCAGGCTAGAAGGGGGTGGCATGAAGTAGTCAAAGTAATGAAAATAAGTATCACCATAATAAATTCAATAAAAAGTCTCTACCCCATATGTCACTGACAATCTTTCAGCACACTTATGCTACAATAAAATGGTTTTGGGAGCTATGTTAGAAAAATTTGAAGTAGAATTTCTTCTTTCTCCACACCCAGTGGCTCCTTGCACAATAATAGTGATTACATGAAAATAGTGGAAAGTAATGATTGAGAGCACAAACTCAGGAGCCAGACTGAATGGATTGGAATGTTGACTTTTGCATATACTACTTGTGTGACCTTGGACAATTAAATTCTCTTATCTGAGTTTCTTCATATGTAAAATGGATATAATGATGGTGTCTAGTTTATAGATTTATGATGTTAATCCACTTAAATTATGAACATTCTTTCCTTAGTTCTTTAATTTTTTAAAGATTAAATTTTTTTATTTTTTTTTTGAAGTTTTATTTATTTTTTAAACTTCTTTATTAATTAAGTTTTTACATATGTGTTCTTATCTCCCCATAACCTCCATCCCCCAACTCATTCCCTCACTTCCTGTTGTCTATGTCCATTGGTTAGGCCTATATGCATGCATACAAGTCCTTTGGTTGATCTCTCCCCATACCCCCGCCATCCCTTACTTTTCCTCTGAGGTTTGATGGTCTGATCAATGTTTCTCTGTCTCTGGATCTGTTTTTGTTCATCAGTTTATGTTGCTCATTATATCCAATAAATGAGTGAGATAATGTGATATTTATCTTTACCTGATTGGCTTATTTCACTTAGCATAATGCTCTACATCTCCATCCATGCTGTTGCAAATAGTAAGAACTCCTTTTTTACCACAGTGCAGTATTGCATTGGGTAGATGTACCACAAATTTTTAATCTACTCATATGCTGATGGGCACTTAGGCTGTTTCCAAATCTTAGCTATGGTAAATTGTGCTACTAGGAATAGAGGGGTGCATATATCCTTTCTGATTGGTGTTTCTAGCTTCTTGGTATATATTCTCAGAAGTGGGATCACAGGGTCAAATGGGAATTTCATTTTTAGTTTTTTTGAGGAAACTCCATACTGTTTTCCACTGTGGCTGCACCAGTCAGCATTCCCATCAGCAGTGCGTGAGGATTCCTTTTTCTCCACATCCTTACCATCACTTGTCCTTTGTTGATTCGTTGATGATGGCCATTCTGACAGGTGTGAGATGGTACAGCATTGTCATTTTGATTTGCATCTCTAGGACAATTAGTGACTTTGAGCATGTTTTCATATGCCTCTTGGCCTTCTGTCTTCTTTAGAAAAGTATCTATTTAGGTCTGTTGCCCATTTTTTGATTGGATTGTTTATCTTCCTTTTGTTAAATTGTATGAGTTCCCTAAAAACGTTGTAGATTAAACCCTTATGGATAATAATATTGGCAAATATCTTCTCCCATGCAGTGGGCTTTCTTGTTGTTTTGTTGATGGTTTCTTTTGCTGTGAAAAAAGCTTTTTATTTTGATGTATCTCGTTTTTTAAAATTAATTTCTTTATTGATTAAGGTATCACATATTTGTCCTCAACCCCCCATTCCAATCTCCCACCCCCTCACACACATGCCCCCGCCTCCCTATTGACCTTGACCACTGGTTAGGCTCATACTTGTGCACATAAGTCCTTTGGTTGATCTCTCTCTTTTATCCCCACCCTCCCTTTGAGGTCCAACAGTCTGACCCATGGCTCCTTGTCTCTGGGTCTGTTCTTGTTCATCAGTCTATGTTGTTCACCATTTTCCCTAGATGAGTGAGATCATGTCCTACTGGAAATATACTTATAAGAATAAAAAATGAGACAAGCAATAATCATTATGCTGAAAGGCATATGAATCAGACTGTAGTGAGCTTCTTTCTGGGCCACCAGTTCTTTTGAGACCCAATTTCAATGTCAAACAGTTCCTTATGTGTACGTGTCAGCAATGATATTTCAGTTCTGCATGGTGGGCAAATGGTGGTAATGCAGGTCCAACCCTCTCTGTTTTGGTTCTGGGCAACCTTCAGTGATACACAGCTGCTGACTTCTATTATGGTAAGGCGTCATCAGCGACTTCCATCTCTGGACTGCTTCTCTTCTGTCATCATGGTTGGAGTAATCCTGTCAATTCCTCTCTGTTGCTAGAATCCACATGGTCTCAGAGTTGTTTTCTGAAAATATACAAACATATTCTTTTTTAAAAAATATATTTTATTGATTTCCTACAGAGAGGAAGGGAGAGAGATAGAGAGCTAGAAACGTCGATGAGAGAGAAACATCGACCAGCTGCCTCTTGCACACCCCCTACTGGGGATGTGCCGGCAACCAAGGCACATGCCCTTGACCGGAATCGAACCTGGGACCTTTCAGTCCACAGACTGACGCTCTACCACTGAGCCAAACCGGCTTCGGCTACAAACATATTTTTGACGAAAATAAAGGAATATTTTCTATAAATTTGACTTGGGATCCTTTTTCTTTTTCTTTCTTTCTTTTTTTTTTTTCCCAAATGATTTTCCTCTGGCTTCTTTTGACGCCATGTGTGTTTTTCATGGGTGTCTTGCTGATAGCATTACAATTAATTTTCCAAAGTACAAATTTTCTAGATGTAATTTAATTTCAGGATATTTTTCCTTACATAATATTCTTCTACTTTCCCACTTTTTTATTTAAATATTAGGAGACTTTTGAATATTTTATAATATAGTCTTAATAGCTTTTAAACTTTTATTTTTTTTGCATTATAATATGACTGCTTTAGGTTCATTTCCTGTTGTGAAATTTTATCCTGAGATGAACTACCAATAAAAAATTTTAGTTAACACTTGAGGAACAGCTTTTTGTCAAGTGCAATTAGTTTTTCTAGGATATTCAAACAAGTCTTGTAGTGCGAGGGCAGCTGCTGTCAGCTAAGTCTCTGTCTTTTATGTGGGTCCCCATTTGAACTGGGCATGGGAAGTTAAGCAGCCATGGGGGCAGGAGACTCCCTCAGCAGGGTGAGGTTTCAGGCCTCTGGGGGTGAGGATCTGTGGCCCTCCTCAGTTGACCCCCAAGTTCTCTCCTGATGGCCCCTCTTTGACTGTGCCTATCTTAGGTTGTTCCTTCCCTGAGGAATTTTACCCATCACTGGCTAACCAGCCATCCTCTGTGGCCAAATAGGGTGATGTGAGGTTCAGTTCTGTCTCATTGGTATCCTATGCCCCCGTGGCCTCCATGTCCAGCTCCTGCCTTACGATTCCCACGCCTCCTGGAGGGGCCCCAGAACTGATCACATATCTTGGGGAACCCAGGTTTCTTCTCTAGGGAGGGCCCATCTCACTCCACTGGGTGAGAGACAGATCTATGGTACCAGTCATCACGAGGCTTCAACCTCGACATGAACAGAAAGCTCAGGCAGCAGCTGTGGGCATTTGGATTGTGAGAAGAGGGTCCCTCTTGGCCAAAAGAGCAAGAGGGGTCAATATAGAATGCTCAGGTGCCTTCCCAGGAGGCCCTATACACAATAGAAGGGATTAAATCCTTTCATGTCCTTTTAAAATTGCTGCCAGACATTCAAAGAATTGGTTTGTAAGTTTGCTTGGGAAAATTGTATATTATGCTTTTGTAATTTTAGAATATTAAGAGATATGGTACCTTTGTCTCCAAGGACAAAAAAAGATAATTTCTTTTATTGATCCCTCAGGGTTCAAGGTACTATTATAAGTAATTGGGGTAACCCAAATCTGGGAAAATTTTAATGACATTGTGGAATGGTATCACGTAAGGTTATTCTTTGTTCTAGGCCATGGCAATTCCATTTCATACTGGCTGTCCATTTCTTTTACTATGGGCCAGATCTTAGTTACATTTTCTGGACCTCTCCAAGGGTCTAGTAGTGATAGTAGTGACACCCTTTCTTTTGTGTCCACACAAGCCAGAAACTGCTCTATAATTTTACACACAAAGGGGCAGTGTTTTGATTTTGTGTCATGCAAAAGAGAAGCTGGGTGGAGACCCTTGTGTAATTACACTTTCTTGCCCCTCCCATGGACCTCCTGGATGACCATTTGTTTATTTTCTCTTTAGTTTCCATTGCTATAGGAGCAGTATCAGTGAAGAAATTGCTTCAGTATATATCTGAAATTTCACTGCCTGTGGATTCGTCTAGTATTTTTATGGTTTCCTGTCTCATGTTTAAGTCTTTTATTCATTTTGAGTTTATTTTTGTGTGTGGTGTAAGTTGGTTGTCTAGTTTAATCTTTCTGCATGTATCTGTGAGGTTTTCCCAGCACCATTTATTGAAAAGGTTGTCTTGACTTCACTGTATGTTCATGCCTCCTTTGTTGAATATTAATTGAGCATAATGGTTTGGTCCAATTTATGGTTTCTCTATTCTATCCCATTGATCTATATGTCTGTTCTTGTGCCAGTACCAGGCTGTTTTGAGAAAAGTAGCTTTGTAATACAGCTTGATATCTCTTATTGAGATACCACCTACTTTGTTCTTCTTTCTCAGGATTGCTTTAGCTATTTGGGCTCTTTTATTTTATTCCAGATGAATTTTTAGAAAGTTCCATCTAGGTCCGTGAAAAATGCCATTGGTATATTAATGGGGAGTATCAATACATTGAATCTATAGATTGCTTTTGGTAGTATGGACATTTTGATGATGTTGATTCTACCAATCCATGAACACAGTATTTTCTTCCATCCGTTTATGTCTTCCTCTATCTCTTTTTCGGTGTCCTATAGTTTTCCACGTATAGGTCTTTTACCTCCTTAGTTAAGATTATTCCTACATATCTTAATTTTTTTTTTTGGTATGATGATAAATGGGATTTCTTTTTTATTCTCTGTTTCTGTAACCTCATTATTGGTGTATACAAATGCCATGGATTTCCTGGCATTAATTTTCTATTCTGCTACATTTCTGAGTTCATTTATTAAGTCTAATATTTTTTTTATGAAACCTTTAGGGTTTTCTATGCAATATCATGTCATCTGCAAATAATGACAGTTTTACGTCTTCTTTTCCAATTTGGATACCTTTTATTTTTTCTTCTTCTCTAATTGCTATTGCTATCACTTCCAGTACTATGTCAAACAGCAGTGGTGAAAGTGGATATCCATGTCTTGTTTCTGTTCTTAGGTGAAATGGTTTTAGTTTTTGCCCATTGAGTATAATGTTTGTGGTAGTTTTGTTATATCAGGCTTTTATTATGTTGAGGTATGATCCCTCTTTTCTCACTTTGCTGAGCATTTTTATCAGAAAAGCATGTTGAACTTTGTCAAATGTTTTTCTGCATCAATTGATATGATTATGTGATTTTTATCTCTTAGCATTTATATGAGTCATGTTTTCTTTCTTTTTTAAATATATTTTTATTGATTTCAGAGAGAAAGGGAGAGAAAGAGAGATAGAAACATCAATGATGAGAAAGAATTATTGATTGGCTGCCTGCAACCCATGCATATGCCCTTGACCAGAATCAAACCCAGGACCCCCAAGTCTGCAGATCAATATTCCATCCACTGATCCAAACCAGCTAGGGCTGAGTCATGTTTTCTTATCCATTCAGCTATCCTTTGTCTTTTGATTAGAGCATTTAATATATTTTCATTTAAGGTTACTATCGAGAGGTACTTGTTTGTTGCCATTTTTATTCTTTATGCCTGTGTTTATTCTTCCCTTTCTATTTCTTCTTTTTACAGCATTCCCTTTAACGTTTATTGCATTCCTTTCATGTTGGTAATAAACTCCTTAGTCTTTTATTGTCTGTAAAGTTTCTGATTTGCCTTCAATTTTTAATGATAGCCTTGTTGAATAAAATATTCATGGATTCATTCCCTTGCTTTAAATCACTTTGTATACTTTATTCCAATCCCTTCTGTCTGTTGTGTTTCTGTTGAGGAATCAATTCACAGACTAATGAAAGTTCCTTTGTAGGTAACTTTCTGTCTCTCTCTGGTAACCTTTAAAATTCTTATTCTGTTCTTAATATTTGTCAGTTTAATTATAATGTGTCTTGGTGATGGTCTCTTTGGACTCATCTTGATTGGGACTCTTTGTGCTTTTAGGAATTAAGTGACTTTTTTCTTCACAAAGTCAATGAAGTTTTCTTTCATTATTTCTTCAAACATGTTGTTGATTCCTTCTCAGCTTCCTCTCCTCTGGCAATCCATTTATGAGGATGTTGTTTCATTTCATGTTGTCCTAAATCTCCCTTATACCCTCCTCCTGCTTTTTAATTCTTTTCCAGTTGCTGCTCTGCTTGAGTGTTTTTCTAACTTGTTTTATAACTTACTGATCTGGTCATCAGCTTATTCTAATCTACTGTTGAAATCATTCGTTGTGTTATTTATTGCATCTATATCATCCTTCATTTCCACTAGATTCTTACACATGTTGGCAAATTTCTCATCCAGTTTTTTTGATCATCTGTATAACCATTACTCTAAATTCTTTCTCTGAAAAATTGCTTGCCTCCATTACATTTATTTCCTTTTTTGTTGATTTTTTTCTTTTCTTTGGAATGGGGATTGTTTCTTTGTCTCCCCATTTTTACTGTTTCTTGTGATTGTTTCTATGTATTTGATCAAACTGCTATGGCTCCCTGACTTCTTGTATTTGTCTTATGTAGTATATAGCTTTTATTATGTTGATATATGATCCTTGTACTCCCACCTTGTTAAGAGTTTTTATCAGGAAAGGGTGTTGGATTTTATCAAATGCTTTTTCTGCATCAATTGATATGACTATATGATATTTATATTTCAATTTGTTTATGTGATGTATCACGTTTATTGATTTGCGGATATTGTACCATCCTTGCATTCCTGGAATAAACCCTACTTGGTCATGGTGTATGATCTTTGTGATGTTCTTCTGGAGTCGATTTGCTAGAATTTTGTTGAGGATTTTGGCATCTATGTTCATGAAGGATATTGGCCTGTAATTCTCTTTCATTGAGTTGTCTTTATCTGGTTTTGGTATTAGGGTGATGCTGGCTTCATAGAAGGAGTTTGGAAGTGTTCCTTCCTCTTGGATTTTTTGGAATAGTCTGAGGAGGATAGGTTTTAGTTCTTCCTTGAATGTTTGGTAAAACTCTCCTATGAAGCCATCTGGCCCTTGGCTTTTGTTTGCTGGAAGCTTTTTGATGACTGTTTAAGAAGTAATGCTAATTAAAAAATTAGGAGAAAAATGCAAGAGAGGAGAGAAAAATTACATTGAGTAATGAATAGGATCAGGCCTAAATGGGCAGTTGGGCATCCCCTGAAGTGTCCCAGATTGGTGAGGGTGCAGGCTGGCCTGAAAGACCCCCTTTCCCCCATGCATGAATTTTGTGCACTGGGCCTGTAGTAAATAAATAAATAAATAAATAAATAAATAAATAAATAAGTGTTTGTCTGTTTCTTTGTTTATTGAAAGGGAGAATAGAGGAGAGAGCAGATAGGGCTGAATTTAGGAAGTAATGCTAATTATTTATTTATTTATTTATTTAATATATTTTATTGATTTTTTTTGCCTCACCTCCTTCCCTCCCATACATACCCACCCTCCCCAGAGTTTTATGTCCATTGGTTGTACTTATATGCATGTACACAAGTCCTTCGGTTGATCTATTATCTCCCCCAGATCTTCCTCCCCTCCCCACTGTAATTTGACAGTCTGCCTGTTGATTTACTGTCTCTATATCTGTCTCTTGGTCCATCAATTTATAATGTTCTTTATCATCCACAAATGAGTGAGGTCATGTGGTGTTTCTCTTTCATTGATTGGCTTATTTCACTCAGCATGATGTTCTCCAATTCCATCCAGGTTGCTGCAAATGATGAAAATTCCTTCTTTTTTATGGCAGCATACTATTCCATTGTGTAGATGTACCATAGTTTTGGATCCAATCATCTGCTGACGGGCACCTAGGCTGTTTCCAAATTGTGGCTATTGTAGATTGTGCTGCTATGAACATAGGGGTGCATATATCCTTTCTCATTGATGTTTCTAGTTTCTTGGGATATATTCCTAGAAGTGGGATTAGTGGGTCAAATGGGAGTTCCATTTTCAGTTTTTTGAGGAAACTCCATACTGTTCTCCACAGTGGTTGCACCAGTCTACATTCCCACCAGCAGTGCACGAGGGTTCCTTTTTCTCCGCAACCTCGCCAACACTTGTCGTTTGTTGATTTGTTGATGTTGGCCATTCTGACAGGTGTGAGATGGTACCGCATTGTTGTTTTGATTTGCACCTCATAGACAATTAGTGACTTTGAGCATGTTTTCATGTGCCTTTTGGCCTGCCTTCTGTCTTCTTTTGAAAACATTCTATTTAGGTCCATTGCCCATTTTTTAATTGGATCATTCATCTTCCTTTTATTTAGTTGTATAAGCTGTCTGTAAATGTTGGAGATTAAACCTTTATCAGTGGTATTATTTGCAAATATGTTCTCCCACACTGTGGGCTTTCTTGTTGTTTTGTTGATGGTTTCTTTTGCTGAAAAAAAGGTTTTTATTTTGATGAAGTCCCATTTGTTTATTTTCTCTTTAGCTTCCATTGCTCTAGGGCACACATGTCAAACACAAGGCCCGCGGGCCAAATCCGGCCCGCCAGGCCTTGCAATGTGGCCCGCACCACGCTGTCATCACTGCACTCCGCTGCGTTCCATCACAATGACGCGCGGTGACATAGGAGGCTTGTGATCTCGCTGGCCGCCTCGCAGGCCGCTGTACTTGCTATCTATTACGCATGCGCATAGATAACAAGTCACGCGAGATTCAGGTGGCGTGACCTATAGTCCGGCATCTGATGTGGTTGTGCGGGTGGCAGAGCAGAGGAGAGAGTGAGTGTGAGGGCATAAAAAATACACAGCAGAAGCTGCCAGTTCCTGGCATAAAGTGCAGGCATAAAAATCGCAACAGAATCTGCTATCTGTACCCAGCCAGGCATTTATTGACTGACTTTTTTTTTCTCCACTCCATCTGCCAAATCAAGCTATCCCTGTGCAGTTTTCAACTTTTTCCTTCTAACGCAGATTTCCAATAAACTACATCTTTTACTGCCAATATTGATCCCAAAATGTCCAGGAAAAGAAAAGTTGACGGTGTCGGCAGACAATTTAATGACAAATGGAAAAATGAATACATGTTTGTGCTTAGAGAGGGCAAACCAGTGTGTATATTGTGTTATGAGACAGTGTCGGTGACGAAAGAGTACAATATACGTCGTCATTTTGACATCAAACATAATGTTAAGTATGGCAAATATACTTTGGAAGAAAAGCATAAAATTGTTAAAGAACTAAAAGGCAAACTACAATCACAGCAGCAAATGTTTACAAAGGCTACAGTGAAAAATGATGCTGCAGTGAAAGCAAGATTTATAGTGGCTGAAGAAATTGCCCATACTTCAAGGTGTTTCTCAGAGGGTGCCTTTTTGAAGCAATGCATGCTAAAAGTGTGTGAGCAAGTATGCCCAGACCAGATACAGAGTTTTCAAAATGTCAGTTTGTCAAGAAACACCATTGCAGATAGAGTTCAAGAACTCTCAGGAAATCTATCATCACAGCTGGCCGAACAGGCATGCAGTTATCTCGCTTTTTCACTTGCTATCAATGAAAGCACAGACAACACTGATACAGCGCAGCTGTCCATCTTTATACATGCTACGAAGACCGACCTCTCTGTCACTGAGGAACTTTTGGATGTAGCTGCCATGCATGGGACGACGACTGGTAGAGATATATTTGAGGCTGTGGAGAAATCTATAAATAATTTTAAATTACCCTGGGAAAAGTTGGTGGGGCTAACTACAGATGGCGCACCTTCAATGTGAGGAGAAAAGAAAGGCTTGGTTGGACTAATGAAGGAAAGAATGCAAAAAAGTCACTGCCACACACCCTTGATTACTTATCATTGCATTATCCACCAAGAGGCTATGTGTGGAAAAGTTCTGGACATGAATGACATAATGACCACAGTCATTAAAACTATTAACTTTATACGGGCACGTGGCCTGAATCATCGCCAGTTCCAGCAGTTTTTACAGGAGGTGGGTGCAGAGCATGGAGACGTGCCATACCACACAGAAGTAAGATGGCTGAGCAAGAGCGCAGTCCTCAAAAGATTTTTTGAGCTCAGAGAACAAATTGCTCTTTTCATGGAAAGTAAAGGAAAGCCCTTGCCTGAACTGTCGGATCCCGCCTGGCTATGTGATTTTGCTATGATGTGTGACATATGCGAGCATCTCGCCCAACTGAATCTGAAGCTGCAGGGACGCAAACAAGTCATCACGAAGATGTCTGACATGATCACAGCATTCCAGCGTAAACTTCAACTATGGAAGTCCCAACTGGAACAGGACAATCTTGCCCACTTTCCCGTTTGTTTGAGTATCTCAACCACTATTTCTGGTACTTTTCCTTGCAGTTGGCTGGCTACCAAAGTTAGCCGTTTACTAAGTGAATTTGAGTGGCGCTTCTCTGACTTTAGAACACAGCACTCAGGCTTTGACATCTTTGCCAATCCTTTTACAGTTGATGTCAACAATGTGCCCCATAACCTTCAGATGGAGATAACCGAGCTTCAGTCTGACAGTGGCCTGAAATCAAGGTTTCAGGATGTTGAAATTGAGGACTTCTACCCTCTACTGCCCCCTGACTCAATGCCAGAGCTCCGACTTCATGCTGCCCGTATTCTATCCATGTTCGGGAGCACCTATCTTTGTGAACAGATATTTTCAATAATGAATCTGAACAAAAACAAGCACAGATCATGCATTACCGATGACAATCTCCATGCTGTTTTGCGGGTTGCTACAGCCCAAGAAATAAAACCGAACATTTACTCATTGATCCGGGGAAAACGGTGTCAGACATCTAGCCAGAAAACAAAACAATGAGCATTTTAGGTACATTCCAATATTACTGTTTTGCTTGATACCAATATTACTGTTTTGCTTGATAGCATGTGAGTTGGTTAACAGCGCTGTTAAGGAAAAGATTGTTCCACTCATTTTAAATTCACATTTCTGGTTAACATTGTCAGTTTATGACTGTTCAGTAAACCATTCGGCCCGCGATTTAGACTGGATTTTAGATTTTGGCCCCTTCTCTGATTGAGTTCGACACCCCTGCTCTAGGGGCAGTATCAGTGAAGAAGTTCTTTTGGCATATGTCTGAGATTTTGCTGCCTGTGGATGCTTCTAGTATTTTTATGGTTTCCTGTCTGATGTTTAAGTCCTGTATCCATTTTGAGTTTATTTTTGTGAATGGTGTAAGTTGGTGATCTAGTTTCATTCTTTTGCATGTGTCTGTCCAATTTTCCCAATACCATTTATTGAAGAAACTGTCTTGACTCCATTGTACAATATATTCGTGCCTCCTTTGTCAAATATTAATTGATCATATTGATTTGGGTTGATATCTGGGTTCTCGATTCTATTCCATTGATCTATATGCCTGTTCTTGTGCCAGTACCAGGCTGTTTTGAGAACAGTGGCTTTGTAATATAGTTTGAAGTCTGGTATAGAGATCCCTTCTACTTTACTCTTCTTTCTCAGGATTGCTGAGGCTATTTGGGGTCTTTTATTGTTCCAAATGAACTTTGCAGAGTTCTTTCTAGGTCAGTGAAATATGCCGTTGGTATTTTAATGGGGAGTGCTTTGAATCTATAGATTGCTTTAGGAAGTATGGACATTTTGATGATGTTGATTCTACTAATCCATGAACATGGTATGTTCTTCCATCTCCTTACATCTTCCTCTATCTCTTTGTTCAGTGTTGTGTAGTTTTCCCCAAATAGGTCCTTTACTTCCTTAGTTAAATTTATTCCTAGGTATCTTAATTTTTTTGGTGTGATGGTAAATGGAATTGCTTTTTTACCCTCTGTTTCTGTAGTTTCACTGTTGGTGTATAGAAATGCCATGGATTTCTTGGAATTAATTTTGTATCCTGCTACATTGCCAAATTCATTCATTAAGTCAATTAGTTTTTTAATGGAGTCTTTTGGGTTTTTTATGTACAATATCATGTCACCTGCAAATAAGGATAACTTTACTTCTTCATTTCCAATTTGGATGCCTTTTATTTCCTCCTCTTTTATAATTGCAATGGCTAGTACTTCCAGTACTATGTCAAACAGGAGTGGCGAGAGTGGGCATCCCTGTCTTGTTCCTGTTCGTAGAGGGAATGGTTTTAGTTTTTGCCCATTGACTATAATGTTGGCTGTGGGTTTATCATATATAGCTTTTATTATCTTGAGGTATGATCCTTGTACTCCCACCTTGTTAAGAGTTTTTATCAGGAAAGGGTGTTGGATTTTATCAAATGCTTTTTCTGCATCAATTGATATGACTATATGATTTTTATCTTTCAATTTGTTTATGTGATGTATCACGTTTATTGATTTGCGGATATTGTACCATCCTTGCATTCCTGGAATAAACCCTACTTGGTCATGGTGTATGGTCTTTGTGATGTTCTTCTGGAGTCGATTTGCTAGAATTTTGTTGAGGATTTTGGCATCTATGTTCATGAGGAATATTGGCCTATAATTCTCTTTCATTGAGTTGTCTTTATCTGGTTTTGGTATTAGGGTGATGCTGGCTTCATAGAAGGAGTTTGGAAGTATTCCTTCCTTTGGATTTTTTGGAATAGTCTGAGGAGGATAGGTTTTAGTTCTTCCTTGAATGTTTGGTAAAACTCTCCTATGAAGCCATCTGGCCCTTGGCTTTTGTTTGCTGGAAGCTTTTTGATGACTGTTTAGGAAGTAATGCTAATTAAAAAATTAGGAGAAAAATGCAAGAGAGGAGAGAAAAATTACATTGAGTAATGAATAAAGAGTAAAGAGAGGGGGGAAATGTAGTAGGAGCAGGGAAGAGGAAATTATATATATGAGTTAGCCAACAGAGGTTACAATAATAATAACACATCAATAAGGCAGATAAAAAAGATCAATTTTTAACTAGGCGTAAGAAGAAAGGAAAAAGAGAAGCTGAAGCAGGTAAAGGATAAGATAAACAGGATGAAAATGTGAGATGTTAAGAAGAAAAAGGTTGGAAAAGAAAATAAATTTACAATAAAAATAAAAATAAAATAAAGAAATAAGTAATACAAATTTTTAATTAAAAAGATAAAAAGTGAAGTGTCATTTGCTTTAGTTGAATTTTAATGTCACATAGGGGCTAGTTAGGACTCCACTCTTCTGTTCTCTCTGCCAATTCTGGGCTTCCTGTTAGGTGGTTAGGTGCTGACCATTGTCAGGCCCTGTCTTTAGCATTCAGCATCCTGTTCTAGCTCCAAGTGATCCACTGCTCCTCTGCTTGTGTCTGTCTCCATAGGCCTTGGCTTCAAGCAGGCAGAACCAATCTGCTGGCTTTGCCTGTCTGCCAGCTGTTAATATTAATCATCCAAGTGTCTGTACCTGACAGGGTTTTATGTGAGGGTGGTACTGTTTTGCTTTCCAAGAATCAGAATGATGTTTATTTCCCTGACCAAAAAGCTACTTCTCCTGGCCTTGATTGTTCAGATATCCTTGTATGAAGACCAGTGGTGTTGGCTGGAAACCTGGAGTTTTATCAGTCTGGTTCCCAGAATAGTTGGGCTAATGAGTCCCTCTTCCAACCCAGCCACTGAGGCCTCTTTGGGGCTATTCAGTGCCATTCTTTCTTTTGAACACTCAAAATGCAAGCAGGGTGTGCCAGGCTGTGTTATCTGTCTTGAGACTACTGAGTAGGGCTGGCTCTTCAGGGGAGAAATGGCCATTTAAGTTTGGAAGGTTATGAATGTCCCAATACTGGAGCCCGGGAAACATCTCACTGCCCTGCTTCCCTCCACAGCCTCTCCTCAGGTACCACAGTTCTGTGCCTTTCTCCCTGCTCCACAAACTCAGGTGAGTTCTTGCACCTGAAAAGTCCTGCATTCTGGGTTTAGCAAATAAAAGCAAAGACAAAACTGTTAGGTCACTGAAGGAGGAACACATGAGGCCAGAATGATGAAGGACTACAAATTTACTTGATCATTCGCACACCAGGTGGCTGAGCCTGGATGGCTCCAGCACCCAGTGACAGGAGTCAGCAGCTTTTAAAGGACTTTTGGTTGACTTTTTTCCTGGGCAGAGACTTCTTTATGTATACCCGAAGGGGAGATAATGGAATGTGGTCACTGCAAGTGAAATGTGGCGTCAGCAAAGGGAATGTCTATAGTGAAATGACCTGAAAAGCCAGTTCCTGGGGAGATGGGTATCAGTTCAATTGCTCCATCAAACCCAACATTCCAGCTTTTTTGTTGTATGGAATGGGGACAGAAGTCATATCTTCTATAATTATACCCTTCTGATGTAGGATGTTGAGATAACAGGGGAATGGACTTTGATAGTAGTCGACTGAACTGAGGGTTCAGCAGCATGATTTCCCCAAGAGACTGGTTGGTGAAGTCTAGAAAGTAGTCCAAAGTGACTTTGGAGGTAAAAGCTGGACCTGAGGCTGCCACAGCATCACTTGTCTAGTTTTGTTGCTTTTATGGACCTGGAGATGAAATACAACTGAGACATAAACCTTAGCTTTAGGGGAGAAAAGAGTAGGGGTTTCAGTTGCCTAACTAATGATATGAAAGGAGAAAAGGTTACCCTGGGGGGAGGGTACTGGTCTAGTTTTCCCAGTTTTGCCTCTTTCTGGTTATCTACAGGTTTCTTGAAGGTCCTGAGACAGGATTTCAAAATAGGTAGAGCAGTGATTAAGCTCCCTATGGCAGTTCCAACTTCTGTGATGCCCAGGGTTATTAGGAGAGGGATTATTTGACTCATTTTTTTTTGTCAGATATGATGGGTTAGGGGGACAGGTAAAGACTGATTATTGGGGGCTACATCTATATTTGGTGAGAGATAGATGAGTGTACAGGTTTCTGTCCAGCTGATGGGGAGACAAATGTATGTGTTTTCCCCACAGAGGAAGAAAAATCCCTGATCCTGGAGACAAGCTGAAAGGTATAAGGAGAGGTGTACCAAAGGATATGAGATTCCCTTTCCTGGTTCCACACTCGAAACTGAGAGGCACTACCAATAAGGAGGGACAGATGAGTGGTTGAGATTTTATTGCAGTGAAAGTGGAAGGGAATCCTAGAATGGGCTGTTATCCAAGGGAGAAGGAAGGGAAGGAAAGGAGTAGTTAAAGCCAGGGGCCTGGGTAGTTATATAAAAACTAAGATAAACTGGCTGTGATCAATTAGTTATAAAACACCACTGCATTCAGAGACCCCACAAATTTAGTACTTTAAGTTTCCTGAAATTATAATCTCCCATTTACTGGCTTAACTTTTTGTTTTTAACTGAACCTTAATCCTTGCTATTTTTAATTTTAAACTTTAAATTGCTGCATTAAAGACTTTTACTTTCTTTCAAACAACCAACTTGGTTGCCTTCTAGAAAAACAAGTAGGAGAGAAGCATGCTAGCCAGTAACTGCAATGCATACATTTCAAGTAAAAGTAACTTTTTTTTACTTATGGTGTCTCATTAATGGTGGGATTTAATGCTTATTATAAATAATAACCTCTGGTTTATTCTGTAAATAGTAGTGGAAGAGATTTTTAAATTACTTGTTTTATGCTTAAATTTACTTCTAAACAGCATTCTTTTGACTAGTGCTCATTTACATATATAGGCAAATTTTACTTTGGACTTTACTAGAAGCAGTTGCTCATAAAATATTGGCTTCTCATATGAATGGGTTTGAGACCTTGATTATATTGTGAAAAGCTACCTTATCAAGTAATTAAAGTATGGTCCTTTTTTTAAAAGCAAAGTAATCAAACCTATACTTTTGACCCATGAAATACAGATTCCATCCCCCACCCCCTTAGCCGATCTGAAGAGCAGGCTGGGTGGGGGTCTGATGTACTACGTACATTCTTGTCTTAAAATTCTGCTGCTGAATATTCTGGTTTAGCTTGAGAAGTATCCAGAAATCTTGTCTTTTATCATTTCTCTTTTCCTTTTCATCACATTTGCAACCTTTACAAATTTCACACTTTCAAATTAGCCTTCAAACCTTCTATGTCATTCAAAAATGCATAACCATGGCTCAGACTTTCCACCAAGTGTTTCTACTCTAATATTCTTTTTTTCTATCATACTTTCAGCACTTGTACAGACATTTGATTTCTTTTTTAAAATGTATTAGAATTCTTCACTTTTAGAAACCTTAATTTTTCAATGATAACCAGAAAGTAAACAGCCAACATTTCTTAGATTGACATTTATCAACACACTTTAAGCACACTCTTTACTTTCAAGATAATATACATTCAACAAAGTACAAGAGACCTTCTGTAATAAAATCTAAGAGCAGGTTAATTAAAACATGTCTAGCAATCAATGTTTCAGTATTGCGTGCTATTTTAAAATATTTAGATGTTTATCATTTAACCCAGCAATGCTCCAAAGTCTTTTAGTTAATAAAGAAGTTGGAAAATTATGTATAGGTATATGAGGCTGGAGAAAAAGCAGGGGGAGGAGGGAGCAGGCCCCACAGCCTGTTCCCAGGCATCTAGCCACTTGGATTCAAAACTGTAGAATTTTTCCTTAGCAATAACATGCTAACATTTGGGAGATAATGGGCTTAGCTTCTGATAGTAGCCAGACTGTTAAGTAAGTATGTGCAGTAAAAAAAAAAAAAAAAAAAAAAGGCTGTTCTTTAGGAAAGGTGGAGTGGGGGATGAGAAGGCACTGAGGTAATAGAAGTTTTCAGAGCATTAAAGGGGTGAGAATGTTGGCCTTGGAATCTAAAGGCTCAGTGAGGGGGTTCCTTCACCATGTCATGTCATAGAGGAGCTTTGCAAGAAGACTAAAGTTGTGAACCTGGAGGTGAGAGTACCCAGTGAGCCTGAGAAAGGAGACAATTTTTTGTTCAGAGGAGGGGACAGTCATGGAGTAGGTAAGGAGATAAGGAATTTACAGTCTGAGGAATGGCTCAGCCTTGTAGGATGAGAGAGTGAAACTGAGGTAAGTGACTGTGGTTTGGGAAATGTGGTTTATGAGGGAATGCATGGTAGCCTGACAGGGCACTGAGCTAGAATGAGAAAAGAGTGAATGGGGGTATTTATTATAGTAAGATGCAGTGTAGAGGTGAGGTGGCTAGTAGCTCTGAGACTAACCCGTTAACTTCCTTAACACAAACTGAGATGTGGACAGGGGTCCCAGTGAATTTGGAGAGCGCAGAATAAGTGGCCCCAGTGTCAATTAAAAAGGAGACTGATTTATATGCCATAACAGTTGTTACCTGAGGCTCTGTACTGGTGATATAAATCTGTGGGGCCCTGTCAGGGCATGGGCAGCTTCAGTCTTTGGTGGCCAGTCCCAAGAGGTCTGGGAGCTCCAAACTGGATCCAGAGGGCAGCCTTGCTGGACAGGCTGAGGTCTGACCTGGAGGGGCCATACTTCCATCTGATTTCCAGTGGCCTTCCCTTCCACACCTTGGGCAGGGGTCTCAGGTTTGAGCAGAACTTGACTCAATGTCCTTCTTTGCTGAATTTGAAGCATAGGCCTGGAGGAGGCTTAGCCCCTGACTTCCCCTTGGGTGGAGAACTGGCACTTTATTAGGGATTCATGAGAGTGGTGGCTAGGAGTTAGATGGCCTCTTTCTGGGTCTCAGCCTTGGCCTGATCTCTCCTTTGTTTTGGGAATTGGGTCTTCTTGTCTCTATTATTAATGACCTTAGAGGTTAAGTTAACAAGTTATTTTTGAGGGGTTTGTAGACCTCTATTTATCAAAATATGTGGCATGTGTCAAGGGGCTGATGGGAATATAGTATGGGTGTTTAGAAGAAGGGACCCCTCTAAGGGGGGGGTGGTGTCTAAGCTGGTAATTTTCTGTAGAGGAAGACAGGGATATATAGATGTCATGCCAGATCAGAACATAGGATTGAGCCAGGCACTCAAATCTCTTAGTGAAGTATCTAGGTCAGTGGAAAAAGATCTGAGATGCCTCTCAATCTGTGTGAGGCTGGACATAGAGAATGGGACATGTACAAAGACTATGCTCTCAGTTCTTGCTGCCTCCCTCAGAGGTAGAATGGGTGAAGAAATAGAAGAGGCTGTTGAGGAGGGTGGTCTTTGGGTGGCCTGAGAGCAAGTGTTAAGTGGAAAAAGGCTGTTTTAGAACTTGTATTCTTGGGATTTGGGCTTTTAGGGGCCAGACAGAGGGTGGTTGCTGATTAGGAAGATCTGGGTTTTGGAAATCTACTGCAGGTGAGGGAGGGGATGTGTAAAGAGGTGGAGGTCGGTGGTCTGTTGGGTCAAGAGTAGATTCAGAATCAGAAGTGTTAGGGTATGATGTTTTGTGTGAAGGAGAAAGATCTGATGGGTACAGCAGGACTTAAAGAGAGAGGGTCAGGACAAAAGGGTGAAAAGGGCCTGGACATATGGAATCTCTGACCATTTTTCATTGCAGTGACAGCTGTTATCTAAATTGCTTAGTGTGTTAAAATGGAAGTGCTGCTGAAACCTGTTTGGCTCAGTGGATAGAGTGTCAACCTACGGACTGAAAGTTCCAAATTGGATTCCCGTTAAGGGCATGTACCTGGATTGTGGGCACATACCTGGATTGCCGGCACATCTCCAGTAGGGGGTGTGCAAGAGGCAGTTGATCGATGTTTCTCTCTCATCGATGTTTCTAGATCTCTATCCCTCTCTCTTCCTCTCTGTAAAAATCAATAAAATATATTTTTAAAAAAGAAAGTGCTGTTTTTAGGCCATTGAGATTTATTATCTGGTTTATGTTGTGGCCAAATAGTGTTACAAAGTAAAGTGAAGTGGTTGGGCATGATCTCCCTCGCAAGTGTGCAGAGAGAGTTGGTGTGACCCAGGAGAGAGGAAGGATGAATGACAGACCACAAATCCAAAGGTGAGGCATCCCTGATGCTAAACAAATCACCACGAGAAAGAAGAGGTGATTCTCTGGACTGGGCGTTCCCAATCCAGAAGGACCCAAAACCGAATGGTTGAGGAGTCTTCTGGCCTAGCGCTAGGACTTTTGAGATGAGAGAATTCTAAGAAGTCAGTGAGAATGTGGGCAGAAGACCCTAAAGAAGGAAAATTATGGAACATCATTCACCTAGAGAAGATTGTCCAGTGTGTGATGGAGGGTCAGCAATGAAGAAGGAGAGATTCCTGGTCTGGCATCCTCCTTGGATGGCTGTGGGCATATGCTGTAAGGAAGGGAGGCCTGATCGAGGCAGGCAATTGAGTCACCCGAGTAGGATTGGAAGTTAAGCCCAGATGAGCTGCTGCTGCCTACTGCTCTCTGAGTAGCAAACTTAGGGTGACCAAAGCCAGGGCAATGGCTCCCCATCCCCGTGGAACCCTCTTGGGTTTTGGTACCAGATGTTAGGTTGCCAAAGGAGGAACACACGAGGCCAGAATGGTGAGGACTTAATGAATTTATTTGATCATCTGCACACCATGTGGCTGAGCCTGGATGGCTCCAGCACCCAGTGTCAGGAGTCAGCAGCTTTTAAAGGACTTTATGCAGGATGTTTTTTTTTGTTTTGTTTTGTTTTGTTTTCTGGGCAGAGACTTCTTTATTCATACCCTGAGGGGAGGTAATGGAATGTGGTCACCACAAGTGAAATGTGGCCTCAGCAAAGGGAATGTCCATAGTGAAATTACCCAAAAAGCTGGTTCCTAGGGAGGGGGTATCAGTTCACTTGCTCCTTAAAACCTAACAAAAACAAAGCAAAAGAACAATAAAACTGTGGGTTTCTTTTCTGCTGGCACCATGCTGCTCAGGCCACTTTTCTGGCCATCTGTCAAGGTGCAATCTTTCATGCGCATGGTCTCAGGTCTAGATTCCCTGTATTCCAGCAGCCCTGTGAGTTTTCCTTTTCTCAGTTAGGTATTATACTTGTCACCATGGCACACAGCTTTGGTAAAATCCAGCTTCCACCTCACCCTCTTGGCCTAATGGGTGGGTGGTCCTTTCCCATCCAGATCCTCTTTTCTACCATTCTCCAGGTGTCCTCTGCCCTTCCTTGTTGACAACTGTCTCTTCAGCTGTGTGTAATTTGTTAATTCCAGGAATGTTCTCTGATTTAATTGTTTGTTTGTTTGTTTGTTTTTTAATTCTGGCCCTATGATGAAGTGCACGACATGTCTGCCTATTCATCTACTGTTTTCTTTTCCCTAAAGTTTGTTTTAAAATTGAAATTCTCATTTTTATTACTTTAAAGACATTTGCTCATTATGAAAAACACACACAAAATAATACATATATGTATGTACAAAATATAAAGCAAATATCTTCTATCAATATAAGCCTACCTCTATCCTAAAACGATACAATTACTGGATTATATCCTTTAGACACTTTTAATAATATTAAGTGTATTTATAGACATACATGCGCATCTTTAAATTTTTTAAACACACTATTCTATGCTTTCAGTTCTCTGTGAGAATAATTGAACTTAAATTCTGCATTGACTTCTAAACACTTAGGAGCTCCTACTTTGTGAACCAGTAGTGGCTGGCATATAGTAAGTACTCCACAATTGTTAACTAATTCTAAGATCATAAGTTCTCCATAACTCAAAATAAGTGAACAAAAAATAAGGTGATAAAGTGAGGCATTTAAAAAAGGAGCCTTGTCTGGGCAGCTCAGTTGGTTGGAGCATTGTCCCACACACCAAATGATGTTGGTTTTGATTCCCAGTCAGGGCACATACTCAGATGTGTGTTTGATTCTGAAATGGGGCACATATAGGCGGCAACAAATTGATGTTTCCCTCTCACATCAATGTTCCTCTCTCTCTCTCTCTCTCTCTCTCTCTCTCTCTCTCTCTCTCTCTCTCGTTCTTAAAAAAAATCAATGAACATATCTTCAGGTGAGAATTAAAAAAATAAAAAGGAGAAAAATATATGGAAAGAGGAAAAAATTAATACTATTTTTGAAAAATACTTTTAGAGAAAGACAGATTCATAGGCCACTTAAAACAACTATTGGTGGAGGGACAGAAAGTAAGTGAAATATGTCTTTTAAAATCTCAATAATAAACCTCAATCTAGATATTATAATCAGAGGGGCTTTTATAAGAATACTACAAATCCCTAGACAATGCATGCTCTCTTTTATTTTCCTTTAAGTATCCTAGTAAAGGCCTAACTAAAAAGGAATGGTAGTGATAAAAACAGAATGGTAATTATCACTAAGTGATAGTTAATTACAGCAGTATTTGAGGATTTAGCATGTCAGAAGAGAAAAGAAAAAATAAAACAAGATTATCGAAAGTTGCGGAGAATCAGAGAAAGGATTCTCAGAGAGAATGATAATTAAAGTCTCTCAACCCTTCTGATTTAATAATGCCTAGGTCACAACTCATGGATTTTACCTATATTTTCTTTCCATCCACCTTTTGGAAGAATAATGGACATAATTGTTCAGGAGATGAAGGTGAAGTGACAGAAGTAAAAAAAAAAAAAAAAAAAAGACTTGTTGTTGGAGACAAAGTCTCTAATACTGAATCCTGAATTAAGGACATGGTCCAAAGTAAAGTGGCCTCCCTTCATAGGTAGGAATAAGATACACCTTAACTTAGATTAAGTGAACTCAAGTACAGAGTACATGTCAAAATTACATAAGGGAAATCAGAGTTCAGGTTCTTGAATCAAAACTGTTTACAGTACCAATAAAGCTGTTTCACTCTACTTAAACTCTAAGGCTACAGAAAAGGAAATGAAATTAACAATACCCAGTTTTTAAAGGTCTGAGCTGCCCTAGCAGGTTTGGCTCAGAAAATAGAGTGTTAGGCTGTGGACCAAAGGGTCCTGGGTTCAATTCCGATCAAGGGTACATACTTTGGTTTGCAGAATCCTCCCCAGCCAGGGCCCTCTTCAGGGCTTTAACAGGAGGCAATAAATAAATGTGTTTCTATCACATTGATGTTTCTCTCTGTCTTTCCCTCTCTCTTCTTTTCTGAGAAAACAATGGAAAAATCCTCAGGTGAGGATTATCCAAAAAAAAATAAAAATAAAATAAAGTTCTGAGGAATACCAAGCCCAGATAAAGTGGGGAGGGAATAAGTCAAGGATTTACCCATATTATATCTGAGCAAATATAAAATTTTGATTAGACCACCTACTTTGAATATGTGAATAATTCAAAAGAGTATTTTGGCAGATGTGTAAAAAAAAATACCTCAGCCTTATAAGGAAAGGAAAGAAAGAGGAAAGGAAAGATTCTATGAAAAGATATGAAAAATTAATTCTCAGTGCAAAAACTGAAAGAAAATTCTCAGTGTTTCAAACTCCAGAGGTAATTACATTGAATAGTATTACAGTGAAACAAGACAACAGACTAGATGATAAAAAACTGAGATTGTAGAGCTAGTTAAGCAAACTAAGGCCCAAAGGAAAAACAGTCCATGTATATATATTCAGAGACACACTCAATAACAAAATCAGAGAAAAGTTAGTAACATAAGAGGAATAATAATGAGCCACTATAAAGAAAACTGTTGTCCCTGAGATATAGTACCAAGCAAAAAGCATACTATATTTTTTTTAGTGGTTGCCTGTTATTTCTTTTATTTATTGTTTAAAGTATTAAAATAGTAGTACATATGTCTCCTTTTCTTCCCCACTGACTTTCACCCAGCCTCTCCTACACGCTGGCACAGGCCTTCAGCTCCCACCCCAGTGTCTTGTGTCCATTGGTTATGCTTATATGCGTGCATACAAATCCTTCAGTTGGTTTCTTACCTGCCTCCCAAAAAACTCCCCAGCCTTCCTGCTGTAATTTGACAGTCTGATGATTCTCTGCCTCTGTATCTATGATTTTGTTCATCAGGTTATAATGTTCTTTATTATCCATAAATGAGTGAGATCATGTGGTATTTTTCTTTCACTGCCTGGCTTATTTCACTTAGCATAATGCTCTCCATATCCATCCATGCTGCTTGAAACCCTAAGAATTCCTTCTTTTTTATACTGGTGTAGTATTCCATTGTGTAGATGTACGATAGTTTTCTAATTCACTCATCTGTTGATAGGCATGTAGGCTGTTTCCAAATCTTAGCTATTGTAAATTGTGTTGCTATGAACATAGGGGTGCATATATAATTTCTGATTGGTGTTTCTGTTTTCTTTTGCAAATATTCCTAGAAGTGGTATTACTAGGTCAAATGATAGTTCCATTTTTAAAATTTTTGAGGAAATGCCATACTGTTTTCCACAATGGCTGCACCAGTCTGCATTCCCACCAGCAGTGAAGAAGGGTTGTTTTTTCTCTGTATCCTCGCCAACACTTGTGGTCTGTTGATTTGTTGATGATAGTTATTCTGACAGGTGTGAGATGATACTGCATTGTCGTTTGAATTTGCATCTCTCATATAATTAGTGACTTTGAGCATGTTTTCCTATGTCTCTTGGCCTTCCTTCTGTCTTCTTTAGAAAAGTATCTATTTGGGTCCAGTGCCCATTTTTTAATTGGATAGTTTATCTTCCTTTTGTTAAGTTGTATGAATTCCCTGTAAATGTTTAAATGTTGGAGATTAAACCCATATCAGGGATAACATGGGAAAATTATGTTCTCCCATGCAGTGGGCTTTCTTGTTGTTTTGTTGATGGTTTCCTTTGCTGAGCAAAGCTTTTTATTTTGATGTAGTCCCATTTGTTTATTTTCTTCTTAGCCTCTCTTGTCCTAGGATCTGTGTCTGTAAAGATATTGCTATGACAAATGTCTGCTATTTGCTGCCTGTAGAGTTTTGTAGAATTTTTATGGTTGCCCATCTTATGTTTAAGTCCTTTAGCCATTTTAAGTTTGTTTTTATGTATGGTGTAAGTTTGTAATCTAATTTCTTTTTCTTTTTCCTTTTTTTTTTTTTTGCATGTATCTGACCAAATTTCCCAGCACCATTTATTAAAGAGGCTGTTTTGACTCCATTGCCTCCTTTGTCAAATATTAATTGAATATAATGGCTTGGGTCCATTTATGGGTCCTGTATTCTGTTCCATTGGTCTATATGTCTGTTTTTTGCCAGTACCAGGCAGTTTTGAAAATCTTGGCTTGGTAATATAGTTTTATGTCTGGTATTGTGATCCTTCCTAATTTGTTCTTCATTCTCTGGCTAGCTGTGGCTATTCTAGGTCTTTTTTTGTTCCTGATCAATTTTTGGAGAGTTTGCTCTAGATCTTTGAAATATGCTAATAGGTATGGCATTGAATGTATAGATTGCTCTACGTAGTATGGACATTTTAATGATGTTGATTCTGCAAATGCATGAACATGGTATGTTCTTCCATTTGTTTAAGTCTTCCTCTATCTCCTTTTTCAATGTCCTGAAGTTTTCTGAGTATAAATCTTTTACGTCCCTGGTTAAATTTATTCCTAATTATCTTAATATTTTTGGTGAAATGGTAAATGGGATTTTTTTTTTCATTTCTCATTCTGTGAGTTCATTATTGGTGTATAAAAAGGCCATAGATTTCTGGGCATTAACTTTGTATCCTGCTACATTGCCAAATTCATTTATTAAGTCTAGAAGTTTTTTGTTTTTTTATGGAGTTTTTGGTGTTTTCTATGTATAGAATCATATCATATGCGAATAAGGACAGTTTTACTTCTTCTTTTCCAATTTGGATGCCTTTTATTTCTTCTTCTTGTCTGATCACTATTGCTAGTACTTCTAAAACTATGTTGAACAGGAGTGGTGAAAGTGGGCATCATTGTCTTGTTCCTCTTCATAGGGGAAATAAGTTTAGTTTTGCCCACTGAGTATGATGTTGGTGGTAGATTTGTCATATAGAGCTTTTATTATCCCTCTATTCTGACTTTGCTGAGAGTTTTTATAAAGAAATTATGTTGCATTTTGTCAAATGTTTTTTTCTGCATCAATTTATATGATTCTGTAATTTTTATTTCTCTTTGTTTATGTGATATATCACGTTTATTGATTAGCAGATATGCTACTATCCTTGCATCCCGGTATAAATCCCACTTGGTCATGGTGTATAATCTTTCTAATATATTGCTCAATCCAATTTGCTAGAATTTTGTTGAGTATTTTAGATTCTATGTTCTTCAAGGGTATTAGCCTATAGTTCTCTTTTTGTGTGTGTCTTTATTTGGTTTGGGGATTAGGTTAATTTTGGCTTCATAGAAAGAGCTTGGAAGTGTTACTTTTTCTTGATTTTTTAAAAATATTCTGAGTAGGATAGTGTAGAGGGCCAAATGGGAAGACACCTGGACATTCTTTACATTGTTGTTGACTGGGCCTGGGATATTGGCAAAATCATGTCAGTTGCATTCCCGCCCTGGGAGTGTAGAGATGTTCTTAGTTCCTGGCTTGTTTGTCCAGGAGGAAGGAGTGGGTGGGATCTGGGCTCTCCCAGGCTCCTTGTTTTCTTGTGAATCCCCTTGTTGGAATGGAGTATAAATACATGTGCTGTGTGGCTTAGGAGGTCATCAGTCAGTCTCTCCAGCAGAGGAGTTCGGTGGCCCTCCCAGCCCCCAGCTTAAAATCTATCTCTGCGTCTTCTCTCTTTATTTCTATTATTTCTCAATCCCTGGGTAACTCCACTTAGAACTGGTTTGTTCATCTCTCTTTCCGTGTGGTATGCAAAAAAGGGAGATCCCCGACACATCAGGCCCCTTCAGGATAGGTTTTAGTTCTTCTTTGAATGCTTGGTAGAACTCGCTTGTAAAGCTGTCTGGACCAGGGCTTTTGTTTGCTGGAAGATTTTTTCTTTTTTATCACTGCTCCAATTTCTTACGTAGTTATTAGCCTATTCAGTCCCCTCCCACCCCCCATATTAAAGTAAGGTTTATTCCTCAGTAATGAGCGGGACTCATCATGGAGGCAGATAAATCAGAATTAAAGGAGGGGGGAGAGGAGAAAGGACCCAGCCAGTCTGCCTTCACAAACAGAGATGGAGAGAGCAGCACATGGAGGGTTGGGGGAGCCTTTTCAGGGGAGGAACAGGAAATATTCAGGGCGTTTTTTATTTTTTATTTTATTCTCTTGATCTAGTTTGCCAGCTTGTAATTTTTTATAAATGAGTCCATTTCATCTAGGTTGTCCATTTTTTTGAATAGAGTTGTTAGTATTTTTTTCATAATAGTGTGTATTTCTGTGGAATCAGTTGTTATTTCTCCTCTTTCATTTCTTTTTTTTCTTTTTTTATTTTTACATATTTTATTAATTTTTTTGCCCCCCTCCCTCCCTCACACACATACCCTCCCTCCCCAGAGTTTTGTATCCATTGGTTGTACTTATATGAATGTATACAAGTCCTTCGGTTGATCTATTATCTCCTCCAGATCTTCCTCCCCTCCCCACTGTTATTTGACAGTCTACCTGTTGCTTTACTTTCTCTATATCTGTCTCTTGGTTCATCAGTTTATAATGATCTTTATCATCCCCAATGGGTGAGGTCATGTGGTGTTTCTCCTTCATTGATTGGCTTATTTCACTAAGCATGATGTTCTCCAATTCCATCCAGGTTGCTGCAAATGATGAGAATTCCTTCTTTTTTATGGCAGCATAGTATTCCATTGTGTAGATGTACCATGGTTTTTGGATCCAATCATCTGCTGACGGGCACCCAGGCTGTTTCCAAATTGTGGCTATTGTAGATTGTGCTGCTATGAACATAGGGGTGCAAATATCATTTCTGAATGGTGTTTCTAGTTTCCTGGGATATATTCCTAGAAGTGGGATTACTGGGTCAAATGGGAGTAACATTTTCAGTTTTTTAAGGAAACTCCACACTGTTCTCCACAGTGGTTGTACCAGTCTGCATTCCCACCAGCAGTGCACGAGGGTTCCTTTTTCTCCGCAACCTCGCCAACACTTGTCGTTTGTTGATTTGTTGATGTTGGCCATTCTGACAGGTGTGAGATGGTACCGCATTGTTGTTTTGATTTGCATCTCATAGACAATTAGTGACTTTGAGCATGTTTTCATGTGCCTTTTGGCCTGCCTTCTGTCTTCTTTTGAAAACATTCTATTTAGGTCCATTGCCCATTTTTTAATTGGATCATTCATCTTCCTTTTATTTAGTTGTATAAGCTGTCTGTAAATGTTGGAGATTAAACCTTTATCAGTGGTATTATTTACAAATATGTTCTCCCACACCGTGGGCTTTCTTGTTGTTTTGTTGATGGTTTCTTTTGCCGTAAAAAAGCTTTTTATTTTGATGTAGTCCCATTTGTTTATTTTCTCTTTAGCTTCCATTGCCCTAGGGGCAGTATCGGTGAAGAAGTTCTTTTGGCATATGTCTGAGATTTTGCTGCCTGTGGATGCTTCTAGTATTTTTATGGTTTCCTGTCTGATGTTTAAGTCCTGTATCCATTTTGAGTTTATTTTTGTGAATGGTGTAAGTTGGTGATCTAGTTTCATTCTTTTGCATGTGTCTGTCCAATTTTCCCAACACCATTTATTGAAGAAACTGTCTTGACTCCATTGTATATTCGTGCCTCCTTTGTCGAATATTAATTGAGCATAGTGATTTGGGTTGATATCTGGGTTCTCTATTCTATTCCATTGGTCTATATGTCTGTTCTTGTGCCAGTACCAGGCTGTTTTGAGAACAGTGGCTTTGTAATATAGTTTGAAGTCTGGTATTGAGATCCCTCCTACTTTACTCTTCTTTCTCAGGATTGCTGTGGCTATTCAGGGTCTTTTATTGTTCCAAATGAACTTTTGGAGAGTTCTTTCTAGGTCAGTGAAATATGCCGTTGGTATTTTAATGGGGAGTGCATTGAACCTATAGATTGCTTTAGGAAGTATGGACATTTTGATGATGTTGATTCTACCAATCCATAAACATGGTATGTTCTTCCATCTCCTTACATCTTCCTCTATCTCTTTTTTCAGTGTCTTGTAGTTTTCCGCAAATAGATCCTTTACTTCCTTTGTTAAATTTATTCCTAGGTATCTTAATTTTTTTGGTGTGATGGTAAATGGAATTGCTTTTTTAGCCTCTGTTTCTGTTGTTTCACTGTTGGCGTATAGAAATGCCATGGATTTCTTGGCATTAATTTTGTATCCTGCTACGTTGCCAAATTCATTTATTAAGTCAATTAGTTTCTTAATGGAGTCTTTTGGGTTTTTTATGTACAATATCATGTCATCTGCAAATAAGGATAACTTTACTTCTTCTTTTCCAATTTGGATGCCTTTTATTTCCTCCTCTTTTATAATTGCAATGGCTAGTACTTCCAGTACTATGTCAAACAGGAGTGGCGAAAGTAGGCATCCCTGCCTTGTTCCTGTTCTTAGAGGGAATGGTTTTAGTTTTTGCCCATTGAGTATAATGTTGGCTGTGGGTTTATCGTATATAGCTTTTATTATCTTGAGGTATGATCCTTGTACTCCCACCTTGTTAAGAGTTTTTATCAGGAAAGGGTGTTGGATTTTATCAAATGCTTTTTCTGCATCAATTGATATGACTATATGATTTTTATCTTTCAATTTGTTAATGTGATGTGTCACGTTTATTGATTTGCGGATATTGTACCATCCTTGCATTCCTGGAATAAATCCTACTTGGTCATGGTGTATGATCTTTGTGATGTTCTTCTGGAGTCGATTTGCTAGAATTTTGTTGAGGATTTTGGCACCTAAGTTCATGAGGGATATTGGCCTGTAATTCTCTTTCATTGAGTTGTCTTTATCTGGTTTTGGTATTAGGGTGATGCTGGCTTCATAGAAGGAGTTTGGAAGTGTTCCATCCTCTTGGATTTTTTGGAATAGTCTGAGGAGGATAGGTTTTAAGTTCTTCCTTGAATGTTTGGTAAAACTCTCCTGTGTAGCCATCTGGCCCTTGGCTTTTGTTTGCTGGAAGCTTTTGGATGACTGTTTCAATTTCTTCCCACGTCACTGGTCTATTGAAATTTTTAGATTCTTCCTGATTGAGTTTTGGAAGTTTGTATTTTTCTAGGAATATGTCCATTTCCTCCAGGTTGTTCAGTTTTTTGGAATAGAGTTGTTCATAGTATTTTGTAACAATCCCTTGTATTTTGGCGTGGTCTGTTGTTATTTCACCTCTTTCATTTCTGATTTTATTTATTTGGGTCCTCTCTCTTTGTTTCTATGTTAGCCTGGCTAGGGGTCCATCTATTTTGTTTATCCTTTTAAAGCACCAGCTCTTGGTTTTGTTGATCTTATGTATTGTTTCTTTGGTCTCTATGTCGTTTATCTCCATTCTGATTTTTGTTATTTCCTTCCTTCTGCTTACACTGGGCTTTTCTTGTTGGTCTTTTTCTAACTCTTTGAGTTGTAGAGTTAGATCATCTGTTACCATTTTTTCTAGTTTTTTGCAATAGGCTTGTAAGGATATGAACTTCCCTCTCAAAAAGGCTTTTGCTGTGTCCCATAGATTTTGGATTGTTGTGTTTTCGTTGTCATTTGTTTCCAGGATGTTTTTAATTTCTTTCTTGATTTCTCTGGTAACCCAGTCCTTGTTTAATAGCATGTTGTTTAGTCTCCCTGTGTTTTATTTCTTTGGATTATTTTTATTGTAGTTAATTTCCAGTTTTATGCCATTATGATCTGAGAAGATGCTTGATATGATTTCTATCTTCTTGAATTTGAAAAGACTTTGCCTATGTCCCAACATGTCGTCTATCTTTGAGAATGTCCCATGTGCACTTGAGAAGAATGTATATTCTGTGGCTTTGGGGTAGAATGTTCTGAAGATGTCAATTAATTCCATCTGGTCTAGTGAGTCGTTTAGGATTGATATTTCTTTGCTGATTTTTTGTTTAGATGATTTGTCGAAGGGTGACAGTGGGGTATTAAAATCTCCTACTATGATTGTATTGCTATTAATCTCTCCCTTAATGTCCTCCAGCAGTTATTTTATGTATTTGGGAGCTCCTGTATTGGGTGCATATATATTTACCAGGGTTATTTCTTCTTGTTGGATTGTTCCCTTTAGTATTATGAAGTGGCCTTCATTATCTCTTGTTATGTCCTTCACTCTGAGATCTAATTTGTCAGATATAAGTATTGCTACCCCAGCTTTTTTTTTCATTTCCATTTGCCTGGAAAACTTTTTTCTATCCCTTCACCCTCAGTCTGTGTGCATCTTTTTTTCTGAGGTGGGTTTCTTGTAGACAACAGATGTATGGGTCTTGTTTTCTTATCCAGTCTGATACCCTATGTCTTTTGATTGGAGCATTTAATCCATTTACATTTAAGGTTATTATTGATAGGTACTCATTTGACACCATTTTTATTCTATACCCATGTTCCTTCTTCACTTCCTATTTTTTTATTTTTACAGTAGACCCTTTAGCATTTCTTGCATTGCTGGTTTGGTGGAGATAAATTCCTTCAGTCTTTTTTTGTCTGTGAAGCTCCTGATTTCCCCTTCAATTTTGATTAATAGCCTTGCTGGGTCCAGTATTCTTGGATTCAGACCCTTCCTTTGCATGACTTTGTATATTTCATCCCATTCCCTTCTGGCCTGATATGTTTCTGTTGAGAAATCAATTGCTAGTCTGATGGGGGTTCCTTTGTATGTAACTTTCTGTCTCTCTCTGGCTGCTTTTAAGATTCTTACTTTGTTGTTGTTGTTTGCCACTTTAATTATAATGTGCCTTGGTGTCTGTCTTCTGGGATTCATTTTGCTTGGGACTCTGCGAGCATCTTGTGTTTGTGTGGGTTTTTTCTTCTCTATCTCAGGAAAGTTTTCTGTCATTATTTCTTGAAATACTTTTTCCATGTCTACCTCAGTTTCCTTTCCTTCTGTAACCCCTATTATTCAAATATTATTATTTTTTGTATTGTCCCAAAGCTCCCGTAGGCTCTCCTCCTGCTTTTTAATCTTTTTTTCTAGAAGCTGCTCTAATTGGGTATTTTTTTCCATCTTGTCTTCTAGCTCACTGATGCGGTCCTCCGCTTCATCTAGTCTACTCTTGATGCTTTCTATTGAGTTCTTCATGGTAGCGATGTCATTTTTCATTTCTTCTTGGTTCTTCTTCAGTTCCTCATGGCTCTTCTTCACTTCCTCATGGTTCTTCCTCATTTCTTCTTGGTTATTGTCAAATTTCTCTTCCATTCTTTTTAGCCAACCTATGATCATTATTCTGAACTCTTGCTCTGGTAGGCTGCTTGCCTCTGACTCGTTTACTTCCTTTTCTGGTGATGCCTGCTTTTCTTTCATGTGTGGGGTGTTTTTTTGTCTTCCCATGGTATCTCTTTTCAGGATGTCTGGTTATGTGGTGTTCCTTCTCTTGCATTGATTTAAAGGTGCAAAATAAAACACTACCAGGTACAACACAAGAGGCACTTAACAGGAATGTATTTACAATATTAATAACCTCTAATAAAGGTGACCACTAGAGAAAGGCAAATTAGGGGATAGGAGAGAAGGAAAGAAGGTAAAAATAAAGTAAGGAAAATTTTTTTTAAATAATAAAAATAATAAATAAGTAAATAAAAAAAGATGGATAAAGAGATAAACAAAGAAGAATAAAAGTAATGACAAAATGAAGGTGGAAAACAGGGAAAAAAAGAAAAGAGAGAGAGATAGAGAGAGAGAGGAAGAGAGAGAGAGACAGAGAAAAGAAGCAAACTAAAAGAGAGATGGGAAACAAACTATATATATGTGGAGAAAATTGCCATAGAACAACCACTGAGCCCAGCCCATGCGAGTAACAATACTTGGAGGTTAATACAAACTACAATATCCACTATTATTAAGTAAGGCTATGATATACAGAAGTAAAAGAAACAAACAAAAACAGAGGATTTTTTTTGTTTAAAAAATACAAAGCAGCAATAAAACCACAGGAATAAGCATAAAAATTTCGCTAAAAAGTATAAAAGTTCACAATAATCAACCTTTACACAAACCATGAGAAAAGGATAGAAAGTAGAACAGTTTTTTTTTTTTTAAACTAGTTAATATATTGCAGAGATTGGTATTTATACACGTGGATGAGGGGTTGGAACTTAGGTCTATAAGTATAGTGAGAGCTTTAACAGGGGGTACATAGAAAGAATAGAGGAAAAACTAAGGCCAGAAAGGGATAGGATAAACTGGAGACTAAAAGGTTAAAGTTTACTAAGAGAGTGATGGTGTAAAGGTCGAGTGAGATAAGGTTGAATGATGCTATAGTAGAGATTAAAATAGAATGAAGGTTACTCCCAATGTAAAATAAAGAAGAAATATAATGGTACTGGAGAGGAAAAGAAAAAAAACAAAAACTGCAAAATAGCAGTAGTAATAGTGATGATAGAGATTGAAAAATGTAATAATTGAAAAGGTAAAATCAAGTAAGGAATAAAGAAAAAAATTTGTTTCTTAAGTAAAAGATGTAAAAAATGAAAATTAAATAAAAGATGTAAAAAATGAAAGTAAAATAAAGAATAGTAAAATTAGCATAAAAATGTCCAGTAGTGGTCATTCACTTCCTCTGTTGTTGTATTTGGCACACCTGATTCTCGGACCAGATAATCTCGTAGTTCCCAGTATTCCACTGCACCTCAGTTTTGTAAGGTAGTCCTTAATTTTAGGTAGGCTATATCTCAGTTATTTGTGTCCATTTATTTTTGATTAATTAAAAGAAAAAGAAAAAAAAAAAAGGCAGTTTGTAATTCAGCCCTTAGGTGTCAGTGTTACTGGTTTGACCTCCCAGTCTTTTGGTTGCTCTGGCCTTCTTTCTCTATGGCTCTAGCTGGCAGGTTGCCAGCTGGCTCCCAGACTATCTCTTCTGGCTCCTTTCCCTTGTTTCCAGGAAGGCAATTTCCCTCTGCGATTTCCCAGATATGCCCAACTGGGCAGTCCTTCCCTAGTATTCAGACGCAAGGGGGTGAAGGGGATCAGGCTCCGAGGTGTCCAGGTGTCCCGCCCTTGGCAGGACAGCCACGATTCTTAACAATCTGTCCTGTGTCCCCCTGGCGTTTTAGAAAAAGTCCCGCTCTTGGTGATGATTACGCCAAACCCTGGACTGGGTGCTGCCAGACATGTTTCTCGCTGTGGCCTTCTTTGGGCACAGCTCTGGTGCGGCTGCCTCAGTGCTCCAGGCCGCACTTGGGGCCGGGCCTTGCGGTGCTCTGGGCTACAATAGAGGCGGGGCCGAGGCGCTCTGGGGCCGCACTGGGGACGGGGCCTCGCGGGAGCTCTGGGCTACCGCTGCCGGCCCCCCCAGAACCCTCAGGCTATCCCCACAAACTCTGACCTTTCCATGGGTAGCTGATGAACTCCGTTGAATCCACGCGTTTCTGCCAATTGGGGCGTCACAGGTGCTTGATGGACTCCTCGCCTGTGGGTTTTCCAGGCCTCAGAGATGCTCCTCCTTTCCTGGTAGGGTGGTGCAGCCTTCCCACCAAGGCCGGAGCTCCGGGAAAAGTCGGCAGTGCTGGCCACTTGGTCAGGAAATCCTGTCCAGCGGACCCTTCCTTACTTTCCTAGAGATATCCGCTGTCCTTTAGCTGCTAATCAACATTCCCTGAGAGACTCAGACTCTGCCTTTATCTGTTTTGGGACTGGAGTCAGAACAAGTCCATCTGTTCGGTTGCCATCTTCAAGCTCCGCCCTCCTCTTTCATTTCTGATTTTGTTTATTTGGGTCCTCTTTCTTTGCTTTTTGGTTAGCCAGGCTAGAGATTTCTCAATCTTGCTTTTCCTTTCAAAGAACCAGCTCTTGGTTTTGTTTATCTTATGTATTATTTTTTTCTTTTTTGTCTCTATATCATTTATTTCAATTCTTATTTTTATTATTTCCTTCTTTCCTTCCTACTGTTTATGCTGGGCTTTTCTTGTTGCTAACTTCTAACTCTTTGAGTTGTAGGGTTAGGTAATTTATTATCATTGATTCTTTTTTTTCTTTTTTTTCTGTAGACTTGTAGAGCTCTGAACATCCCTCTCAAGACTGCTTTCATTGTGTCCCATAGATTTTGGATTGTTGTGTTTTCATTGTTCTTTGTTGCCATGATGTTTTTTATTTCTTCCTTGATCTACATGGTAACCCAGTCATTGTTTAATAGCATGCTATTTAGTCTCCATGTGTTTGACTTTTTTATTGTTTGCATTGTAGTTGATTTCCAGTTTTATGCCACTGTGGTCTGAGAAGATACCCAATATGATTTCTATCTTCTTGCATTTGAAGGGACTTTGCCTGTGATCAAATATATGGTCTATCTTTTAAAATGACCCATGTGCACTTGAGAAGAATGTATATTCTATGACTTTGGGGTGAAATGTTCTGAAGATGTCAATTAAGTCTGTCTGATCTAGTGAATCATTTAGGATTAATATTTATTTGCTGATTTTTGTTTGTTTGTTTAGAGGATTTGTACTATGGTGATAGTGGGGTATTAAAGTCCCTTACTATGACTCTATCGCTGTCAATATCTCCCTTGCTATCCTCCAGAAGTTTTTTTTTAATGTATTTGGGTAGTCCTGTATTGGGTTTGTTTATGTTTACCAGTGTTATTTCTTCTCGTTGGATTTCTCCCTCTAGTATTATGAAGTGGCCTTCTTTATCTCTTGTTATGTTCTTAACTGTGAGGTATAATTTGTTAGAAACAAGTATTGCTACCCCTGTTTTTTTTTTTTTTTTTCATTTCCATTTGACTGAAAAACATTTTTCCATCCCTTCACCATCAGTCTGTGTGAGTCCTATTTTCTGAGTTGGGTTTTCTCACAGAACAGATATATGGTTTGTTTTCTTATCCACTCAGCTACCCTATGTCTTTTTTTAAATTAATTAATTTATTTTATTCATTATGGTCTCACATAATTGTCCTTATCCCCCTATTGCCATCCCAAACCCCTCCCTACATATGCACCCACCCCCTGTTGTCCATGGCCACTGGCTAGGCCCATATGCATGCACACAAGTCCTTTGGTTTATCTCTTCCCCTTACCCCCATTCTCCCTTACTTTCCCTCTGAGGCTTAAGAGTCTGATTGCTGCTTCTCTTTTTCTGGGTCTGTTTTTGTTCATCAGTTTATGTTGTTCATTATTTCCTCTAGATGTGTGAGATCATGTGATCCAAGAAATACCCCTGTAAGAACCTAAACTGCAACAAGCCATAATGGTTATGCTGAGAGGCAAATTAATCAGTCTGTAGTGAGTTTCTTTGTGGGCCAACAGTTCTTTTGAGTCCCAATTCAATGTCAAATAGTTCCTTATGTGTACATGTCAGCCATGATATTTCAGATCTGGTTGTTGGACAAATGGTGGTAATGCAGGTCCGCCCATCTCTGGTTTGGTCCTGTGCATCCTTCAGCAATATGCAGCTGCTGTGTGCTGGTATGCTAAATCCATTTACATTTAATGTTATTACTTATAGATACTTGTTTGTCGCTATTTTCATTCTTTATGTCTGTGTTCCTTCTTCACTTCCTATTTCTTCTTTGTACAACATATTCTTTAGCATTTCTTACATTGCTTGTTTGGTAGTATTAAACTCCCTTAGTCCTTTTTTGTCTGTACAGCTCCTCATTTCCCCCTCAATTTTGATTGATAGCCTTGTTGGGTACATTATTCTTGGATTCCAACCCTTCCTTTGAATGACCTTGTATATTTCATTCCATTACCTTCTGGCCTGATGTGTTTCTGTTGAGAAACCAGTCGCTAGTCTGATGGGAGAACCTTTGTAGGCAACTTTCTGTCTCTCTCTGGCCGCTTTTAAGATTCTTACTTTGTTGTTGGTGTTTGCCAATTTAATTATAATGTGCCTTGGTTCCAATTTTTGGGGGGTTAATTTTTTGGGGGGGACTCTGTGAGACTCTTGGTTTTGTGTGATATTTTTATTCCCTATATCAGAGAAGTTTTCTGTCTTTATTTCTTCTAACAGGTTTTCTATTCTGTGCTCTGTTTCCTCTCCTTCTTGTACCCCTATGATGCAGAAGTTGTTTAGTTTTCTGTTGTTACAAAATTCCCTTAGGCTCTCCTGTTGTTGTTGTTGTGTTTTTGTTTTTGTTTTATTTGTTTTTCTAGCTGCTGCTGTTGTTGGGTATTTTTTTCTACCTTGTATTTTAGTTCACTGATGCAGTCCTCTGCTTCTTCTGGTCTACTGTTGATGCTATCTATTGAGTTCTTTATAGTGAAGATGTCATTTTTCATTTCTTCTTGGTTCTTCAATTCCTCTTCATTCTTAAAGATATTGTTGAATTTGTCTTCCATTCTTTTCAGTGTACCTTATGACCATTTATCTGAATACTTTCTCTGACATATTGCTTGCCTCTATTCTATTTACTTCCTTTTCTGGTGATGCCTCCTTTTCTTTCATATGCAGGTTGTTTCTTTGTCTCCTCATGGTCTCTCTTTTCCTGTTATTTGGTTATGTAGTTCTCTTTCTCCTGCATTGATT
This sequence comes from Pipistrellus kuhlii, assembly GCF_014108245.1. Classification (NCBI taxonomy): domain Eukaryota; kingdom Metazoa; phylum Chordata; class Mammalia; order Chiroptera; family Vespertilionidae; genus Pipistrellus; species Pipistrellus kuhlii. The sequence goes on from NW_023425547.1 coordinate 1,486,996, forward strand.
TATGGCGCAAAGTATAATACAACACAACAAGGTACAACTCACAAGGCACTGAACACCGATATATTCATAATACTAATAATCCAAAATAAAGGTTGCCACTAGAAAAAAAGAGAATTGGGGATAAGAAAAAAAAGGAGTGCAAAAATGATATTGAGAAAAGGAAAAAAATAAGAGAGAAAAAAAAGAGAATTAAAAAGGGGAGGGGACTATTTATATGGGGAGAAAACTCCAATGGAACAACCACTAATCCCAAAAAATGCAGACAACAAATACACAGAGATGAATGCAAACTACTAACAGCAACTAATAACAAAGGATGAGAGGAAAAACAAACAAAAAATGAGTAACAATATCACAAATAAGCACAACAATAACTAATCTAATCAACTATGAAGCAAATAATAGGACAGAGAGAAAGCAAGGCAAAACAAAACAAAATAAAACAAAAAAACTAAAACAAAATACCAAAACAGAACAACAACACAATAAAATAACAACAACAACAAAAAACAAACAAACAAAAAAAGGGAAGAGAGCAAAAAAAAATTTGGATGGTGAGGAAAGGCTAGAGAGGTGTGTATGGACTTAGAGCGGGTGATCAGGAATTAGACATAAATAGTGTGAAATTTTAACAGGGTGTAAAAAGAAGGAATAGGGAAAATCTAAAGCAGGAATAGGGTAAGATAAAGATGGCAACAAAAGAGGGAAAGTGAAGAAGAGAATGTTGGCATAAGGTATACTTGAGGAAGAGTGAAATGATGCTAAAGGAAAAATTAAAATAAAATGTAGAACACTAATCCCAAAATAAAATAAAATAAAATAAAGAGAAAATAAAATGACACTTTAAAAATGGTGAAATAATAGTAGTAATAATACTGGTTAAAATAAAAATATAATTAAAAAGGTAAAATCAAGTGAAGAAAAAAAATAATAAAATAGTTTTTTAAGTAAAAGATGAAAAAAATAAAAATGTGCAGTATTGAAGGTCATTCACTTCTTCTACTCTTCTGTCTGGTATGCCTATTTCCTGTCTGGTAATCAGGACAGTATTAAAGTTCCCTGTGTTCCACTGCTCCTCTGTGTTGTAAACCACAGTCCTAATTTTCCAGCAGGCAGTATTTCTTTATTTCTTAGACTCCTTTATTTGTGTTTACACAAGAGTCAATTTGTGATTTAACCCCTAGGTGGTAGTGTTTCTGGATTGATTTCTGGGACTATAACTCCTCTCTAACCAGTATTTAGATTTTGTTTTCTCTGTTGCACTTAATACTGGTTTGGAAGTATGGACTGCCTCAGAGCTGATTCTCTGATCATTACTCCCTACTCTGATCCCCAGGTTCCACAAAAACAACTTTCCCCTGCAGTCGTGAGAGTGTCCCCAGTTGGGTGATCCTATGTACTGGGATTAGTAATCAAAAGCAAGGATTTAAAGAGGGGAGAAAAAGAGCCAGAATAAGTGTGCGAACTTGCAACTATTACCCTCTGGTACTGTTCGCAAATCTGTGCAGTCTTTTTTCCCCTGGCTCTAAGCAGTTGGCACAGTTAAAATTTTAGGCTGTCCTTTTGCGCCCAGTCCAGCTATGGGTTGCTTTTTAGTTTCCTTTTGTTTGCAGCCCTGAGGATCCCCTTCCACATTCTGGATCACGTTAGCCTCAACAGCTGTGGATTTTGTGGGGTGCAGACTTCCCTGGAATCTCTAGCTCCTATTTTGCATGTTTCTCTCTCCTGCCTGGATCGCAGACCTCACGTTTCTCTAGAGGAAGCTGAAACTTTTAGTGAGAAGATGCGTAGCTCCTCTGAGTCCACCTATTCGTGCTGCTTGAGGTCTGGTCTTCCTGGATTTGCAGCTGTTCCCTGGGTGTTGTTGTTGTAGATTCCCAGTATTTTTATACTTCCAATAACAGCCAATCTCCCCTTTAAGATGGCGCAGTCTCCAGGTCAGAGCCATTGCTCCAGGAGAGATTTTAGCAGCAGTAGAGGCTTCCCAGTCAGGAGAACCAGATAAGGCAATCAATCCCCAACAATCCCTTGAGTATAGGCATTCCTCAACCCATAAATATACTCTCCCTGTATGACAACACACTCTCCTTTCATTCTCTCACTCACGCACTATCTTGCAGTCGGCTTTCCCAAAGGCAGCCATCGTTCTTCAGCCAAGCAAACTATATTTCATGGGGAAACGACATAGACAACAATTCACATTCTGATAAAATTATAAAATTTCAGAATATTCTTCATTCATACAGTAAAAACAAGTCACAAAGTTCACACAATTAAATCTGCAAACTCTTCTTAAGGGTAATCATCACAATAAATAAGAAAAGTTAAAATGCTGTCATTTGTAACAACATGAACAGATCTTGAAAATAACATGCTAAGTGAAATAAGTCAGTTGGAAAAAGTAAAAAATATTTTATTCATATGTGGGATGTAAAAATGAAAGCAACAAATGGACAAATAACAGGTCATGGGTACAGACAAGTACATGCTGGATAACAGAGGGAAAGGGGGATGGGGAAGGTAGGAAAGTCTAAAGAGAATCAATTACATAGTGATGGAAGGAGATTTGATTTTGGGTAGGTAACACACAATGCAATATACAAATTATGTATTATATAATTACATGCTTGAAATTTATATAATTTTACTAACCAATCTACAATGCCAGTTGGGCTCATTTCTATTTTTATACACCAATAATGAAATATAAGCAATGGAAACTATTAAAAGAATCTCATTTACAATTGCATGAAAAAAATATCAAGGAATAAATTTAACTAAGGATGTAAAAGATATGTACTAATAAAATCATAAGATACTGAAGAAATAAATTAAAGAATATATAAATAAATGGAAGCATATAATGTGCTTATAGATAGGAAATATTACATTCATTAACACGTATATGCTATTCAAAGCAATTTATATATTTCATGAAATTACCATCAAGACACTGAAAGCATATTTTAAATAATTAGAACAAATAATCCAGAAATTTATATGGAACTGCAAAAGACCCAGAATAGCCACAGTAAAATTGAGAAAGAAGAACAGCCTGGCTAACGTGGCTCTATAGTTGAGTGTCAACATATTAACCAGGATGTCTGGGCACATGTCTGAGTTGTTTGCTTAATCTCCAGTGGGGTCATGCAGGAGGCAGCCAATCAAAGATTCACTCTCATCATTGATGTTTCTTTCTTTTTAATTTAATTTTATTTATCCATCATTGATTTTTCACTCTTTCCCTCTCCCTTCCTTTCTGAAATAAATTTTATATAGAGAGAAAACTGGATGAAGTATTGAGAAAATTTGATGAATACATGTAAAAAAAATTGAAACTAGGACACCTTCTTATACTATATACAAGAATATACCTAAAATAGAGTAAGAACTTCAATTCAACATAAAAACTTTAGAAGAAAACATAGGCAGTAAAATTGTAGATATTTCTCATAGCAGTATATTTCCTGATATATCTCCAAAGGCAAGGAAAGCAAAGGAAAAAATAAACAAATTGGATTAAATCAAACAAATTTTTTGCCCATAAAAGGAAACCGTTAACAAAATGGGGAAAAAAGACTTACTGAATAGAACACATTTGGCAATTATATATCTGATAAAAGGTTAATGTCTGAAATTAAAAAACAAACAAACAACTTACATGACTCGACACAACCAAACCAAACCAAACTAAACCAAACCAAACAATCTAATTAAGAAATGGGCTAAAGATCCTGAATAAACAGTTTTCCAAAGAAGATATAAGGATAACCAATAGACATATGGAAATTTTTTCAACATCACTATTCACCAGAGAAATGCAAATTAAAACGACAATGAGATACCACCTCACACCTGTCACAATGGCAATCATCAAAAACGTCAACAAACATGCCCTGACTGGTTTGGCTCAATGGATGGAGTAATGGCCTGCGGACTGAAGGGTCCCTGGTATGATTCCGGCCAAGGCCATGTGGCTTGCTTGTGCACACATACCCAGTTGGAGGTGTGCAGGAGGCAGCTGATTGATGTTTCTCTCTCACCCATGATTTTAACTCTCTATCCTTCTCCATTTCTCTCTGTAAAAAAATCAATATAGTATATATTTTTAAAAATCAACAAACAAGTTTTAGTGAAGATGTGAAGAAAAGGGAACCCTCATGTACTGTTGGTATGAATACACATTGTTTCAGGCAATGTGGAAAACATTATGAAGCTTTCTGAAAAACTTAAATATGGAATGACCTCATGGTCCAATATTTCAATTTTTGGGAATATATACAAAGAAACCCAAAACACTAATTTGAAAGAATATAATCACACCTATGTTCATTGCTGCATTATTTCCAATAGCCAAGATTTGGAAGAAGCCCAAGTGCTGATGAGTAGATATATGGATAAAAATTTTGTGGTACTATAGAGTAACAATCAAAAGAGCATGGTATGGGCAGAAAAACAGAAACACAGACCAATAAAATAGAATTGAGGACCCAGAAATAAAATCACACATGTATGGGCAAGTAATTTTTTTTTGACAAATTAGCTAATAACAAGAATTGGAGAAAAGAAAGCCTGTTATATAAATGATGCTAGGAAAGTTAGAAAGCCATATATAAAAAAGAATAAAACTGGATTAGTTTGTCTGAATTTACAAAAATTCTTCTCAAGTGCACATGGGTCATTTTCAAAGATAGACCATATGTTGGGTCATAGGCAAAGTCTCTTCAAATTCAAGAACATAGAAATCATATCAAGCATCTTCTCAGATCACAATGGCATAAAATTGGAAATCAACTACAATAAAAACTGTCCAAAAAATTTAAACACATGGAGACTAAACAGAATTCTGTAAAACAATGACTGGGTTACCACAGAGATCAAGGAAGAAATAAAAAAAGACAAAAAACACCATGGCAAAAAAGGACAATGAAAACACAATAATCCAAAATCTATGGGACACAGTGAAAGCCGTCTTGAGAGGTACGTTGATAGCTCTACAAGCCTATTGCAAAAAGCAAGAAAAAATGGTAATAAATTATCTAACCCTACAATTCAAGGAGTTATAAAGAGAGCAATGAGAAAAACCCAGTACAAGCAGAAGGATGGAAATAATAAAGATTCCAATGGAGATAAACAACACAGAGACAAAAGAAACAATAAAAAAGAACAACAAAACCAAAAGCTGGTTCTTTGAAAAGATAAATAAGATTGATAAACCTCTAGCCAGGCTCACCAAGAAGCAAAGAGTTAAGACCCAAATAAACAAAATAAGAAATGAAAGAATGAAATAACAATAGACCCCACAGAAATACAAAGGATTATTGAAAAATACTATTAACAACTCTATTACAACAAACTGGACAACCTGGAGAAAATGGACATGTTTCTAGAAAAATATAATCTTTTAAAACTCAATCAGGAAGAATCTAAACATCTCAATAGGCCAACAGGCCAATAACTATGGAAGAAATTAAAGCAGTCATCAAAAAACTTATGGCAAACAAAAACCTAGGGCCAGTGGGCTTCACTGGGGAGTATTATCAAACATTCAAAGAAGAACTAAAACATATCATCCTCAGATTATTCCAAAAAAAAATTCAAGAGGAAAGAACACTTCCAAACTTATTCTATAATATGAAGCCAGCATCTAATACCAAAACCAGATAAAGACAACACAATAAAAGAGGATTACAGGCCAATATCCCTCATGAATATAGATGCAAAAATCCTCAACAAAATTCTAGCAAATATTATCCAGCGGCACATTAGAAAGATCATACACTATGACCAATTATCATTTATCCCAGAGATGCAATGGTGGTACAATACCCACAAATCAATAAACATGATACATCACATAAACAAATTGAGAGATAAAAATCATAATCATAGCAATTGATGTTGAAAAAGCATTTGACAAAATCCAACACCCTTTCTTGATAAAAACTCTCAACAAGGTGAAAATATAAGGATCATACCTCAACTTAATAAAATATATATATGATAAACCCACAGCTAACATCATACTCAATGGGCAAAAACTAAAATCATTTTCCCTAAGAACAGGAAAAAGACAGGGATGCGCACTCTCACCACTCCTATTCCATATAGTACTGGAAGGATTAGCCTTTGCAATTAGACAACAAGAAGAAATAAAAAGCATCCAAATTGGGAAAGAAGAAGAAAAGCTGTCCTTATATGTGGATGACATGATATTATACACAAAAAACCTGAAAGACTCCATAAAAAACTAATAGACTTAACAAATGAATTTTGCAATATACCAGGATACAGAATTAATACCAAGTAATCTATGGCATTACTATACTTCAATAGTGAACTTAAAGAAAGAGAAACTAAAAAAGCAATCCCATTTACCATCACTTCAAAAAATTAAGATACCTAGAAATAAACTTAACTAAGGAGGTAAAAGACCTATATGAAGAAAACTACAAGACACTGACAAAAGAGATGGAGGAAGACGTAAACAGATGAAAGAACATAACATGTTCATGGATTGGTAGAATCAATATCTTTAAAATGTCCATACTACCTTAAGCAATTTATAGATTCAATGCACTCCCCATGAAAATGCTAACGGCATATTTCACAGACTAGATTAAATTCTCCAAAAATTAATCTAGAATAATAATAATAATAATACCCTGAATAGCCACAGCAATCCTGAGAAAGAAGAATAAAGTAGGAGGGATCTCTATACCAGATTTCAAGCTGTATTACAAAGCCACTGTTCTCAAAACAGCCTGGTATTGGCACAAGAACAGACATATAGACCAATGGAATAGAATAGAGAATCCAGATATCAACCTACACCACTATGCTCAATTAATATATGACAAAGAAGGCATGGACATACAATGGAGTCAAGAGAGTTTCTTCAACAAATGGTGTTGGGAATACCACACAGATACATGCAAAAAAAAAAAAAAAAAAAAAAAAAAAAAAAAAAAAAAAAAAAAAAAAAAAAAAAAAAAAAGAAATTAGATCACAAACTTACACCAAACAAAAAAATAAACTCAAGATGGATAAAGGGCTTAAACATCAGACAGGAACCCATAAAAGTACTAAAGGTATCCACAGGCCTCAAAATGTCAGACATATGCTGAAAGAACTTTTTCACTGATAATGCTCCTAGGGCAATGGAAGCTAAAGAGAAAATAAACACTAAAATAAAAATCTTTTGCACATCAAAAGAAACCATCAACAAAACAATAAGAAAGCCTAATGTATGGGAGAATATATTTGCAAATATTATCACTAATAAAGTTTTAATCTCCAACATCTGCAGGCAACATATAAAACTTAATAAAGGGAAGATAAATGATCTTATGAAAATGGGCAATGTACCTAAATGGAATCTTTTTGAAAGAAGACAGAAAGAAGGCCAAAAAGCACATGAAAACATGCTCAAAGTCACTAATTATCAGAGAGATGAAAATCAAAATGGCAAAGCGGTACCATCTCACACCTGTCAGAATGTCTATCATCAACAAATCAGCAAAAGAGTGTGCAGAGAAAAAGGTACCCTCAAGCACTGCTGGTGTGAATGCAGACTGGTGTAGCCACTGTGTATAACAATATGGAGTTTCCTCAAAAAACCTAAAAATGGAACTCCAATTTGACCCAATAATCCCACTCCTAGGAATATATCCCAAGAAACTAGAAACACCAATCAAAAAGGACATGTGCACTCATATGTTCATAGCAGCACAATTTACAATAGCTAAGATTTGGAAACAGCCTAGATGCCCTTCAGCAGATGACTGGATCAGAAACGTATAGTACATCTACACTAGGGGTGTCGAACTCAATCAGAGAAGGGGCCAAAATCTAAAATCCAGCCTAAATCGCGGGCCGAATGGTTTACTGAACAGTCATAAACTGTCATTGTGATGGAAACGCAGCGGAGTGCAGTGATGACAGGGCGGTGCGGGCCACATTGCAAGGCCTGGCGGGACGGATTTGGCCCGCGGGCCTTGTGTTTGACACATGTGATCTACACAATGGAATACTATGCTGCTTAAAAAACACACACACAAGGAATTCTTACCATTTGCAGCAACTTGGATGGAAGTGGAGAGCATTATGCTAAGTGAAATAAGCCAGTCAATGAAAGAAAAATACCACATGATCTCACTCTTTTGTGGATAATAAAGAATATTATAAACTAATGAACAAAAAAATAGATACAGAGGCAGAAAGCGTAAAACAGATTGTCAAATTATAGCATGAAGGTTAGGGAGAGGTGGGGGAAATAAGAGATCAACCAAAGGACTTGTATGCATGCATATAAGCACAATCAATGGATGCCAAACGGGGGAGGGGGGGAGGGCATGTATGGAAGCCGGGTAAGGAGGAAATGTTAAGATATGTACACATATAATACCTTAATAAAAAAAAAGAAAAGAAAAGAAAAAGTGAATTATCGAAGTATGAAAAACAAACAAACAAACAAACAAAAAACACAAAGTGGATCAATGCCCTAATATAATATCTGAAACAATTAATTACATAGAATAAAACATAGGTACTAAACTAATTGATCTAGATCTTTGAATAGATTTTATAAATTTGATTCCAAAAATAAATAAATAAAAATAAATGACTACCAGTATGTAAAACTAAAATCCTTCTGCACAGTAGTAAATACTGCCAATAAAATGAAAAGGCAACCACCCAAATGCGAAGTGATATTTGCAAATGACATCTTTGACAAAGGGTTAACAATCAATTCAATTAAAAAAATGGGCTAAGATCTGGAAATATTCCATATGCTCATCAAATAAAACCACAATAAGATACCACCTCTGTAGATAAAAATGCTTTGGTACATTGACACAATGGAATACTATGCAGCTATAAAAAATAAGGATCTCTTATCCTTTGTAACAGTGTAGATGACCTGCAGATTATTATGGAAAGTGAAATAAACCAGTCAGAGAAAGATAAATATCACATAATATGTGGAATCTAAGAAATAAACTGATGAACAAAATAATACCTGAAGCATGGATGCATGGAAAAGACTGACAAATATCAGATGGAGATGCATAGGGGGATGGGAAAAGATTACCCAAAGAACTTATATACATATATCCATAGCCCATGGACACAGACAATAGTGTGGTGAAGGCCTGGGGTGGGGCAGTGGAGAGGTTTGAAGGGAGGTAGGGGACGTCTGTAATACTGTCAATAATCCTATCTAATAAAAGAGTAATATGCAAATTGACCATCACTCCAACACACAAGATGGCTGCCCCCATGTGGTCAAAGATGGCTTCCCCAATGTGGACACAAAATGGCCACCACAAGAATGGCAGTTGGAAGGGACCAGGCCTGCAGGGCAGAACAGTTGGGGCAGGACCAGGCCTGCAGGGGAGGAGAGTTAGGTGTAACCAGGCCTACAGGGCAGGGCAGTCATGGATTACCAGGCTGGCAGGGGAGGGAAGTTAGGGGCAATCAGGCTGGCAGGGGAATGGTTAGGGGGTGATCAAGCTTATAGTCAGAAGCAGTTAGGGCCAATTTGGAAGGCAGGCAGGTGAGCAGTTGGGAGCCGGCAGTCCTGGATTGAGACAGGAGTGTTTAGGCCTATTGGGTTGAGGCCTTAATGGGCAGTCAAACATCCCTCGAGGGGTCCCAGATTGAATAGGGTGTAGGCTGGGCTGGGGAACACCCCCTCCATGCATGAATTTCATGCACTGGGCTTCTAGTAAAAAATAAATTTTAAAAAGAAAGAAAAAAAATGAGTAAAGAACCAGAACAGATACTTCTCCCAAAAAGACATACAAATGAACAACAGATATTTGGAAGGAGATTTAACTTTGGGTATTGAGCACACAATGCAATACACAGATTATATATCATAGAAGTCTACACTTGAAACTTATGTACTTTTATATACCAACTAGAGGCCCAATCCATGAAGATTCATGCAAGAATAGGCCTTCCTTTCCTTGACTGCTGGCACCGCCTTTTCTCTTGCCTGTAGCTACCTATCAGGCTTCCCATGCTGTCCAGAGGCACAGAATGTCTGGGATGGTGTGGAACACCTGCATTGTCACCACTGCAACAATGCAAGTGTCCCACCCCACCCACAGCCACTTGGCGCCTATGTATGTAAATTAACCCACTATGTTTGTTGGGTTAATTGGCATACCCACTCTTGACTGGCTGGTGGGCATCACAAAAGTATGGCCAATTAACATGGTACTCTTTTATTAGTGAAGATATCACACCAACAAATTTAATACAAAATTAAAGGTGAGATCTAAAACAAATATTGGATTTTAATGATATGCATGTTAAGGTCTTAAGGGGTGAAGTGGAACAATGTCTGCAACTGACTCAGAAATGCATGAAAATAATCAGATGTATTGGTGGATACATAAAAGAATAGAGTAAAGTAATAAAGTGATAAACTAAATGTAGCACAGCGTGAACTCCTGTAGAACCTATACATTGTGTTTATGGGAATTCACTGTACCATTATTTAAACTTTTCTGTATTTTGGAAAATCTTTATGGTAGAATACAGAAAGATAAAAGCTATAGTACAATTACATAGTGGAATACTACCCTGCCATATAGAAGAGACTCTAAGGAAAGACATAAATCGATGAACAAAAATAGATCCAGAGACATAGAAGCATCAGACTGTTGAACCTCAAAGGGAAGGCAGGAGAAGGAAGGGTTGGGTAAGAGAACAAACTAAAGGACTTGTATGCATGTATATAAGCATAACCCATGGACACAAATATTGGGGGGGGGGGATTGAGGGCATGTACTGGGTGGTGAGAACAGCTGGGAAGAGGTCAAAGGGGGGGAGGAGACATATGTAATACTTTAAACAATAAAGAATTTTTAAAAAAGAAAAGATTGTTGTTTTGAACAGTGTGGTGATGACAGGGTGGGGTGAAGAGGGGTCAAGGAGGTAGGGCAGATGGGGACTTTTACAATAGTGTAAGCAATAGAAATAAAGTAAAAATTAAAAATACACACTGCAGTCACGCTGCTCCAGCATGCAGGTCTCTCAAGCCACTGCCCCAGGAGATGGCTCCTAGGCCCTTCTGTGAGCCTCTGCAGGGCACATGGCTCTCTCAGCAGAAACTGAAACTTCCCCTGCCTGAGCTGCCAGCTTCTGGACACCTACATGAGTTACTGAGGGGTCACCTTCCTAGACAAGGTTGCACTGCTTAAGCCACAGATTCCAAAATTCCTGCATCTCCAGCCACTGGCTACAGGACCCCCTTGTGATTCCTAGAGTGAAATCACCCTGGACAGAGTCCCAGTGCCTCCTCTGCAGACTATGGGACAGCTGCTTCCCACCGTCATGGGCTCCAGGATCCTTGTAGTGATTTGCAGAATGATGCTAACCCAGCAAGTGTCACACAAAACTAGCTAGAGACTCATGATCTGAGCCTCATGCCCTGAGATCCTTTTCTCAAAGGCCATGGACCCCAGGATCTCACAGTGAGCACATGCCAGCGAGACCTCAGGCAGCTCTTTCTATAAGAGCTGGAACCACAAGCACATCCACAACAATTGACACGATGAGGCTGGGGGTGGATTACTTTGTCAGATAACCTGGGACAAGACTTAATCCACAAATGAGAAACTAACATTCAATCCCCAACTACATCAAGAGAACCCAAATAGCTCAAGTAGGGGTCTCCACTAAGCAGCACTACTGGGTCCCAAAAATCACCAACTACATAGGATTACCCTCAAAAGAACATGAGTAGCATAGCAGTTGGATCTAAGACATAGAACCAATTAAAACGTTACAGCAAAAAGGAGACAAAGAAACAATCCTCAAAGGAAAGAAAAAGAAGGATTGCCAGAAAAGGAATTAAGTGAAACATGGGCAAGAGATTTGTCAGAGAGAGAATTCAGAGTAATGGATATAAGAATGCTCAAACATCTAGATGACAAATACACACAATCCAATGAGAATTACATGGAGCCAAATGAGAATTTCACCAACATAAAAGGAATCAAGAGGAAATGAAGAATGACACAGCTGTAATAAAGAACACAATGGAAGGCTACAACAGTATACTAGACAAATCTAAGGATTGCATCAACAGTTAGAAGATAAGATAGGAAAACACCCAAGGAGAGCAGCAACTGGGAAAACAAACAAACAAAACAACCTTAAAAAGCAGGAGAGCCTAAGGGAGCTGTGGAACAAAAGTCAAAGAAAGAATATCCACATAATAGGGGTGCAAGAAGGAGAAACTGAGCAAGGAATAGAAAACCCTTTTGAAGAAATAATGACAAAATATGTTCTTGATTTAGGGAAGAAAAAAACTCACACAAGTCTAGGAAGCACACAGAGTCCCAAACAAGATGAAACCAAAAAGACTGATATCATAACTCAGCTTAATTAAATTGACAAACATCAATGACAAAGTAAGAATCTTAAAGGCTCCCAGAGAAAGACAGGAAGTTACTTACAAGGGATCTCCCGTTAGATTATCAACTGATTTCTCAACAGAAACACATCAGGCCAAAAGGGAATGGAATGAAATATAAAAAGCGATGCAAAGCAAGGAACTGAGTCCAATAATACTATACCCAGAAAGGCTATCATTCAAAACTGAAGGTGAAATCAGGAGATTCAGAGACATAAATAAAGGCTAATGGAGTATATTACAACTAACCAAACATTGTAACAAATACTACAAGGACTGCTGTAAAAAGAAAAAAAAAGAAAAAAAAAGAAAAAGAAAAGAAAGGAAAGAGGGAACACAGGCATAAAGATAAAAAATGGCCATAAACAAATACCTATTAATAATAACCTTAGGTGCAAATGTAGTAAATGCTCCAATCAAAAAGCATAGGATAACTAAATGGATAAAAAACCGTGACTCATATATTTGCTATCTACAAAAGGCCCACCTCAGAACAAAAGATTCACGCAGACTGATAGTGAAAGGATGAAAAAATTTTATCAGGCAAATGTAAATGAAAAAAAGCAACTGGGTTAACAATATTTATATCTGACAAAATAGACATCAAAGTGAAGGCTATAGTAAGAGATAAGGAGAGCCACTTCATAATACAAAAGGGAGTAATTCAATAAGAATTTATAACTCTGGTAAAGATATATGTATCGAATACAGCAGAAGCCTAATATATAAAAACACTTCTGGAAGATATCATGAAAGAGATCGACAGAAATACAATCATAGTTGGGGCCCATAATACCCCATTGGCACCACTAGATAAATCCTCTAAATAAAAAAAAATCAAATAAACAGTAATCCTAAATGACTCACTAGATCAGATGGAATTAATTGACATATTCAGAACATTTTATCTCAAATAAAAATAATGTATTATTCTTAAGTACACATGGGGCATTTTCAAAGATAGACCACATATTGGGACATGGGCAAAGTCTCTTCAAATTTAAGAAGATAGAAATCATATCAGAAATTTTCTCAAATTACAATGGCATAAAATTAGAAATCAACTACAATAAAAACAATGAAAAAAAAAAATAAAGCACTTGGAGCCTAAATAGCATGCCATTAAACAATGACTGGATTATCAAAGAGATCAAAGAAGGGGGAAAAAGCATCATGGAAACAAATGAAAATGAGAACACAACAATCCAAAATCCATGGGACACAGTGAAACCTTTCTAGAGAGGGAAGTTGTTAGCTCTACAGGCCTACCTAAAACAAAGAATAAAAAAAGTAATAAATTATCTAACCCAACAACATAAAGAATTAGACAGTAAGTAAATATGAAAGTTCAGAGTAAGCAGAATGGAGGAAATAGTAAAGATTATAGTGGGAAAAAAGGCATAGAGACAAAAACAAAACAAAACAAACAAAAGATCAATAAAACCAAGACCTGTTTCTTTGAAATGATAAATAAGATTGATGAACCTCTGGCCAGGATCACCAAGAAGCAAAGAGAGAAGACCCAAATAAACAAAATCAGAAATGAAAGAGGTGAAGTCAACCAACCCCACAGACATACAAAGCATTGTAAAAAAAATAATACAAACAACTCTATTCCAAAAAACTGGAAAACCTAGATGAAATGGACATATTTCTAGAAAAATACAAGCTTCCAAAATTTAATCAGGAAAAATAAAAAAAAACAACCCTGAATAGGCCATTAACTACCAATGAAATTGAAACAGTAATCAAAAAATTTTTCAGCAAACAAGTCCTGGTCCAGAAGGCTTCACAGGGGAGTTTTATCAAATATTCAAAGAAGAACTAAAACCTATCCTCATCAAACTGTTTCAAAAAGTTCAAGAGGAAGGCACACTTCCAAGCTTATTCTACAAAGCAAGCATTACCCTAATCCCAAAACCAGGTAAATACACTACAAAGAAAGAAAATTACAGGTCAATATCCCTGATGAATATAGATGCTAAAACCCTTAATAAAATTCTAACAAATCAGATCCAGACTTACATTAGAAATGTCATACACCATGACCAACTGAGATTTATTCTGGGGATGTAAGGCTGGTACAATATCCGCAAATTAATAAACGTGATACATTACATAAACAACTTGAGAGACAAAAATCACATAATAATATCAATTGATGCAAAAAAAAGCATTTGACAAAATCCAAGGGCGTTTCTTGATAAATACTCTTAGATAGCTGGGAATAGAGGGGTCATACCTCGATATAATAAAAGCCTTATATGACAAACCTACAGCTAACATCATACTCAATGAGCAAAAACTAAAACCATCTCCCTTATAAACAAGAAAAAGACAGGAATGCTCACTTTCACTACTTCTGTTATACATAGTACTGGATGTGCTAGCCAAAGTGATCAGACAAGAAGAAATAAAAAACATCCAAATTGGAAAAGAAGAAGTAAAACTTCCATTATTCAAAGAGAACTTGGTATGGTACAAAGAAACCCATGAAGACTCCATCAAAAAACTATTTTACTTGCCCTAGCTGGTTTGGATCAGTGGGTAGAGCATTGGCCTGTGGACTGAAGGGTCCAGGGTTTGATTCCAGTCAAGGGCATATGACCAGGTTGCTAGATCCTCAGTAGTGGGCATGCAGAGGCCAACATATCAATGATTTTCTCTCATCAGTGATGTTTCTCTCTCCCTCTGCCTGTGTGAAATCAATAAAGTATATATTTTAAAAATATTACCAGACTTAATAAATGTATTTGGCAATTTATTAGGATATAATATTAACATCCATAAATCTATGGCTTTTTTTTTCAATAAACCAACAATTAATTCACAGAAAGAGAAACCAAAACAACAATCCCATTTACCATGGCAACAACAAATAATTAAGATACCTAGCAATAAACTTAACTAAGGAGGTAAAAGACTTGTACTTGGAAAATTACAGAATGTGGAAAAATGAGATAGAGTAAGGCATAAACAGATGGAATAACATACCCTGCTCATCAATTGGCAGAATCAACATCATTAAAATGTCCATATTACCCAAAGCAATCCATAGATTTAATGCAATCCCCATTAAAATATCAATGGCATATTTCACATAGAACAAACTCTTCGAAAATTCATATGAAATAAAAAAGACCCCAGCCAAAACTGGTTTGGCTCAGTGGTTAGAGCGTCAAACTGCGGACTGAAAGGTCACGTACCTTGGTTGCGGGCACATCCCCAGTGGGGGATGAGCAAGAGGCAGCTGGTCGATGTTTCTCTCATCGATGTTTCTAGCACTCTGTCCCTCTCAATTCCTCTCTGTGTATAATAAAATCAATAAAATATATTAAGAAAAGAAAAGAAATAAAAAAGACCCCAAAGAATCACAGCAATCCTGAAAAAGAAGAACAAAGTTGGAGGTAACACAATACCAGATATCAAGCTATATTCCAAAGCCACTATTCTCAAAACTGCCTGGTACTGGCACCAGAACAGACATATACCAATGGAACAGAACAAAGAGCCAAAAATTGACACAAGCTGTTATGCTCAATTTATGTTTGACAAAGTTGGTAAGAGCATACAATGGAGTCAAGACAGTCTCTTCAATAAATAGTGTTGGGAAAATTGGACAGATACATGCAGAAAAATAATGAAACTAGACAACCAACTTACATATTACACAAAAATAAACTCAAAATGGATAAAGTACTTAAACATAAGATAGGAAACCATAAAAATTGTAGACGATTTCATAGGCAGCAAAATAGCAAACATATGTTGTAGCAATATATTTACCATTATAACTCATAGGACAATGAAAAATAAACGAGTCTACACCAAAATAAAAAGCTTCTGCACAGCAAAATAAACCATCAACAAAACAACAAGAGAACCACTGCATGGGAGATCAATGTTATCCATACATATAAAAAGCCAGGGCCTGTCATGACCAAAACAACTGGATGGATGACCACACAGATGAAAGAAGTTAGTAAAATGTATATGAAAATCATCCTCCTGTCAGAGTGTGGGGTGTGCTATGTGTCCCAGAGTCAAGTCTCCGCCCTCCTGTGTGCACCTCAAAATTGCACAAGCTAAAAAACAACACATGACCTCGTTGGCCCACAAAGGTCTTACTCTTGTGTAAAATCAAGAGGCAACCCTATTAAAATACTATTGTATATGCAGTCTTAAAATTATAAACCACAGATTCAAGGAAAGCATTTAATTATCTACTTTCCTTATTTGTCAGCTTCTACCTCCTTCAATTTTACAGATCAAAGAACTGAGGGCCAAAATGTGACTTGTCCAAGATTACACTGCTGCTCATTAGCAGATTTTAGCCTGAGCCCTAGACTCCTAACTTCCAGTTCCATGTGCTTTCATGATAAGAAGACAGAGAATGAGAGGGAGTAAAACTCAAGGACCAGTATCATGAAAGAGGTGAAAGAAGGAAATAACCTTGTCCACAAAATCCAGAATAAGAACACTCGTAGTCTCTGGAATTAAAGGTTGAAAGCAATACTTTTGGGTCCTATGGTAGTTCTATTGTTAAATTTTTGAGAAGTCACCCGACTGCTTTCCATAATGGTTGGACCAATCTACATTCCCACCAGCAGTAAATGAGGGTTCTCTTTTTTCCATAACCTCTCCTACACTTGTTGTTGCTTGTCTTGTTGATAATGGCCACTCTAACTGGTGAAAGGTGGTATCTCATTGTAGTTTTAATTTGCATTTCCCTGATTGCCAGTGAGGTTGAACATCATTTCAAATATCTATTGGCTGTTTACATGTCTTCTTGGGAGAGGTGTATTTTCAGGTCCTCTGCGCACTTTTTGATTGGATTGTTTATTTGTTAGGTGTTGAGTTTTATGAGTTCTTTATATACTTTAGAAATTAAACCTTTGTCAGATGATACTGTTTGCAAATATGATCTCCCATCTATTGATAGTTGGCTGCCTGTTTTGTTGTCCATTTCTTTTGCTGTGCAGAAGCTATTCAGTTTAATATAGTCCCAATTCATTAATTTTTGCTTTTACCTCCCTTGCCTTTGGGGTCAACTCCCCCCAAAAAACTCAAAGCCATTTATACTCAAAGATATATGCACTCTTATGTTCATTGCAGCATTATTCACGGTGGCCAAGAGTTGGAAACAGCCAAAGTTCCCTACAATAGAGGCCTGGATAAAGAAGATGTGGCATATATACATGATGGAGTACTACATGGCCATAAGAAAGAATGAAATAGCAGCATTTACTACAACATGGATGCACCTTAAGAACATTATGCGAAGTGTAATAAGTCAAACAGAAAAATCTAAGAACTATATGATTTTACTCATATTTGGAATATAAAACTGAAACTTAAGAATACAAACAGAAGTGTGGTGATTGACAGAGGGATGGGATGGGGGGAGAAAAAGGGTCCTAATATGAGGTGACAGGAGATGTGGTTTTGGGTGGTGGGCACATGGTCCTATATACAGATTTTATAAATTAGTAATCAACACATGAAACCTATATGTTCATGTTGATTAATGTCACCCCAATAAAATTAAAAAATAAAATGTAAAAAAATGAAAACTAACAACTAAAAAATAAAATAAAGAAAGCAATACTTTCATGGTAAATTTAAAAAGTGATATTTTATACCTCAAATAGTAATTTTAGGCAATTGTTATCTTAAGAAGGTAGTACAGGGTATAAACTAAACTAAAATCCTAAAGTGGTTTAGGTAAAGTAATAGAAGATACATTAATAGTAAGGTATTATTAAAAGAAGATAGTTAGGCAATATGATATGGTGCAAACTGCAGTAGAATACATATTCCTGAATTGTAGACCTAAATGTTGGCCTTTCATTAAGCTATCTTGGGATTTGAGATGCAATGTTCTCTTTTCTGCATGTCAATTTTCTATCTATCAAATGGAGTGGTTAGACTAGAGTAGAAAGTGGGTTTTCCAGCACATTAGTTACAGGAAATATCCTGCTAAAGAAGATTTAATAGCCAAATTATTTGAACTAATGTTAATTATTATAATTTTTATTAGAGATTTATGATACATAATAGAGTATTAAAGGTCCTTAGAAAACTTAAAATATAAAACACTATTAAACTTTGTTTTCCCCAGTGTTTTTCAAACTTATCTAATCATAGAATATATTTTTCTTACAATATCTATTAACATCATATGAAATACTGTTTTATGGAACTCCCTCTTGGGGAATTGCATTGTTCCTTTGAACATCCTGAAGTTGGATAATCCAGGTCTGAAGTGCACTTCACAGTATGGTGCTTTTTTATTGAAGGTGTAGCAAGACTATGTGTTGGGGAGATTGACTATATAAACACACAGATTGATTATATAAACTATATAAACACATATACAGACATATACATAGGCATATACACATTATGTGTACATGTTCATAAGCAAAAGGACATATATGCTAGGCATCTTTGATTTGCCCCTCAAAAATTCACTCTCAGAGATGGTGAAATGAATAAACTTCATTTCTGGATTATAGTACCTTCTGCATTTAGCCAACAGGAGGAAATATCAAAAAAACTGAATACAAAACAGACAGGTCAGGATTATTATTCCCTTGGTTTCCTCTCTGAGAACCTGCTTTGGGTTGCTTGAATTTCTTAACTAAAAAAACTGCTCATTTGAAGGTGGCCAAATCTACAGAACTTTCTCTTCTAGCAGCTGCTCCCTCCCTTAGTCCTCTCCTCAGGTGATAACAGCTTAAAGGCTACTCTCTTGGTTTACTGCCTTAATCTCTTACTGTTCTCAAACATCAACCCCTTTATAAATAGCCTCTTTGTAAAGACATCTGGTTCAAATTATTCTATATTAAGTGTGGTTTTTTGCTGCTGGTTGGGACCCTAACTAATCCACTACTTAAAAAAAAGTATCTTTATTGTTGAAAGTATTACAGATGTCCTTGTCCCTACCTCCCATTGATCCCTTCACCCCTCTCCCTTTATTATTTCCCCAGACTTTCCCTGCACTGTTGTTTGTCCATGGGATAGCGCACATTCATATAAATTCATTGGTTAATCTCTTTCTGCATCCTGCTCCCTTCACTCTGAAATATATCAGACTGTTGCATGCTTCAATGTCTTTAGATCATTTTTTTTCTTTTTTTGCTTATCAGTTTATTTTCTTCATTAGATTCCTAATGAGTGAGATCATGTAATACTTGTATTTCTCTGACTAGCTTATTTCACTTACTATTATATTCTCCAGTTCCTTACATGCTGACTCAAAGAGTAAGAATTCTTTCTTTATAGCTGCATTTTGTAAATGTACCCCAGGTTTTTAATGTATTCATCCACTGATGGGGCAGATTCCAA
Organism: Pipistrellus kuhlii; assembly: GCF_014108245.1. Lineage (NCBI taxonomy): Eukaryota > Metazoa > Chordata > Mammalia > Chiroptera > Vespertilionidae > Pipistrellus > Pipistrellus kuhlii. The sequence goes on from NW_023425547.1 coordinate 1,506,779, forward strand.
GTCTTAGTTATTTAAAATAATGCTGCTATATGAACACAGGGGTTCATATATTCTTTTTGATGAGTGTTTCTGATTTCTTAGGATATATTCCTAGAAGTGAGAAAACTGGATAAAACAACAGTTCTACTTTTTTTTTTTTTACTTTTTGAGGAAACACCACACTGTTTCCACAGTGGTTGAACCAGTCTGCATTCCCATCAACAATGCACGAAGGTTCATTTTTCTCCACATCCTCGCCTGTATTCATTATTTGTTGATTTATTGATGGCAGCCATTCTGGCAGGTATGAGGTGATAACTCATTGACCTTTTAATTTGCATCTCTCTGGCGATTAGTATGATCAATATATTTTTTTCAATCTTTAATTTCTTTATTGGTTAAAGTATTACATATGTGTCCTCATCCCCATATTTTAAAAACATTTTTAAATTAAATTATTATCTGTGTACATATATCATTACCCTCCCCCCATACATGCCCTCCCTCCCCAGAGTTTTGTGTCCATTGGTTGTACTTATATGCATGTATACAAGTCCTTCGGTAGATCTCTTATCCCCCCCAAATCTCCCTACCCTCCCCGCTGTAATTTGACAGCCTGCTTGTTGCTTTACTGTCTCTATATCCATCTTTTGTTTCATCAGTTTATAACGTTCTTTATTTAACTAAATGAGTGAGGTCATGTGGTATTTCTCTTCCATTGACGGGCTTATTTCACTCAGCATGATGTTCCCCAATTCCATCCAGGTTGCTGCAAATGATGAGAATTCCTTCTTTTTTATGGCAACATGGTATTCCATTGTGTAGATATATCATAGTTTTGGATCCAATCATCTGCTTATGGGCACCTATGCTGTTTCCAAATTCTAGCTATTGAAAATTGTGCTGCTATGAACATAGGGGTGCATATATCCTTTCTGATTGGTGTTTCTAGTTTCTTGGGATATATTCCTAGGAGTGGGATTACTGGGTCAAATCGGAGTTCCATTTTCAGTTTTTTGAGGAAGCTCCATTCTGTTCTCCACAGTGATAGCACCAGTCCACATTCCCACCAGCAGTGCACGAGGGTTCCTTTTTCTCCGCAACCTCGCCAACACTTGTCGTTTGTTGATTTGTTGATGTTGGCCATTCTGATAGGTGTGAGATGGTACCGTATTGTAGGTTTTATTTGCATCTCTCAGATAATTAGTGACTTTGAACATATTTTCATGTGCCTCTTGGCCTTCCTTCTGTCTTCTCTTGAGAATATTTTATTTAGATCCATTGCCCATTTTTTAATGAGGTCATTCATCTTCCTTTTACTAAGTTGTATAAGCTGTCTATAGATGTTGGAGATTAAACCTTTATCAGTGATAACATTTGCAAATATTTTCTCCCATACAGTGGGCTTTCTTGTTGTTTTGTTGATGGTTTCTTTTGCTGTAAAAAAGCTTTTTATTTTGATGTAGTCCCATTTGTTTATTTTCTCTTTAGCTTCCATTGCCCTAGGGGCAGTATCAGTGAAGAAGTTCTTTTGGCATATGTCTGAGATTTTGCTACCTGTGGATGCCTCTAGTATTTTTATCTTTTCCTGTCTGATGTTTAAGTCCTGTATCCATTTTGAGTTTATTTTTGTGTATGGTGTAAGTTGGTGATCTAGTTTCATTCTTTTGCAGGTCTCTGTCCAATTTTCCCAACACCATTTATTGAAGAGACTGTCTTGACTCCATTGTATGTTCATGCCTCCTGTTTCAAATATTAACTGAGCATAGTGATTTGGGTTGATATCTGGATTCTCTATTCTATTCCATTGATCTATACGTCTGTTCTTGTGCCAATACTAGGCTGTTTTGAGGACAGTGGCTTTGTAATACAGCTTGAAATCTGGTATTGAGATCCCTCCTACTTTATTCTTCTTTCTCAGGATTGCTGTGGCTATTCGGGGTCTTTTATTGTTCCAAATGAACTTTTGGAGAGTTCTTTCTAGGTCAGTGAAATATGCCATTGGTATTTTATTGGGGAGTGCATTAAACCTATATTGCTTTAGGAAGTATGGACACTTTAATGATGTTGATTCTACCAATCCATGAACATGGTATGTTCTTACATCAGTTTACATCTTCCTCTATCTCCTTTTTCAGTGTCATGTATTGTAGTTTTCTGTGTATAGGTCTTTTACCTCCTTAGTTAAGTTTATTCCTAAGTATCTTAATTTTTTTGGTGCGATGGTAAATGGGATTGCTCTTTAGTCTCTGTTTCTGCAAGTTCACTATTGGTGTATAGAAATGCCATAGATTTCTTGGCATTAATTTTGTATCCTGCTACATTCCCAAATTCATTTATTAAGTCTATTATTTTTTTAATGGAGTCTTTTGGGTATTTTATGTACAATATCATGTCATCTGCAAATAAGGATAACTTTACTTCTTCTTTTCCAATTTGGATGCCTTTTATTTTCTCTTCTTGTCTAATTGCAATGGCTAGTATTTCCAGTACTATGTTAAAGAGGAGTGGTGAGAGTAGGAATCCCTGTCTTGTTCCTGTTCTTAGAGGGAATGGTTTTAGTTTTTGCCCATTGAGTATGATGTTGGCTGTAGGTTTATCATATATACCTTTTATTATGTTGAGGTATGATCCTTGTACTCCCACCTTGTTGAGAGTTTTTATCAGGAAAGGGTGTTGGATTTTATCAAATGCTTTTTCTGTATCAATTGATATGACTATATGATTTTTATCTTTCAATTTGTTTATGTGATATATCACGTTTATTGATTTGCATTCCCAGAATAAATCCTACTTGGTAGTGGTGTATGATCTTTGTGATGTTCTGCTGGAGCCCATTTGCTAGAATTTTGTTGATGATTTTGGCATCTAAGTTCATGAGGGATATCGGCCTGTAATGCTCTTTCACTGAGTTGTCTTTGTCTGGTTTTGGTATTCTGGTGATGCTGGCTTCATAGAATGAGTTTGGAAGTGCTCCTTCCTCTTGAATTTTTTGGAATAGTCTGAGGAGGATAGGTTTTAGTTCTTCCTTGAATGTTTGGTAAAACTCTCCTGTGAAGCCATCTGGCCCTGGGCTTTTGTTTGCTGGAACCTTTTTGATGACTATTTCAATTTCTTCCCAAATCACTGCTCTAATGAGGTTTTTAGATTCTTCCTGATTGAGTTTTGGAAGTTTGCATTTTTCTAGGAATATGTCCATTTCCTCCAGGTTGTCAAGTTTGTTGGAATAGAGTTGTTCATAGTATTTTGTAACAATCCTTTGTATTTCGGTGGGGTCTGTTGTTATTTCACCTCTTTCATTTCTGATTTTGTTTATTTGTGTCCTCTCTCTTTGTTTCTTGGTTAGCCTGGCTAGAGGTTCATCAATATTGTTTATCCTTTCAAAGAACCAGCTCTTTGTTTTGTTGATTTTATGTATTGTTTCTTTGGTCTCTATGTCGTTTATCTCCATTCTGATTTTTATTATTTCTTTCTGCTTATACTGGGTTTTTATTGTTGCTCTTTATCTAACTCTTTGAGTTGTAGAGTTAGATAATTTGTTACCATTTTTTTCTCTTTTTTTTTTTGTTTGTTTTTTGTTTTGTTTTGTTTTGCAATAGTCTTGTAAGGATGTGAACTTCCCTCTTAAAACTGCTTTTGCTGTGTCCCATAGATTTTAGATTGTTGTGTTTTCATTGTCATTTGTTGCCATGATGTTTTTACTTTTTAAAAAATATATATATTTTATTGATTTTTTTACAGAGAGGAAGAGAGAGGGATAGAGAGTTAGAAACATCAATGAGAGAGAATCACTGATCAGCTGCCTCTTGCACACCCACTACTGGGGATGTGCCCGCAACAAAGGTACATGCCCTTGACTGGAATCAAACCTGGGACCTTTCAGTCAGCCGGCCGACGCTCTATCCACTGAGCTAAACTGGTTTAGGCTGCCATGATGTTTTAATTTCTTCCTTGATTCCTCTGGTAACCCAGTCCTTGTTCAATAGCATGCTATTTAGTCTCCATGTGGTTGATTTCTTTGGATTATTTTTATTGTAGTTGATTTCCCATTTTATGCCACTGTGATCTGAGAAGATGCTTGATATGATTTCTATCTTCTTGAATTTGAAGAGACTTTGCCTATGTCCCAACATGTGGTCTATCTTTGAAAATGACCCAGGTGCACTTGAGAAGAATGTATATTCTGTAGCTTTGCAGTGAAATGTTCTGAAGATGTTGATTAATTCCATCTGGTCTATTGCATCATTTAGGATTGATGTTTCTTTGCTGATTTTTTGGTTAGATGATTTGTCCAAAGGTGACAGTGGGGTATTAAAATCTCCTACTATGATTGTATTGCTATTAATCTCTCTCTTAATGTCCTCTAGCAGTTTTTTGTTTGTTTGTTTGTTTTTGTTTTTGTTTTTGTATTTGGGTGCTCCTGTATTGGGTGCATATATATTTACCAGGGTTATTTCTTCTTGTTGGATTGCTCCCTTTAGTATTATGAAGTGGCCTCTCATTATCTCTTCACTTTGAGGTCTAATTTGTCAGATATAAGTATTGCTACGCCAGCTTTTTTTATTTTCATTTCCATTCGCCTTGAAAACCTTTTTCCATCCCTTCACCCTCAGTCTGTGTGCGTCTTTTTTTCTGAAGTGTGTTTCTTGTAGACAACAGATATATGGGTCTTATTTTCTTATCCAATCTGTAACCGTATGCTTTTTGATTGGAGCATTTAATACATTTACATTTACAGTTATTATTGATGGGTACTTATTTGATGCCATTTTTATTCTATAGCTCTGTGTTCCTTATTTGCTTTCTACTTCTTTATTTTTACATTTAGCATTTCTTGCATTGCTGCTTTGGTGAAGATAAATTCCGTTAGTCTTTTTTTTGTCTGTGAAGCTCCTGATTTCACCTTCAATTTTGATTGATAGTCTTGCTGGGTACAGTATTCTTGGATTCAGACCTTTCCTTTGCATGACTTTGTATATTTCATCCCAGTCCCTCCTGGCCTGATGAGTTTCTGTTGAGAAATCAGTTGCTAGACTGATGGGGGTTCCTTTATATGTAACTTTCTGTCTTTCTCTGGCTGCTTTTAAGATTCTTACTTTGTCGTTGGTGTTTGCCAATTTAATTATAATGTGCCCTGGTGTCGGTCTTCTGGGATTCCTTTTGCTTGGCACTCTGCAAGCATCTTGGATTAATGTGGGGGATTTTTTCTCTATCTCAGGAAAATTTTCTGTCATTATTTCTTGAAATACGTTTTCCATGTCTTCCTCAGTTTCCTTTCCTTCTGGAACCCCTATTATTCTAATATTGTTTTGTTTTGTGTTGTCCCAAATTTCCCGTAGGCTCTCCTCCTGCTTTTTAATTTTTTTTTTCTAGAAGCTCCTCTAATTGGGTATTTTTTTCCATCTTGTCTTCTAGCTCACTATGCGGTCCTCTGCTTCTTCTTTTCTGCTCTTGATGCTTTCTATTGAGTTCTTCATAGTAGCGATGTCATTTTTCATTTCTTCTTTATTCATCTTCATTTCCTCTTGGTTCTTCTTCATTTCCTCTTGGGTCTTACTCATATTGTCAAATTTTTCTTCCATTCTTTTTAGCCATTTTATGATCATTACTCTGAATTCTTGCTCTGGTAGGTTGCTTACCTCTAACTCGTTTACTTTCTTTTCTGGTGATGCCTGCTTTTCTTTAATCTGTGGGCTGTTTCTTTGTCTCCCCATGATCTCTCTTTTCAGGATGTCTGGTTATATAGTTCTCTCTCTCCTGCGTTGATTTAAAGGCACAAAATACAACACAACCAAGTACAACACACAAGGCACTGAACAGAAATGTATTTGCAATATTAATAACCTCCAATAAAGGTGACCACTAGGGAAAGGCAAATTAGGGGATAGGAGAGAAAGAAGAAGAGTAAAAAGAGAAGATGGAGGTAGGAAAAGAAAAAGATAGGGGGAAATATATATATATTTGATTGTCAAAATGAAATTGGGAAGCAGGGAGAAGAAAAAGAGACAGATAGATAGATAGATAGATAGAGAAAGAGAGAGAGAAAAGAAAGAGACTAAGATAAAAGGGGAATAAACTATATATATGGGGAGAGAATTTCAATAGAACAACCACCAACCCCAGCAAATGCTGCCAGCTGTACCTGGAGAATAATACAATCTACAACACCCACTAATATCCAGCACAGGAAGGGAAAACAGAGGTTAAAAAAACACAAAAAACAAACAAAAAGAAATCAAATAAGAAAATACCAAGCAAGAGCAACAACAATAAATAAGCAAAATACTCTCACAAGAAAGCATCAAAATACAATATAATCAATATTCCCACAAACAGCATCAAAAGGACAGAGTGGGAAACAATTTTTTTTTATCTAGTTAATACAGGTCAGAGAGAGATATGTATGCACTTGGCACAGGGGATTGTAAATTAGATATATAAGTAGGGTAGAAATTTTAGCAGGGGGGAGACAGAACTAGTAGGGAAAATCTAAAGCAGGAAATGGTTAAGTTAAAGAGGATAGCAAAAGGGGGAATGTTAGGAAGAGAGTGATTGTATAAAGGTCATGTTGAGATAGGGTTAAACAATGTTAAAGGAGAAATGAACATAAAATGAAGAACACGAATTCCAATGTAAAATAAAGAGAAAATAAAATGGTACTTTAAAAAAGTAAAATTGCAGTAGTAATAATGCAGATTGAACCTAAAAGTGTAATAATTAAAAAGTTAAAATCAAGTGAGGAAAAAAGGGGAAAAATTGTTTCTTAAGTAAAAGATGCAAAAAATGAAAATAAAATAAAAAATAAAAAAATTAGCAAAAAAAAAGTGTTCAGTTGTGAGGGCCATTCACTTCTCTTATTTTGTTTGGCACGCCTGTTTCTCAGTCCAGACAGTATTACAGTTCCCTGCACCTCTGTGTTTTAAAGTAGTCCTTGATTTTAAGATGGCGATTCCTTAGTTTCTTATTTTTTGATCAAATAAAACTAGTAATAAACACAGTCAGTTTGTCCTCCAGCCCCTAGGTGGTAGTGTTTCTGGATTGATGTCCCCATCTTTTTGGCTGCTCTAGCCTTCTTTTTCTATGGCACTCAATACTGCTTTTGTGTTTTGTTTTGTTTTGCCTTGGAGCTGAGTCCCAGATGATTTCTCCCTATCCTGCTTCTCAGCTTCCAGAAAGGCAGTTTTCCCCTGCTGTCTCTTAGGGCCAGCCAATCTGGGTGATCTCTTCTTTGTAATCAGAAGCAAAGGGTTGCAGGGGAACCAGCCTAGGTGCAAGATGGGCCAGTCTGCGTGCACTTACAAACAGACTGCTTTCCAACTCCTATGTTCTCCCTCCATGTCAGATCAGAATGGGTTGCTCCCTAGAGAACCCCACTATTAGCAACCTTGAGGATCCCTGTCCACACTTTCGAATCATGCCAGATCCAACAGCAGGGGGCTTTTGTGGATACAGATTTCCATGGTCCCAGGGCGCATGCTTTTGCCTCTGCCACCACAGAGGCCACAGCTTCTGTGGCTGCTTCTTTCGCTGTTGGGACACAGACACCCCATGTTATCCCCAGCAAAATCCAACCTTTCTGTGGAATCCGCGTGTTCACACCGGTCGAGGCCCCCATATTTGTGGTTTTCTCAGGTCTCAGATAAGATCCCCTGTTGCAGCACTGATGTGGTTGTGAGAGGCAGCACATACAAGTGTTTACCTTGCATCCATCTTCTAGGAACAAACCTCATCCCCATATTAACTCCTCAACCCCCACACTGCCCAATCACTGTACTTGTGTAACTTTTTTCTTCCCCATATCTGGGAAGGTTTCTGTCATTATTTCTTCCAATAGATTTTCTAATCCTTTGTGCTCTTCTTGTCCTTCTGACAGTCTTGTTATATGTATGTTACTTCGTTTCATGTTGTCACAAAGCTCCATTAGGCCTTCCTTCTTCCTTTTATTTTTTTTCCCTCCAATTACTACACACATTGAGCTTGTTTCTCTACCTTATGTTCTAACTCACTAATTCGGTCCTCTGCTTCTACTAGTCTCTTGTTGAAACCTTCCATTGTGTTTATGATTGTAGCTATGTCACTTTTTATTTCTTCCTGATTATTGCATAGGTTGCTGATTTTTCATCTACCCAGTGAATTAATTGGACCATTACTCTGAATTCTTTTTCTGGCATGTTGCATGCTTCCATTTCACTAATTTCCTTTCTTAGCAACTCCTCATCTTTTTCCTCTGGGGATTGTATTGTCTCCCCATTCTGACTATCACCATAAGGTTCAAACAATGAGTTGTGTGGACCTGGGCCATGTGCAGTGGGAGCTTTGTATCACCTGAGTGTCATTGAATAGCTCTGACACTGAGATGCATGGGTGCTGTGGGTTGGTGGGAACCAGACTCGCCCAGAGTCAGCATTATCAGTGCTCATTGTGGCCTCGTGTGTGCACCTAGAATCAGGGACCCTGCCTGCACCACACTGAAACAGAGACCCACTGGTGTGTGTTGAAAATCAGAGCCCCTTAGTGCATGCCAGCAGTCATAGTTAACCTGTGCATGCTCCAGGAATTGAGTATCAGAGCCACTTTTGCTTTCTGCATTCTCATGCAAAAAATTAGAGTCCCTATGTGTGTACACACCCAGAACTGGAGTCATTGGCTCTTAGTGTGAATGCACTGGGAGTCAGGGATCCCAGGTGCACACTATAAGAAACAGAGTCAATTCATTGGTACTCAGTGCTGCCTTCTGTCTGGAGAATTGGTGTCCTGGTCAGCTTGGGGGACTGGGTTGCACAGTTGTACTGTGTTGGCAGGAGTTCTTCTGCACTGAGGAAAACAGACTTCAGTGTGCACTTGCCCAGAATCAAAATCATATGGCATTCCGCTTAGTGTGGGCTTCAGGTTTGTTCACCAATTGTGTTGCCAGGAACAGATTTCCAGTGTCTGCATGCTCCCTGGCTCAAATTCCTGTAGCATCACTGCAGTCTGTCCAATGGCAGGTGTGTCAGTTACTATGGCACTGCCTCCAAGCATGTGGGGAGGGGAATAGGCTCTGTGACTCACAAAAATCTGCAGTCTGGATGTCTGGATTCTTGGTGTCTGTGGTTCTGCAGCCATGGTTGCAGGTCTCTGTCTCCAGTGGCTGAAGAGTCCTAGTTCACACCTGAGAACAGACTGGGTGGTGCTGAGGTCAGGAACCTAGTCTCAAACAGGTATTTTTCTCAAGATGGCCACCCTGAAGTGTCCAAATTGGGAGCGGGGCTCTGCCATCTAAAACTGCCTGGTTTTGCAGCCCCTTGGAAGACCTTCAGAATCTGTCATTAGCTCATACATACACACACCTCAAATGACCACTATTCTCTCTCACACTTTCACACTCTCTCCCTCCCTACCTTCCTGCCGGTTGCCATCTTCCTTCTACAACATTCTTTTCCTGCTCAATTAATTTTTGACCAAGGAGGCAAAAACATAAAAAAGAATATTAGTAAAGATAGTTTCTTCAATAAATGGCATTGGGAGTTACATTTTTAGTTTTTATAGGGAAACTCCACACTGTTCTCCACAATGGCTGCACCAGTCTGCATTCCCACCAGCAGTGTAAAAGAATTCCTTTTTCTCCGCATCCTCGCCAATACTTGTTGTGTTTGCTGATTTGTTGATGATAGCCATTCTGACTGGGGTAAGATGGTACCACATTGTTGTTTTGATTCCTTTATAAAGGAACCCTTGTGCACTGCTGGAGGGAATTCAGACTAACGTTGATCAGAACCTCAAACCTCAGGGAAAGGGGGGGTGGGGTGTCAGTGGGAGTAAGGGGGAGAAATCAACTAAGGGATTTGTGTGCATATATATGAGCCTAATAAATGAACACAGGTAACAGGGGGGTGGGGCATGAGTGGGGGGTAGAAGGTAATGGGGGATAAGAACACATATATAAAATAATAATAATAATAATAATAATAATAATAATATTTTAAAAAAGAAAGTGTGAGGTAACCAGAACCCCAAGAACACCTGAGAATGTCTTTACTGCCATGCTAGCAGACATCAGCTGTACGGTAATATAACCTAGGGCTATTGGGGAAGTATTTCTGGACTTATGTTCCTGATTCTTCATGGGTGGAGCCCTTACATGGACTGATCCCTCCACCTAATGTAGTCACTGATGATACCAAACACCTTGGTCATCCAGGAGGACCATGGGTGGGGCAAGGAAGTATAATTGCACAGGGATCACCACCCAGCTTCCCTTCTGTATGACACAAAATCAAACCATTGCTCCTTTGTGTGGAAAATTAAAGAGAGGTTCTGGCTTGCGTGGACACCAAAGGAAGGGCCTATCACTACTTCCTCCTGGGAGAGGTGCAGAAAATGTAACTAAGACCTTGTCTATACAAAAAGAAATTGACAGCCAGTTTGAAATGGAATTTCCATGGCCTAGAGAGCAAAGAATATCCTTACATGATATTATTCTACAATGCCATTACAATTATTCCCAAAGTTGAGTTATCCCCATTACCTATAATAGTATCTCACACCCTTAGGTATCAATAAAAAAACATATTTTTCGTGCTTGGAGACAAATGTAACACTTCTCTAGATATTTTAGAATTATAACAACATAATGTACAATTATCCCAAACAAACTTACAAACCAATTCTTTGAATGTCTGGCAGCAATTTAAAAATGACATGAAAGGATTTAATCCCTTCCACTGTGTAGCGGGCCCTCTGGGAAGGCACCTGAGCATTCTATATTGGCCCCTCTTGCCCTTCTGGCCAACAGGGACCCTCTTATTGTGGTCCAGTTGCCCACAGCTGTTGCCTGAGCTTTCAGTTCATGCCAAGATTGAAGCATCATGTTGGCTGGTACCATGGATCTGTCTCTTGTCCAGTGGGGTGAGCTGGGCCCTCTCTGTAGAAAAAACCTGGGTTTCCCAAAATATGAGATCAGTGCCCAGGCAGGCGAGGGGATCCCAATGCAGGTGCTGGGCATGGAGGCCATGGGGGCATAGGCTACCAAGGAGACAGAACTGAATCTCACATCTCCCTTCATGGCCTCGGAGGATGGCTGGTTAGCCAGAAACAGATAAGATTCCTCAGGGAAGGAACAACCTAAGACAGACACAGTCATAGAGGGGTCATCATGAGAGAACTTGGTGTTCAAGAGAGGTGGGGCACAGACCTTTACCCCCCACACACAACTTGGCAGTGGCCTGAATCTTCGCCCCTTCTGAGTGAGGTCTCCTGCCCCCATGGATGCTTTACTTCCCATCACAGCTCAAATTGGGACCCAGGTAACAGACAGAGACTTGGCCCAGCTCAGATGGAGACCCAGGTAACAGACAGACTTGGCTGGCAGCAGCTGCCCTCTCACAGCAACAAGACTTGTTTGAGATGTCTTGTAAACATGGCATGGGGAAGTGGGTTTTTAATATCCAAGTCCAGCCCAGTACCAGTAATGTTCAGGGCCTACTCAAGAAGGCAAATAATCCTTTCCACTAATACACACAGGGTAAAATAAGATTGTTGTCAGAACGTTGAGTTTGACAGTTGAATAGTAGTCAATTTCTAAGAGGAAATCATATTGGGTAATTGAAATAAGCTAATATTCTAGAAAAAATGGTTGTACTGTACAAAAAACTGTTCCTAAAGTGTTAACATCAATTCTTATTGGCAGTTCATCTCATGGTAAAATTGTATAACATGTAATGAACCTAAAGCAGTCATATTTTTAGAGCAAATAATTAAAATGTAAAAGCTATCAAGACTACATTATAAAATTTCCAAAAGCCTCCTAATATTTAAATTAAAAGAGGGAGTTATTGTGGGAAAATATCATGTGCAGAAAAATATCCTGCAAATAAATTACATCTAGAAAATTTGTACTTTAGAAAATTAACTTTCATTTGAAATGCTAAGAGCAAGATACCCATAAAAAATACACATGGTGTCAAAATAAGCCAGAGAAAAAGCATTTGGGGGTGGGGGTGGGAAGAGAAAAGAAAAAGGATCTCAAGTAGAATTTATAGAAAATATCCCTTTATTAAATTTTGGTGGAGAATATGTTTTTTATATTTTCAGAAAACAACTCTGAGACCATGTGGATTCCTGCAACAGAGAGGAATAGACAGGAGTTCTTCAGACATGAAGACAGAAGAAAAACAGTCCAGAGATGGAAGATGCTGATGAAGCCTTGGCATGCTAGCAGACAGCAGCTGTGTGTCCCTGAAGGATGCCCAGGGCCAAACCAGAGAGGGTTGGACCTGCATCAACACCATTTGTCCACCAACCAAATCTGAAATGTCATGGCTGACATGTACACATAAAGAACTGTTTGACATTGAAATTGGGATTCAAAAGAACTGTTGGCCCAGAAAGGAACTCACTACAGACTGATTCATATGCCTCTCAGCATAACCATTATGGCTTGTCTCAGTTTCGGTTCTTATAAGGGTATTTCTTGTATCACATGATCTCACGCATCTGGGGGAAATGATGAACAACATAAACTGATGAACAAAAACAGACCCAGAGACAGAGAAGCTGCGATCAGACTGTAGGGGAGGGTTTGGGTAGGGGGGAGAGATCAACCAAGGGACTTGTGTGCATGCATATAGGCCTAACCAGTGGTCATGGACAGCGGTGGGGGGGGAGAGTATACAAGGGGAGGGGTTTGGGATAGGAATGGGTGAATTAGGACAATCATGTGATACCAGAATCAATAAATAAATTTACAAATAATTAAAAATAAAAAAATAAATGGTATTGGGATAATTGGACATGTACATGCAAAAACAAACAAAGAAAGAAACAAAAAAACACAAGCAAACAAACAGGGGAAAAAAAAAAAACTAGACCCACCAGCTTACACCATACAGAAAAATAAACTGAAGTCCAGCAGGTGTGACTCAATGTTTGAGCATCCATCTCTGAACAAGGAGGTCATGATTGATTCTGAGCCAGGGCACATGCCCAGGTGGTGGGCTGGATCTCCAGTAGGGGACATGCAGAAGGCAGCTGATCAATGATGCTTTCTCATTAATGATGTTTCTGTCTCTATTCTTTAAAATTTTAAAATACCTAAATGTAAGTTGTGAAATCATAATAATCCTAGAACAAAATGTAGACAGCAAAATATCAGACATCTCACTGAGCAGACATTCCACCAACACATCTCCTAGGGCAAGGGTAACAAAGGAAAAGTAAACAAATGAGATTGAATCAAACTCAAAAGCTTCTGCACAGCAAGAGAAACCAGCATCAACATGAAATGGAAACCCACTGTATAGGAGAACATCTTTGCCAGGAATTCAGTTTTGTAGTTTGAGGGTCACGTGAGCCAAGAGACATATGGTAGTAGAGAATTGGATTAATGGTTTTAAAACTCAGCAGAAAGACCTAAACTAGAGCTAGAGATTTGTGATTCATTGGTTATAGAAGGAAGTGGAAGCTGTGACAGTGGAGATAATTGCCCAGAAAGAGTATGAAGTAAATAGAGGACTTAAAAGGGCAAGAAGGAGCCTGCAAGGAAGGAATACTTTCACCTCCTGGAATCCCAATTTTTAAACAGATGCGAAAGATGTTTAATAAGCAAGGTGTCCTAAAAAAAGGAGGTGGATAAATTTAAGGGATATTTAATCCAGACCATCTCTACCTGTTAGAAACACTTTCTTTAATGACTTGAGTTTGGAGGTCATTTCGATTCTGGCGGTGCTTAGACTTTCTAAGATATATACTGTCAATTAAAATTCGTCTCTTTTAATTAAAGAAAACATATTTTCTTTAATTAAATAATTTTTCTTTTTTTAATTAAAGAAAACATGTTTCTTTAATTTTTTATTAAAATAAAACATAGTTCCTTAGTTTAGCAAAACAAAATTTTTGGGGTGACATTGGCTAATATGATCATATAGGTTTCACGTGTGGGTTTCTATGTTACAAGATCTGTATGTATATTGCACCGTGTGCCCACCACCCAAAGTCAAATAATTTTCCATCACTATATATTAGACTCCCATTTCCCTCCACATCCTCACCTCCTTCCCTCTGACAACCACTCCACTGCTGTTTGTGTTCAAGGGTTTCAACTTTATAGCCGCCATATAAGTAAAAGCATATGATTCTTAGCTTTTTATGCCTGACTTATTTCACTTGGCTTTTTATTCTCAAGGTCCATCTATGTTGGCACAAATAGCAGTATTCCATCCTTCCATTTGTATATGTACCACACCTTCTTTATCCAGTCCTCCATAGCAGGACATTTTGATTGTCTCCATGTTTTGGCCACTGTGAGTAATGCTGCAATGAACAGAGGTGTGCGTATATAATTGTGAATATATGTTTTCAAGTTTCTCAGCTATATACCCAGGAGAAGGGTTGCTGGGTCATATGGTAACTCTATTATTAATTTTTTGAGCAACCACTGACTATTTTCCATAGTGACTGTACCAGTCTAAATTCCCACCAGCAGTGAATGAGGGTTCCCTTTTCTCCACAACCTCTCCAACACTTGTCTTGTTTTGGGATCCTTCTAATACTTTGTTTTTCTGTGTCCATAATGATTTATGCTTTTTTAATTAACATATTATCCCTTTAGATATTGACATGACTGACTGAGCTATAATCAAGTTATCCTTTTTGCTTTAGGCAGAGAAATATGTTTTCTTTTGACATTATGTGTTTATTTTATTGACAAACTTGAGATCTATAATTGTCTCATTAGACCACAAAAGTGTAGTGCTCCCAGCAAAAAGCAATTAATAGTGAAGTTTTTATTCTTACTTTTATGGGGAAAGTATCCTAGCCCACAGGAATTTAGGGATAAGTTTATAAGAAACAGCAGCTTGGAATTATGATAGTTCCTTAGTTTAACAATCAGAAAATTTGGGTTCTAGATCTGGAAATAAACTAAATTTTAGTGTGGCTTTTGGCCTTAGTTTTCTCACATGTAACATGAGAGAATTAGATAAAATCAATATTTTTAGAAATTGGTTCCATTGAGCCCTGGGAAAATCCTTCAAAAGGCACTTCAGGAAGCAACGGGAGATTGAAAGAGTGGGTTCTGGTTCCATATCTCTGCTCTTCTAAAGAAGTTCTGCTTTTTCTCTTATAGATATTTAACTCCACATAATATTTCATTTGAAATAGAATCTTCATTACAAAATCAACCAAATGAGCAACATCACCATCACTACCACCACCACCAAACACCCAAAATGCCTAAATTATCTTTGAAGTCCTTTCCAATGCTGTAAGGCTAAAAGTCTACAGATTAGGACATGAATAGAAGTGTTCTACCTAAAGAGGACTGCTTTGAGATATCTTCCTTCTTGCTCCCAGGTATGGTCATTATGTAGGCAGAGAAAAGCTGAGGCAAACTGATCTTAGCCTCTTGGTTTTATTGCTGCCTGAGTCTGTTTTAGCTCCTGATCTCTAGATTTCTGGTGGCAGAAACAGAAAGGCTATACATTATCATGATATGCTGTTGTCTCCCTCCCACTGAACATTATTTAGGGCTATGTGGGAGAGAGTTACTATTTAGGTAAGATGGGCCATGGGCCAAAACTGGAAAGCAAACAAACTTGAAATGTTTCTCTCACCAAATTGTGTTCTCTAATCTTTCTTCTTCCATCTTTATTTATCCTTCTGTTAATTTTGTGGTTGGAACAAGTCTAAATATAAATGAAATCTTCCCCAGATGGTCATTATCTCCATCCAAGTCCCCCCCCAAAAAAACAAAAAACAAAAAACAGGGAACTGTGTTGCTGTCATTATTTGCTTTACATCTGGAATCTCAAAAGAGGATATGACCAAGGAAAGCCTTGACCTTTGCTTCCTAGCAAGAAAACTGATGGTGGGCTGTGTGGAAACTAAGCCAGAAAAGCCATTCAAGAAAGAATCCTCTCTTCATTTTAGCAATGAAGGGGGTACAGTTAAAATGCACCTCACAGAAGGCATGAATTTGTTGGCAGGAATGCCTTTTGCAAGGCAGACCAGAGAAAGACATTTAATGGGGCACTTCATGAATAAATTTCAGCTGATTTCACAGGAACTTTAGAAAGACAAAAAAAAAAAAAAAGAGCTCAAACTGTTAAGGGATAACGGGATAACTAGAAAAAGAAGCAGCAAACATAACAGAAGATGAAGGAGTCATTGTGTCAGGTCTGCTGCCTCTTGTTACTACTTCTCTCTGCCCCCAATTATTAATTTCTGAGGGTTTCAAGAAGAAAGGAGTAGGGCTCAAGAATGGAATCCCATTGGCCTATGTAACGTTAATTTTTACATTTGTCTATAGACCAAGACTTATAAATATAATGTCATAAAAATTAAATTTATTTCAATAAACACTAAATTGAGTGCCTACTAAGTGCCAGACCATTTATTAATCCAATAAGTTCATGGCCCAATGGAAGAAAGAGTAAACACAATTTTAACACAAAATATTGACTGGAATGATAGAGGTCAGAACAGCATGTTACAGAAGCATAGAGGAAAGCCACTTGACTTAAAAGCACATAGTTTCATAGAACATCAGAGCTGGAAAAAAACATAGAACATAAAGTCCAATCTTTCTCTGTACAGATGGAAAAAGTAAGGCCTTGAATAATGAAAGGACTTGTTCAAGGACATATAGCCGGGCAATGGCAGAGCTGAATTTGTAGTTTAGAGAATCAGATTCAGTCAGCCTTCTGCCATTCTGCACAATTAATTTTTGGCTTCCTTCAAGATGGGTCCTTTGACTTATAAATTATTTCATAATGCTGGCTTGGGAAAACATCTTTGAGAAGTTGGTGTTTTTTTTTTCTTCTTGTTTTTGTTTTTTTTTGTTTTTTTGTTTTTTCTCTGCAGTGAGTAGACATGCCTATTGGCATCCTGGAAAATCACAGTAGATCTGTCTCTGCGTGTTCTTTCTCTTCTTATGATGAGAAAGCTTCATACAAAATTCTGTCATCACCCAGGGGAGCAGTAGTACTAGGGTCCCTGGGCTTATCACCTCAGGAGCAGTGAAATTCTGGGTGGGAACAGGATCACTTGGGTTCCCTCTTTCCTCCCTACTTTAAATGTAGTTTTAAATATAATCTCAGGGAAGAACAGAATAGGTAAGGTTCTATAATTTAATATAAGTTTTGGTATACCTGTCAGGTATTTCAACTTCTGCTTGTATATCTCTGGTAATAGGGAGGCCACACTCCTCAAAAATAGCCTGTTCCATTTGTCAGAAAGCACTATCTTATGACTAATAGAAAATTTATATTTTCCTACAGTTTCTTCTCATTGTGATATTTTTATTAGGTTGATCTCTTCTGTCTTTCACACTTGTAAAGACCACAATTATGTCACCTTCAATTTTCTCTTTCCAGGTTCAATGGTCCAATGTTCTTTAATTTTTTCTCATGGATTTTGTATTCTATCCCTCTTATTGTGATCATCTGGATCCGTTTTTGCTTGGGTTTAAGAGAGTGGGGTGACATACTCTTTCATGTACTGCTAGTGCATGTGTTAACTGCCAGATATTTGAAACATTTATTTGACAACACCTATAAATATTTGAAGTATACTTATAATAGGAAAAACATAAGTACTCATTAAAGAACATTGATTTTAAAAGTTTTATATAACCATCCTATCTAATTAAGAGGGAATGTGCTAATTGACCCTCAAGCCATTGCAAAGATGGTGGCACTCACAGCCAATAAGGAGGGAATATGCTAATTGACTGCCCTGTTCTTAAAGATGGCAGTGCTCATAGCCACAAGATGGCAGTGCTCAGTCCACTCAGCCCTACCAGTGTGGCAGGCATGTGGCATGTACTGGCCCACCCCCAGGCAGGTCTGGTGCTCTGTGCACCTGCCTCTGGAGTCCCCCAGACTTTTCAGATCCCCAGCTGCCCTGGGCTGGCCCAATGCGCAGGCAAGCTTCAGATAGCAGCTATCCAGCCTCCCAGGGCCGCCTGAAGCTCAGGTAATCAGGGGTTGCTGAGCCTTGTGCTGCTGGCAGTGGCAGTGGCAGAGCTGTGATGGGGTGTTACCTTCCCCTAATCACTGGGTTGCCTCCCACCCCTGAGGGCTCTTAGACTGTGAGAGGGGGAAGGCCAGGCTGAAGGACCTCCTTCATGCCCCAGGACTCTAGTACTATGAAATAAGATGCTAGCTCTGATATGATTACAGTAGATATATGTCATAATATGGAAAGATGCCCAAAGTACATTAAGTGAAAAGAGTAAGTTGAAAATCAATAGGCACTGTATTATTTCATTTTTATACAGAAAACAAAATAATCTATGGGCATATTTATATGGAAACATACATTTTATAGATGTGAGGAACATCTGGAAAGATACACACTAAATTAGCTTTGAGAACTGGGTTTGAGAATATTCAGAGTTTTCTTTCATAAGCCCCTTCATTTTAATGAGCATGAATTACTTTTACAAATTGAAATAAATTAAGATTATAAAAAGGAAAGATGGATAAAGAAATGAAGTTCATCTGTCCGCTCTTCTTTCTCATTTACAATAGTTACCCCAAAGGTATTTATACAGAGGCAGCTGTAACACAGAGTTGACTGCAGGCCATAAGGCCAGACTGCCTAGGTTTGAATCCAAGTTCTTCAATTTAGAGCATATAACCCTGGTCAAGCTACTTACCATCTCTATACGTCTATTTTTTCCTTTGTGAAATGGAGATAAACATAGTTCTTATTTCATGGAGTTTTTCTGAGGATTAAGTTATTTAATACATATAAAACACTTAAGCAATGATTGGCACATAATGGTTTATTAAATATAAGTAATAATTATATCTATTATTATCTTATTATCAATTGTACTCTATCCTTTCAATCATGAAGATTTGAGATATTCATTACCCTGACTCCTTTGTTTACCTCTTTTCTCAAAAAAGATAAATTACTAAGCCTTAACTTGTGTTAGGTAAAGACATATAATTCCTATTGCAAGAGAACAGAAAGGTTTGCATAACAGCAATTTCATATAGTTCAACCTAATACCTCTCCAAGTTTTCACCAATTGTTTTACTCATTTCTGACATTAGGCTTTTAAATTGTATCTGTTACAGCAGTTTTTCTTCTAATCAGTGTATGTAACCCTTGGTTTTTTTGCTCTACTAATTTGCCTTAAATATATACCCCTAGTGGTGTCTGTATCCTCAATCTACTGATCATGTTTTATCCCTGATCACAGCCTACCAATGGATTATTAATGATCATAGCAGCAGTCCTTATCACCCCCTTTTTTAAAAACATGAAATGATATTCACGTATATAATAACTAGTCATGAACATTTTAAGAATTTGGCAAAGCCCAAAAACAAATTCTGTAGGGTAGTGAAGGACATTCGCTGCAGACTGTTTTGGTGTGTAATTCATAGAAGCACATTACAAGATTGTGAGTAACAAATTCAGCCATTCAAATTAAGTTGGCTAGCCGAAACCAGTTTGGCTCAGTGGATAGAGCGTCGCCCTGCAGACTGAAGGGTCCCGGGTTCATGTACCTTGGTTGTGGGCACATCCCCAGTAGTGGGTGTGCAGGAGGCAGCTGATTGATGTTTCTCTCTCATCGTTGTTTCTAACTCTCTATCCCTCTCTCTTTCTCTCTGTAAAAAATCAATATATTTTTAAAAAATTAAGTTCGCTATTTTGAAGGATGTCAGGAAAATTTACTTGATAATATTTAATGCTTTTAAATAATTTCTAGTGATTTTTTAAATGATAAACGAAGTTAATGGAAGTAATCTGTCAAGTTCTGGACAACTTGCTTGGAATTTGATTTGAAATGTCACATTAACTTCCTTGAAACCACTGATCAAGTCAACCATGACTGAACACTCCCCCCAACAAAGGATTGTGGTTTGCAATTGCTTTTCTCACCACTCTAACTGAGCTTGAAATTTTTAAAATCATCTTTGTGTTTATAATAATGTATACAGCGTATACTGATTGAGCATTTATTATGTATTTTACCAGGAACTTGATCTATTGTTTTCTTATTAACAGAAGCATCCATAGTCTCATTATCATCCATGTGCAAAGTAAATGTGAAGGTGCTACTTA
Source organism: Pipistrellus kuhlii (assembly GCF_014108245.1). Classification (NCBI taxonomy): domain Eukaryota; kingdom Metazoa; phylum Chordata; class Mammalia; order Chiroptera; family Vespertilionidae; genus Pipistrellus; species Pipistrellus kuhlii. The sequence continues at coordinate 1,526,819 of NW_023425547.1, forward strand.
TTCTTTGTTTGTCTATCATTGTTTTCTTCTTAAATAAGGCATGCACCTGAGTATATTATGAAATAAGACTGGATAAAGGTTATGTGTAATTCTTAGTAAACTAGCTTATAACTCCATCCAACCTTATCTCCTGCTAAAACAAAGCACATAAGAAAGCAAATTAATGAAGATGGTCTTACTACAGGATGACCATGCATCTACTTTATTTTTTAAATTATTTTATTTTTTCCCGTTTTAAAATTAAAGTTATTGGGGTAGTAGTGTGCCAGTGGTGCAATAGATAACATTACTGACTTCAGATCAGAAGAATGACTTTCTTTTTAGGTAAATCATTTGTGAACTTTTGTACTTTAACTCTTATAGGTAACACATTAATTTAAATACATCAGTTGGTTGCAACACTGGGTTTGGTCTTCCTAAAAAAAGTCCAAGGCCTTTTGGCTGGCTTTCAAAAGTGTCTATGCTTTAATCCTCATCTTTTGTGAGTACCCTTCCCATACTCTGCTCTAATCAAATGAAACTTCTCACTGTTCCTTATTTATACCAGCACACAGTGTTTTCTCTTCATATCAAGAAGTAGTGTTGGAGGCAGAATTCAGTCTCAGGCAAGTACCGTGTTTCCCCAAAAATAAGACATCCCCTGAAAATAAGACCTAGCGCAACTTTGGGAGAAAAAATTAATATAAGACACTGTCTTATTTTCAGGGAAACAGGGTATTCTGGCTCCAGATTCCAGAGCTTTCTCACTATATTCTACTGGCTCTCATGCAGTTCTTGCATTATTCTTTGTGCAGGGATGTCTCCTTCCTGTTTATTTTTTGTCATCTATGAATATTTGCTTATAGTACATTTCTTTATTTAATGTATGTAGAATTAATACCCTATCTTGCTTGTATGGTAAAATGTGAAAAGCATTTAAAAATAAATGTATCAATGTTTAGGGAAGCTAAATGAAAAATTGTACACAGTGTATTTTTATATCAGGCCCTGTGGCAAACCAAAAATGAAAAAAAAAATTACTGGAGATAAGAAAGAAAACTATGTCCTGTGATTTGTACAATCTAATTCCCTATCAGCCGTGAGAATACAGTTCACTGTTTATTGCTTCACAAAGATTATAGATGGCTTCTAGCATAGCTACTCCTTCAGGTTAAAAGTTAAAAGCTCTAAAACTACAAGGAAATTTACACAGCCACTGCATTAGAATTTTACTGCTTCATGTATAACATGTCTCATCTCTTCTGTTTACTAGTTATTTGACACTGAGTGAATTGAATACCTGAACTTTGCTTTCCCCATCTGTAATATGGGAATAAGTTCCCCATTAGTTGGTTATTATAATTAATAATCATAATGTATATAATGGGGTAGATCATAATTACAGGGGTGGATCATAATACATTCTGGGGTACATAGATTCTGGACAGTGGCTTTAAAAAGACAATATTGACACTTATAGAATATTATGCAGCAATATTTTTTTCTTTCTTGAAATCTAGAATCACCACTGACTATTTCCTGTTACTAACTTCTCATGCTCAATTGAGCACCAAGTCTTAACTATTCTGCTTTTTAAGTATCTCAAATATGTCCCCCCATTTGTAAACCTTCACTGCTTCTCACCCAGATGGAGGCAACACCCTCCAATTGGTCTTCCTTTGGTCTTGGCCGAGTTCAATCCACTTACCACACTGTTGTCAGGGTAATCTTTCTGAAGTGTAAATCTAATCATGTAATTCTTTAACTGAAAACCCTTCAATGGTTCCTTATAATTCTTGTGCCATGATAAAGAGGAAATTCCTTAATGTGCTTACTCACCAGTTATGTCTGATCTCTGTCTTCCTTTAAAGTCTTATCTTTGATAATTTCCTACACATGCACTATACTCCTGTAAAAAAAAAAAAAAAGAATTCATTGGATATCTACTGTTCTCTCTCTCTCTCTCTCTCTCTCTCTCTCTCTCTCTCTCTCTCTCTCTATCTCTCTCTCTCTTCTCTCTCTTTCTCTCTCTCCAACATTTCCTACAGGTACTATATCTCTTTGTTTCAACAACTGGCTTTCTTACTGTTTTTTGAATGTGCAAAGCACACTCTCACTTTAGGGTTTTGCCACTTATACATCTCTCTGCCTGAACTGCTCTTTCCACACATTTACACATAGTTCTCTTCATTCTAATTACATCTCTGGTTAAATATCATCCCACACCATAGCACCCCACGCCATCCTTCTTGGCTCGCTTACTTTTCATCTGACTACCTATATATTTGCTTCATGAGAGAGGAGACTTCATTTCAACTCTCTTATTTCTGTATCAATTCTAGTGCCTAGCATGGTGCCTGCCATAATATAGGCACTCAATAAATACGGGTTAAATGAATGCATGAACATTCTTCCTTCTATTTCATTTTTTTCTTACATTCCTTCCTTTGCCTAACTAATGTCTATGTCATTTTTAGATTATACTTTATTTCCAGAAACAAGTGGGTTAAGTAACGTTCTTCTGTTTTCTCCCCCACTCTCTATATTTTCTCTTATGCTAACAATAATCAGATTATTTCTCTGTGGAAAGGTTGAAAGGACACTGATCATGGCAGTCATAAGTCAGGCTGTTTAGGCTTCATCTTATTATTTATAAAGTCTTTTTAAAAAGTAGACAGGATTTTAAGTTTTTCTTGCTTTTTGTTTGTTTATTTTTTTGTTTTTGTTTTTGTTTTTTTGAGGAAGCTCCATATTGTTCTCCACAGTGGTTGCACCAGTCTGCATTCCCACCGGCAGTGCACAAGGGTTCCTTTTTCTCTGCAACCTCGCCAACACTTGTCATTTGTTGATTTATTGATGTTAGCCATTATGACAGGTGTGAGATGGTTGTTGTTTTGATTTGCATCTCTTGGATAATTAGTGACTTTGAGCATGTTTTCATGTACCTTTTGGCCTTCCTTCTGTCTTCTTTTGAAAATATTCTATTTAGGTCCATTATCCATTTTTTAATTGGGCCTCCCATTTAACCCAGTAATCCCACTCCTAGGAATATATCCCAAGAAATTAGAAACACCAATAGGAAAGGATATATGCACCCCTATGTTCATAGCAGCATAATTTACAATAGCTAGGATTTGGAAACAGTGTAGGTGCCCGTCAGCATATGATTGGATCAAAAAACTATGGTACATCTACACAATGGAATATTATGCTGCCATATAAAAGAAGAAATTCTCATCATTTGCAGCAACTTGGATGGAATTGGAGAATATCATGCTGAGTGAAATAAACCAGTCAATGAAAGAGAAACACCACATGACCTCACTCATTTATGGATAATAAAGAACATTATAAACTGACAAACCAAAAGATGGATATAGAGACAGTAAAGCAACAAGCAGACTGTCAAATTAAGCGGGGAGGGTAGGGATATCTGGGGAAGATCTCTTATCTTCTTATATATGACTTGTATACATGCATATAAGTACAACCAATGGACACAAAACTCTGGGGAGGGAGGGTATGTATGGGAGGGAGGGAGGCAAAAAAAATCAATAAAATATATTAAAAAATTAAAAAATATAAAAAATCAAAAGTAGACAGGAATATTGTGCTTTTAACATAATATATATTAAAATTATCCTGTCTACAGTATGGAGGATATATTAAATGAACACAAGGAGAGCAGAGAGATATGAGAATATGAAGATTAGGACCAAGACAAGAAAAAAGACCAGAAGCATGCAAAATTGAGAACAGGTCTTAAGCTGTCATGAAGGAAGAATTAACAGAGTTCTCTGACAATTGCATATGATAATAGATGATGCAAACCATGCCCATTACAATGCTGAGATACTGAGCCTGGATAGCTATAGAATTAAGCCAGAGTGGTTCAAGGGGAAATCTATTTGGAAATGGTCAGCAAAGAGTTGGAAATTTGAAGTCAGCAAAAAGTTAAAGGTATCCTGGTAGGTTTAGGAGTCACTATTTTGAGAAGGATCTTGTTTCTGAGGAAGACAATGGAAAAATAGACACTGGAGTGTGATATTCTATATAATAAAAGGCCAGTGATCATAATGGCATAATGACCATAACGCCTTATTGACCAATTGCTATGAGGTGCATTGAACACCTTGAGTCCCTCCCCCAAGCCCACAGGCTCCAGTTTCTGGATAGCCAATGGGGAACTATGGGGTACTGGGGTGAGTATCAGTGGGGTGGGACTGGGAACTGGGGACTGGAGAGCAGGTGGAATGCAGATCGCTTGGTCCCTTCCCCCTTCCTGCAGGCTCTGATAGATTGCCAGATGGTGAAGAGGACCTGGGTTGGGTGTTGTGTTGGCAGCAGAGTGGGACTGGAGACTGGCAAATGGGCTGAAGATGGCCCTGATCACAGTCTAGGCCTAAAACCCTACCCACACATGATTTCAGGCACTGGCCTTCTAGGTAATTATATGGTGGTATATAAGACACTCTGTGCATTTCTCTCTTCCAAGTTCAGAGGGAAATTTTTCACTAGAAAAGAAATATACTAAAATTGATCAAGTTCTGCCTAGTTCTGTTCTAGTTCTTATGTTAGGCCTATAGTAGACATTTGATCTTAACAACATATCTATGAACCAGCCTATATTATACCCTTTTCACAGATGAAGACATAAAAGCTCAGAAAATTTTAATGCAGTTAGCAAATGGCCCAGTTTATATTGCAACTAGACCTTTATGACTTCTTCCTGTTACACTAAATCTAGTGAGCAATTTTGATCAATAGATCTCTTCTTTAAATTTTAATGGTTTGGGGATGATATAAGTGATGGAAAAGATTTGCATGTAATGACTTTGTAGAAGAAAGCTGCCTCTGCGGTTTGCTCTAAAATGGTTAGGTTTGCCCTAACCAGCTTGGCTCAGTGGATAGAGTGTTGGCCTATGGACTGAAGGGTCCCAGGTTTGATTCTGGTCAAGGGCATGTACCTTGGTGTGGGCACATCCCTAGTAGTGGGTGTGCAGGAGGCAGCTGATTGATGTTTTCCTGTCATCAATGTTTCTAACTATCCCTCTTCCTTCCTCTCTGTAAAAAAATCAATAAAATGTATTTTAAAAAATAATAAAATAGTTAAGGTTTTATGAGATCTACTCACCTTTGTGGCAGGTTGCCCACTTCTTAAATATATTCTGATGTTTCTCTAGAAATGAACCTAGCTTTATGGAAGACTTTTTGGGAAAAGTACTAACTTCAAGTCTATCCAGATTCTTTGTACTACTGGTAATTGAAATCTAAAGTCAATTACCAGTAGTACAAAGGGTATGGCCTATGTTTTGAAAGAAAATACATTTAACTACACTTAAAAGTTAAGAGAAATTGAAACTATTAATCTTGAACAAAGAAGAACTACACTTGAGTATTTTTCCATTTTTTAATGGGGTTTGGGGAGATGGCTTCCTCAATCTGATTTTTAGTGTATGGATTTGATGTGCTAGATTTGCTGAAGGACTGTCAGGGTCAGAGAAAAACATCATCTGGAAACATGAAGATAGGTTGAGGAATTGGAGCATGGTAGATGGACTCTGGGAACAGTTGTCAAGTTTAGTTTAAATATTTTATTTTCTTACATTATAATTTATTTTAAGAAACCTTGTAAGATACCATACTCTGGTACTGCCGTGTCTTGTGGAATGAGGACGAAACCTGCATCTAGAATAGGGCAAAGTGATTAAGAGAATACAATAGCACCTGATAAATTGGTGGTTAAGACATGGCTTGAGAAAAAAGGCAGAAAAGTCTGAGGTTATAGGCAAAAAGGGACCAGGAGGAAAGATTTGTGGCAAATGTGCACACTTATCAAGAAGTCTAAAAAAGAAGTAAGGAGAAGATTCTGTAAACATGGGTTTTCTCCTTGTGTTAACCTAAAGTCTCCTACCATTTCGGCAACCTGGGCCATTTTGTGAGTTGCTACCACAGTGCTTTTTTACTATAGCCTGGAGTCTACTTACTTTTCCTGAGGCCATCTCCTGACTAGGCCTGCCAGTTTTTTTTCTTTCTTTCTTTCTTTTTTCTGTTTCATTGAGCTTTGCTGGTGGCAGGGTGAGGGAAGTTTCTGAAGTTATCAGCTGGAATCATCATTTCTGCCCCCCTTCACCCTCAGCAGCTGGGGCGGAGAAGGGGGAGCTGCAGGTTGGAACAACAAGCTACCTTAAGGCCATAATGAGGCACAGGAGGCCTTTGATCAGCTCCCCGTTGATGGGCTGTTTTTCCTCATGTCTTTTTTTTCCCTTTCTTTTAAAATGTATTTATTTATTTACCTTTTGGTCTGTGGTGAGCAGACTCAGTTAGCTATCTAAAGGTCACTAGGATGGAATCATTTGACCAGAGAGCAATTTTTCACCTGCCAAGGACACTCTGTTCTACTGTATCTAAGCACTGTCAAACATAATTCAAAACCATTTTTTCTTCTCTTTCCTTCATTCTTTTACCCTTTCTCTTTTTATTATACCCACTTTTTTGGTTCAGGTACTCTAATTATATCTCTATGACTTCTCTCTTTCCCCCCACCACAATTTTCAGTATCTACATTCCCCCCTTGTTTCTTTTCCCAAGGTTTGACACCTCCTGCCTGAGTAAACTTGAAGCAACATCCTCTGGCCAGTGGAATGTCTCTGGGGCTGGTGATCTGGGAAGGCAGAAGATAGGGGAGAGTAAAAAGTATGGTTTTCATCTCTGAACTGATACTAAGTTTAAGCTATTGTTGAGGTATTGGCAGAATGCTAAATTGAGCCAGGCACTGGCAAGATGAGGTTAAGAAGCTACATTGCAGAAGGTATTTGACTTGGGAAAGAACTGAGGACACATGAAAACTGTAAAACTAGACATTATATTTCTGGAAGGCCAATGGGATGAAGATCAGAAGTCTGAGACAGTTTGGCACAGATTATTTAATATGATTTCTGGGATGAGTCAATCCTTCTACCTTTCATTCCTTTCCTCACTTTGGTCCGCTATATCTCTAAGAAGCCTGATAGAAAAACAATGTTTTAGGCAAGAGAAGAGTCAAGTAATCCATGGGTTGATTGGTAGTAGTGAATTGAGATTAGATCATGGTGATTGTTGAACTTGTTCCAGCTCCTCTGAGGCTACTTCTGAATCACTCTCTTAATGCATGAGTTTATTGCCTTTCTTCTTTGGAAAAGTTATGAGTGTCAATAAAATGAAGGTAAGAAAGGCCTGAATTCAAATACTAGGTCAAATTCTCAACTCCCAGAAATAGGGAAATTTCTCCTGCCTAGTTCTTCCCATGATCATTAAAGCTCAGATACAGGGACTTGCCTCTGTTTGTTGTTTCAGTCTATTTCTGTGCAGGTAATGCTCACTATCCAGGACCAAGGCCTCATTAGGAAAGAAGGAGGCCTAGTTTTGAATGATTAAGGACTGTATCTCTTGAAAAAACTAGACCACAGGTAAAAAAAAAAAAAAAGGAGATCTCTGAAGAAAGAAGGTATAATGTTTAAATACACCTATTTATCATCTATATCTATCTATCTATTTATCTATAACCTAATAAAAGAGTAATATCCAAATTGACCATACCTCTGCTACACACACCAGCCATGCCCATCAGCCATGCCTAACAGCCAATCAGAGTGAGTATGCAAATTAATTCCAACCAACATGGCTGTGGCCACAGAGAGCAGGAGGGAGGTTTGGGTTTCCCAGGCAGTGGAAGAGGCCAAGCTATCCACCTGCCCTTGCCAGCCTAGGCCTCCACTCAAGGCTACAAAGTTTCAATTATAGAAAGTAAACAAATTCCAAACAGAAATAGCGGCAGCCATGGAGCAAGCAGAAGGATTGGCTCTGCTCCAGGCTACAAAGTTTCAGTTGTAGAAGATAAATAAATTCCAGATATTAGGGCCTCTGCTTGGGTCACTAGGGGGTGTGGCTGGCCTGTAAATCACCACAGGCCCCTCACCCAGGCTGCCCCATGCCCCAAGGCAACCCCCCTCCTGATCTGGGACATCCTTCAGTCAGGGCAAACCAGCTGGCCCCCATCCATTCACCAGGCCTCTATCCTATATAATAAAAAAGTAATATGAAGATTGACCATCACTCCAACACACAAGATGGCTGCCCCATGTGGTCAAAGATCCAGCCCCCATGTAGACACAAGATGGCCACCACAAGATGGCCAGCAGGGGAGGGCAGTTGGGAGGCACCAGGCCTTCAAGGAAGGGCAGTTAGGGATGACCAGGCCAACAGAGGAGGGAAGTTGGGGGCAAACAGGCTGGCAGGGGAGCAGTTAGACATCAAGTAGGCTGGCATGGGAGTAGTTAGGGGTTGATCAGGCTGGCAGGCAGAAGCGGTTAGGGGCAATCAGGAAGGCAGGCAGGCGAGCAGATGGGAGCCAGCAGTCCTGGATTGTGAGAGGGATGTACAACTGCCTGTTTAGGCCTGGATCAGGCCTAAATAGGTTGTCGGACATCCCACAAGGGGTCCCAGATTATTCGATAGGGTGCAGGCTGGGCTGAGGGACACCACCACCCTCTCCCCCTCATTCACAAATTTTGTGCACCAGGCCCCTCTAGTGTGTGTGTGTGTGTGTGTGAGTGTATGTGTGTGTGTGTGTGTGTGTGTGTGTGTGTGTGTGTGTATTATGCACATTGTCCAGGACATTGTAATGTCACAACCACCCAGGAGGAGCCTTCACATACAGGTGGGCGGAAGGGGACTGTGTGTGTAGTGAGGCAATCTATGGATGGCACAGACCCACTGAGAACAGGACCTTCCAGCTGCAGCAGCTGGCAGTCCCACTTCTGCACCTGAGGTGCAGAGGAAACACCTTTTCTGACTGCTCATTGGCTAAGCTCCCCGTATGCCACTCGCAGTATTCTTGGTAACTTGGGTAATAAGAATCCAAGAAGGGCCGGGACCAGTTTGGCTCAATGGATAGAGCGTCGGCTTGGGGACTGAAGGGTCCCGGGTTCTATTCCGGTCAAGGACATGTACCTTGGTTGAGGGCATATCCCCAGTAGGGGGTGTGCAAGAGGCAGCTGATAGATGACTCTCATCAATGTTTCTAACTCTCTATCTCTCTCCCTTCCTCTCTGTATAAAATCAATAAAATATATTAAAAAAAAAAAAAAAGAATCCAAGAAGGTAATCTAGTGTTTTTCCACCTCATTCCTGGAGGAAAAAATGAAGGTCCTCTGCTGGAGGGGCTAAGAAATGTCATATCCTGTCCTAGCTGATTTGCCTGAGTGGGTAGAGCACATGTGTCAAACACAAGGCCCTTGGGCCAAATCCGTCCCGCCAGGCCTTGCAATGTGGCCCGCACCGCGCTGTCATCACTGCACTCTGCTGCGTTTCCATCACAATGACAGTTTATGACTGTTCAGTAAACCATTCGGCCCGCTATTTAGGCTGGATTTTAGATTTTGGCCCCTTCTCTGATTGAGTTCGACACCCCTAGGGTAGAGCCTCGACTTGCCTACTGTAGAGTTCGGGTTTTAGTCTAGTCAAGGGCATGTACCTAAGTTGCAGGATCCTCCCTTGCCAGGGCCCAGGTCAGGGCTCATGCAGGAGGCAATTAATCAGTGTCCCTCTCACATTGATGCTTCTCTCTGTCTTTCCTTCTTTCTTCTATGCTCTCTAAAAATCAATGGAAAAATATCCTCAGATTAGGATAAAAGAAAGAAATGTCATATCCTATGAAAGAGACATCTTGAAAATGCCTAAAGAAAGTTGTCATTTTTTGTGGTGAAGGGACTGGAGTCCATGTTGATGAAAACACCTTGGCAGCTGTGGTGGCCAGCAGTGGCAGCAGCAGTGGGGTGATGGGGGTGGCGCCTTCTTCTTATCATCCCAGTCACTTAAGCCATTATTAGGACATGCCCTGAGTGCTCCTGGATTAGAGATGGTGCAGTTCAGGCAGAGGGACCCTCCCCATGCACACATTTCATGCACTGGACCTCTAGTATAGAAATAAGGAGAAGTTCAAAGGTAACATGACAGATGTAGGCCAGACAAAATAAATTTAAAAAAAACTTTCTAAAAAGGTAGGTTTTTAAGTATTAGCACAGGTTACTCGAACCATTGTTGTATTTTTCTAAGGAGATATTTAAAAATGAGGTATAGCCTCTGCTTTGGATAAGTCAATGCTGTACTCCCTGGAAGTCCTATAATTATTTTTGGCTCTACCCTTATAAAAGACATTGGCGAATTGGAGTTTGTCCAGAGAAAGTTGTAGTATAACTTAAGTTATGTCCTAGATAGAAGAGCTCAATAAACAAAAATGACTTTGGGACATACAAAACCCATAGACAGTGTGATTAACATATTCAACACTGAAGGTCTAACATGTGAAAAAAGGACTAGATAGTCTTTGTGTTAACTAATTGCATATAGGGAGGAATGAGGAAGACTATATGGAATGAAAGGAGGGCAAAATAAGTGAGAATTAGGTAAAGCACAAGCCTTAAGTAACCCTTTCCTGCTAAACCTTTTGGAAAGAATGAGGGGTATATATAACAGAGTCTGAGAGCTCCTCTCTACTACAGTGTGTCCTGCAAAATGTTTAAGGGCTACAGAAAGGATTTCACAGTAAGTTAGAGTAGGTGTGAGAGTTAGGAGCAAATGTGTCCAGCTCTCATTAGAGATATCACAACCTTTGAATCCATATATATTATATTATCCACCCTCCAAATTCCTTATGACCTTTTATTCTACCTTACATGCCATAACTCAGTTCCCAACTCTTGAAAAGAAGGGGCACCAAAAGTTTTCATCAACTGATGCTTTCTTTACTTCTGAACGATCATTGATTGCACTCCAGATAGAGGAAGAGAAACCTTGAATGAACTTTCCAACTTTAAAAATCTGAGATATCTGCTCAATAATTTGATTCATCCCTGTAGGCTCTTGTCTCTTGTTCAATGTCTTATTTTCAAATGTCAAATTGTCCCCTCCCCTGGGAGGCAATGTTGTGCCATGCAGTGCGATGATTTGGGTTCCATCATAGTGAGACTCAAATTACAGTTCAGCAACTTGTTCCCTATACAACCTTAACTAAATAACTACATTTCTGAGAGTCCTAGATGCTATGTCTATAAAACAGGGATAATACCTCTCAAATGAGAGGATTACTGTTGGTACTAAATAAGATATAGTATATATTATATGTGGAATCTAATAAACAAAATAAACTGATGAACAAAATAGATCCAGAGACATTGAAACACAGAACACACTGTCAAATCTCAGAGGGAAGGCAGGGGTAGGTGAGTGGGTGGGAAAAATATATATCAATCAAAGAAATTGTATGCATATATGCATAATCCATGGACACAGAAAATAGGGTGATGAAGGCCTGGGGCAAGGGGCAGGCAAGAGGGGGTCAATGTGGAGAAAAGGGACATATGTAAAACTTTCAACAATAAAGATTTTTTTTTTATAAGGGCTAAGAGGGCTGAAATTGCCCTAGGTCATATTACTAATAAATGGCTCATACAGGATATGGACCAAGTTCTCCAGAGGGGGGGTGGGGAGATTTTTTTTTAAAAAAAGATAAAATATATAAAGTGCTTAGCATAATGCTTAAAGATCTTTGGAGGTAAAATGTGCATATTCACCATTATGGAATCAGAAATATATGGAATCATTAAGGTATCACTTAATAATTATTTTAAAAAATATGGTTGCCTCCAACTCTTCCTATAGATTTCTGACTCCAGCTGTTTGATTCACTCTGGAAATGTCCTTAAAATTGTGTCTATATAAACACTAGATTTATATAGTGCATGAATTCATGCACCTTGAAAGGAACTCTGTGCCACGAGGCTGTGGTGGGCACAGAGACAGGTCTCGGCCCATCTCTCTGCCCCTGCTCATCCCCTCCTACCCCTGGTCCCCTGTCTGCCAGCAGCCCAGCTCCACTGCTGCTCCCATGCACTGATGACACCAGCCCTGTGTCTCACCTGCTGATAGTGCAGAGAGAGCAACAGCTTTGATGCCAGCCGTGGGTGCAAGCAGGGCCAGCACTGGCAGCAGGTGCAAGTACCAGGCAGGACCACAGTGCTCAGGAGCAAAGAATTTTCAGTAATCACCAGAGGCTTGCCTCATGACAGCATTCAGTGCCCCGCCTTGGTCTGGTGCCCTCGCTCACCTGCTCCATTATCCCACTGTGGCCAATGCCCACCATGTTCTTTACTCTGCTGTATTCTGCCAATGCCTGCCATGTTCTGCATGCACTCCTTGGTGGTCAGCACACATCATAGCAACTGGTTGTTCAGTTGTTTGGTTTTTCGGTCATTCTGCTGTTCAGTCTATTTACGTATTAAAATTTTATATATATAGATGTTATAATTAAAATAGAGGTCCAGTGCACGAATTCATGCACAGGTGGGGTCTGGATGGCCTTGCCCCAATCAGAATAGATTGGGGCCAGGCCTGTTGGAAGAAGATGGTGGGAGGTTGGCCAGCCGGCCTGCCCCAATCACTGGCCACAGTGGGCATCATAGCAACCGGTTGTTCCAGTTGTTATGATGTTCTGGTCACTGGCTTTATATATATATATATATATGGGTCTCAGTGTTGTTGTATGGTTGTACACTCTGAATAAACTACATGACATCCTGAAAATACATGATGGTGTTATAGTTGACTGGATTAAGGAGAACTGTGTGCTGTCTACGGCATTCTGTGTACTATTATGCTTAATAAGTCCGATTTTACTTAATCTACCCTGGAATAAGAATCTATTTTAAAGAAAAGTATTTCATGGGAACAAACCATCTAAGCTTTATCCTATTTCCAGAAGCTATGATGTGCTGACCATCTTGTTCTCAAGGGGTGTTGAACAGAAGATGGGATTAAAGCTGGCTAAAGACACACCATTACAATCTATTGTTAGGGTGGATGGCTGGCTTGCAAACTGCCAATGCCCCAAGCCCAGGTTGGCCTCACCCACCAGCAGAATCCACCCTCAGGGAATTGGACATTGATGAGCTTGCTTTCAACAGCCTGACAGCCAGGAATCCTATTCACCTGCACCCAGGACCCAGACAGGTTGTTATTGTTTATTTATTACTAAATGTATATACTGATATTACTTTCATATAAATTTTTCTAATTTTCTTTAATCTCTGATAATTCTATTATAGAGAAAGGGAGAATAGTGATATTAAAATATTTCTTCTAATTAATTTCCTTTCAATGTGCATGGATTCAATACTAGTGGCACTGGGCCACTAGTATTGTAATAACTACATACAGTGCCAGGTATGTACAAGAATATCAGGTGGAATACTTCATAAATTATATAAATATCTAACCATTATACTGTATAGCTTAAACTAATATAAAATAATTAGTTCAATTTTCAACTGTAATTGAAAATAAAATAAAATGTATTACTTATTTTTAAAAAAAGGATTATAAAACAGGTGAGAATGACCAACAGTAGACCACATAAATACCAATAAAAATTTGGGATTTTATCTCAGTCTGCCAGAGCAGGAATGATGTAGTTTTCCAGAACACTAATTTGGTCAATGATGATATGCATTTATATATATATATATATATATATATATATATATATATATATATATATATATATATATATATCTCAAGCGACTGGAATAACAGAACAACTGGAATGAGCAGAACAACTATAACAACTTGTTGCTATGATGAGCACTGCAGCTATTAACCCTAACCCTAACCCTGATCAGCCCCCCAACCTCCCACAGCCCCTCCTTCTTGGCCCCCAAACATCCCATTCCCACCTAAATCGGGGGTGGGGCTGGCCAAAAAATGTCCCACATCCCCTGTCCCATGGCAGCCCAGCTCACATAGTCCCCATTGGGGCAGGCCAGCGATACCCTACCTGTGCACAAATTCATGCAGCAGGCCTCTAGTAGAAGAATAATGTCCAAATTAAGAAAATTATAATCGCTAATACAATTTTATATTTTATAATGTAATAGTGTCAATGATAATTAAAAGGATGTTTAGAGAGAAAAAAAGATGGGAGTGCTAGAAATCATAACATAAGAAAAAGCCACCTTTTTAGATTAGGAAAAGAAATGAATTAATAGCAAAAACAAAAAATAGTCATTTTTGAAACCTTCTAAGTAATCATATGAAAAAGAGATTACTCCTGCTGAATGTAGGCACAGAGAATAAAACTATGAACATGATGTACAAGAAGGAGGTGTAAAGCTATTCTAAATAGCAAATTGAACCAGGAGACAAATTCTCCTTTATAATCAGAGATGGGTTTGGTTAACTTCATTTTTAACCTCTGAGATTGGGCCATATTAAATTCTAAGTGACTTCTAGATCCCCCAAACAAAGTAGGATTTCTGCAAGATGGCTGAAAGGGAAGCATCATCACCTTATCTACTTAATTGAATATAGGGTGTCCCAAAAAATCAAATAAGTAGGGCTCACACTTTGACTAAGTATAAAGGCAGTGTCTATTGAAATACATTTAATTTTAAAATTGAGATATCAGTTGTTAAAGTGTGTATACATTCTTGGCTAGGACACTGTATATATGAAGATCATGTCTGTGTATAGGACCATTTTGGAACCTGAGTGACATAAGCACAGACACAATCATCAAATTATATTATACAAATTTTACTTAAATATGTATTTGTTGCATAGACTAGCAATGCCCAACAGAATATGATGCAAGTCACATTTGTAAATTCAAATTTTCTAGTAGCCACACTTAAAAGAGTAAAAAGAAATACAATAACCCAACTTTAATAATAATAATGTAGTTTATATAACCCAATATATTAAGAATATTTCTATTTCATGCCTGGCCTGTGTGGCTCAGTGGTTGAGTATCAACCCATGAACCAGGAGGTCATGTTTGGATTTCCAGTCAGTGACAAGGCAGGCTCTCCAAAAGCAAACCAACCAGGTTATGGGCTTGATCTCCAGTGGGAGGCATACAGGAAGCAGCTGAGCAATGATTCTCTCTCATAATTGTTGTTTCTATTCCTCTCTCCTTCTTCTTCCCTCTCTGAAATCAATAAAAATATATAAATGAAAATTTACCATTTCAGCATATTATCAAATAATATTATTAATAAGATATTTTATTATATAGTTTACTAGAGGCCCGTTGCATGACATTCATTCAACGAGGGTGTCTCTACCCCAGCCTGCATCCTCTCGCAGTCTGGGAACCCTTGGGGGATGTCTACAGGAAGCAGACCTAAGTCAGCAGGAAGACAACCCCTGGAGGGATCTTTAGTATTGGCCCTGAGGTAGGAGAGGCTCCCACTACTGCTGCTGTGTTCACCATCTGTGAGTCTGGCTCCTGGGCTAAGCTGAACTCCCCCTGTGGGAGCACACTGACCACCAGGGGGCAGCTCCTGCATTGAGTGTCTGCCCCCTGGTGGTCAGTGAATGTCATAGCAACCGGTCATTCAGCTGTTTGATCAATTTGCATATTAGGGCTTTATTATATAGCATAGTACTAGAGGCCCAGGGCATGAAAATCATGTACAAGGGGGGAGGGTGTCCCTCAGCCCAGCCTGCACCCTCTCCAATTTGGGACATCCCTCTCACAATCCAGGACTTCTGGCTCCCAACTGTTCACCTGCTTGCCTTTCTGATTGCCCCTAACTGCTTCTGCCTGCCAGCTTGATCAGCCTCTAACCACTCCCATGCCAGCCTGATTGATGCCTAACTGCTCCCCTGCCAGCCTGTTTACCCTCAACTTCCCTACCCTGCCGGCCTGGTCACCCCTAACTGCCCTCCCTTGCTGGCATGATAGCCCACAACTGCCCTCCCTTGCAGGCCTGGTCCCTCCCAAATACCCTCCCCTGCTGGCCATCTTGTGGTGGCCATTTTGTGTCTACATGGGGGCAGGATCTTTGACCACATGGGGGCAGCCATCTTGTGTGTTGGAGTCAATCTACATATTACTCTTATTAGATAGGATAGAGGCCTGGTGAATGGATGGGGGCCAGCTGGTTTGCCCTGACTGAAGGGTGTCCCAGATCAGGGTGGGAGTTGCCTTGGGGCACGGGGCAGCCTGGATGAGGGGCCTGTGGTGGTTTGCAAGCCAGACACACACCCCCAGTGACCCAACCAGAGGCCATAGTATCTGGAATTTATTTATCTTGTACAATTGAAACTTTGTAGCCTAGAGTGGAGCCAATCCTTCTGCTCATTCTGTGGTGGCAGCCATTTCTGTTGGAATTTATGTATCTTCTATAATTGAAACTTTGTATCTTGGAGTGAAGGCCTGAGCCAGCCAGGTCTGCAGAAGCTTGGCTTCCTCCTCCACCCAGGGCAATCCTAGTCTCCTGCTCTTCCATCTTCATGGCTGCCGCCATTTCTGTTGGAATTTGTTTACTTTCAATAATTGAAAGTTTGTACCCTTGAGTGGAGGCCTGGGTCCACCAAGGTGTGCGGAAAGCTTGGCTTCCTCCATTGCCAGGGAAATCCAAGCCTCCTTCTGCACTCTGTGACCACAGCCATCTCAGTTGGAGTTAATTTTCATACTCTGATTGGTTGGTAGGCATGACTGGTGGGCATGGATTGTGGGCATGGCTTGTGGGTGTAGCAGAGTGATGGTTAATTTGCATATTATTCTTTTAATATATAGGATGTCCTCAAAATCTGATGTATATTTTGGACTTAACTGCACAATTCAATTAAAAGATTCAATTAAAAGATATTTCAAATGCTAAATAGCTGTATATGATTAGTGGCAGTTGTATTAATAGCAACATTTATGTGAGTAGCAAGAAGAACTATGTGCACTCATTTGGAAAGAAGTGTGTGAACATCAAAGGAAATGCACAGAATGGTGTTATTATGTGTAAAACAGAAGTTTTGGGTTGACAAGTTTTGTTATTTGATTTCTCCTGATAATCTTTTATTTCAGTAATTTTCAAACTTTATGTACCACAATACACAGTTTGACATTTTTTATGTAGAATTTACACACACACACACACACACACACACACACACACACACTGAAATAAGAGTTTCATGAAAGAATAATAACCTTTACTATATGTGATAGCCACTTTTCTTTTCTTCTTTTAATTTTATATTCTCACCAATTTCTTTTCTAACCTAACTTAATTTTTTAAACTTTAGGCTATGACCCAATAAAGTGATTTCACAGTCCACTAATTCCTTAAATATGACTGGCAATGCCTAAGAAGTTGGGTAAAGAGGGCAAGAAAGAGGGACTATTGTTAAAAGCACATGTGCCTCATAACATAAGTGAGTAATACATTATCAAACTAGTCAACAATATGCTGTGCCCAAGATAATATATAAAAGTGTTTAACAGTGTCTGGCACATAACAACTATTCAATAAATTACAGTTTTCCTGCCTCCTCACTGTTACAGCAGTTTCTATATAAGCAACTTTAGTTTGGCTGAGTCTAGTTTGGCTGGCCCTTTGTCAAATGACTTATATACCCAAAAATGAAGATAGGGGCTGAATGTTCCTCATTTCATTATGGCTTATTCTGGGTGTCTATAAAAATAAGGAAGTTTTTGGAACATCTCAGCATCTTCACATCACAGGACAGAGGTAAGGTCAGATTTACATAATAGTCACAACCTCATTTTTTAAAATTCTGCAACATTGAAAATAGTGGGACAGAGTCTAGTATGAAGGAAAGATAGTTCTGAAAGCAGAGTAAACAATGGCATTGTTTGAAGTACACTAGGGAGTCCATCCACAAAACTTTTCTCCAATACATACTATAGCGTAAAAAGTTAACAAATAGATTAATCCTTTAGATATTTGTCTTCCAAATTTCCTATTAAATATAAAGGGTAATAACTTGGGCCTTAAATGATCATCCAATAATCCATTAGGGCCACTAGAATAAGACAGAAAATGAGCCTCACATTTGTAAAGGAAAAATGGTAGGTAGGAATAAGAGAATATTCAATAAGCATACTTTATTTGCAGTTTTCTTCTTGAGAGGTTTCATGCTTTCCATACCTCCTCATACATGTACATGTTCTTCTCTGGCTAATCTTTAATAGAACCTAGCACAGTGCATTGTTCTTTCACTGCAGCATATGAGCTTTTGCACATACGCACATATATATAAATACACACTCAGCTATAATATTGCTACTTAAATACAATCAGCTAACCTGCTATGTCCTCTCCCCTCCATCCCTCCTATTTTACCTCTCAAAGTGTACCATCCTTCAAAACAAAACAAAAACAACATTATCTATTATACTTCTCAATGCAGACTACCAGTCTCATTGACATCTCACTCCTGAAACTTATTTTAACTCTTAGGATTTATTTTACAAATCACATACTCAATTCTGGGTTGCATGTTGTAATGACAACATTCTCCTTTGTGTCTAAGTAAGCTGTGTATTGTCTGATCTCCTTTACTAGGCAAAAAGCTCATTGGGGTCCAAAGTGGTGCCTGATTGTTTTCTGTTTCCTACAACACAGTGAGAAATTCCTAAAACTGAAGCCCCCATCATGCTAGGCATCTCTTTTACCCATTTTTTTTGTCCCCAGTACAACATTTTACACCAAATATTTGAGGACTCAAGAGCTCCTCTCCACATGGTTTAAAGAGGACTCAGGCTCAGGTTCTATGTAAAGTATCACGAAAAGTAAAACAATCCAGTTAAGACAAATCTCTTATACACCTTAGTGTAGATATCTATAGCACAGTCATTAAAAATATGGGCCTTTGAGTCAGACTGTCTGTGTTAGGAGACTGGATCAACCAGTGTCCCTCTCTGTGACTTCAGTTATATTACTCATCCTCAACAAACTTTGTATTCTTCATCTAAAACAAGGGGATAACTGTGAGAATTGAATTAGTTAGCATCTGTCATACTCCTGAGACTATATATAAAAGTGATTTTAGTCATCATTAGTACAATTGTCAATGTAATAGTCTATTAAAAATCAGCATTTTGGTTATTATTTTGAAAGTCCATGATGAAGTGCATGGGAACTTCCCAATATGTGAATCTATTGATATTTTTACTTGTCATTTTACTAGCTTTTAGTAGATGCATAGTTGTTGTTGGGTTTCAAAAGCAATACTATTGTCAGCTAGAAAGCTAATATTATTCCTTAAATAGTGACAGTGATACAAAATAGAGACTATTTGATTGATTGATTCTGAAATGCAAAAATATGGGCAAAATTGGTACTGATGATGGAGGGCAAAATTAAATCATAATCCTGGGGAAGATTTTAAAATTATCCATAAGAGAATAAAAGACATATGGGCAATGATAAAATAAATCTGTAATACTTTCAACATTAAAGTTTTTTTTTAAAAAAGTATTCTGAGCCTTCAGATCCTGCATTAGCATTCCCTACCTAGACACCCTCTCCAGAGTATTTATTCTTTTTTAATAACAATATTATTTTAAACTGGTGTCCCTCCAATACAGAAATATGTGTCCTTTTCAGATCAACCGGATTTTACCCTTGACACATACAGACTTCAGTGGAATATATATAAAGGGCCTTCCTAATTTGTCTCCCTCATTAACACATACTTTTTTACACACAATGTGTCCACAAAACAATCAGAAATAGAGTTGTAAATGTCCATTCAGTCTCTATACGACTCAATGAAGTCTCAGGAGCTTTGTTTCTCTACTTTAACTTGATAAAGAACCATGGATTAGGTTTCCAGAAGACAAAGCCAAAGAGGATGTAAATTCAGACAGAATTTACTAAACTTATTAAGAAAAGGTTCTTTATTTAAAAATATATTTTATGTATTTTTTACAAAGAGGAAGGGAGAGAAAGAGAGTTAGAAACATTGATGAGAGAGAAACACTGATCAGCTGCCTCCTGCACACCTTCTACTGGGGTTGTGCCCGCAACCAAGGTACATGCCCTTGACTGGAATTGAACCTGGGACCTTTCAGATAGCAGGCCGACGCTCTATCCACTGAGCCAAACCAGTTTTGGCAAGAAAGAGTTCTTGAGTTCAAGAAAGAGTTCAAGGATTTCTGACTCACAGTTCACAGTGACCTTATCTTTTACCAATACAGGGTGGGCAAAGTAGGTCTACAGTTGTTCTTATGGAAAAAGACATGCAGGTTGTAATTATTATTATACAATAGCTTTATGAACTCAATGGCACAGTGCACTCACAACTGTAAACCTACTTTGCCCGGCCTCTGGTATTTAAAATAATCAAGTTTGAGGACTGAAAGGGACCTTAGAAATTAAGAAATTAATAGTGAGAGAAAATGTACTTTTTCTGTGTTTCAGTGCTCTACAATATTTATCCCTTATCTGCAGTTTTGTTCTCCACACTTTCAGTTACCTGTGGTCAACCTTGCTCCAAAAATATTAACTAGAAAATTTTAGAAATAAACAATTCATGAGTTTTAAATTGTGAACTGTTCTGAGTAGCTTGATAAATTCTTGCACCATCCTGCTTGCTCCTTCTCAGGACATGATTTACCTCTTTCTCCACTATATTCATACTGAATATAGTACTCACTTATTAACCACTTTGTGGTTGTCTTAGCTATCAAATCAACTGTCCAAGTATTGGAGTGCTTGTGTTCAAGTGACACTTATTTTATTTAATGATTGACCCAAAGGTAATTCACATAATTATTCTTACAGTATATTGTTGTAATTGTTCTATATTATTCTTATTCATTGCAGTTAATCTCTTACTCTGCCTATTTTATAAACTGAACTTTATTATAACTATATATGTATAGGAAAGTACATAGTATGCATGGAATTTAGTACCATCCATGGTTTCAGGCATCCACTAGGGGTCTTGAAATGTATCTGTTGTGGATATAGGGGGTCTACTACAGTCATAAAATTGGAAGATAAACCAAGGTCTTTTCAGACTAAAGTGAATATTTATTCTACTTCATTGTGCTAGAAAAGCTCTAAAACATACATCTCCAGGGAAAGTGAGGAAGTTTTCAAGATTGTTATAAGTTGTATTGAGATTTCTTTAGAGAATCCAAAAACATAAATGTTGATCTTGACAGGTAGAATTTTTAAGACTCATACTACTTTAGAGAGAAAAGGTGGTTTCCTATATTTTACATACTAGCTGTATTAATTTCCTGGGGCTTTCACAAAAGAGTACCACTAACTATATGGCTTAAAACAACATATTTTTTTGTCTGACAGTTATGAATTTAGAAGACCAAAATTAAAGTCTCTATAGAGACATTCTTTCATATAACCTGTAGGGGAGAATATTTGCTTTCTTCTTCACTTAATGGTGTTTAGCCAGCCATCTTTGTCATTCATTGGCTTATAGATCCATTACTACATTTTTTTGTCTTCTCATTGTGTTCTTTCTGTGTCTCTTCACATCATCTTTCTGCATGTCTGTCTCTATTCAAATTTACCATATTTATAAGGAAACAAGTCATATTGGATTAGGGCTCACCTTATAACCTCATTTTAACTTGTCTATATAAAGATTCTATATACAAATAAACTCATGTGCAGAGGTACTGGGGAATTAGAAATTCAAGAATATTTTTTAAAAGACACAATTCAACCTATATCATAAGCCTTCCATGTAATAATTTGTGTGGTAAATAAAAGGGGATCCTTAACTTTTAAGATCTAAATTGTTTACAGATCTGTCTCATCTGTCTCTGTTTTTTGTTTGTTTGTTTGTTTTGGCTTAACCAATGAGCATTAACATGGACATGACCATCATCATTTAGGAAAAAAATGTTAACTAGATTCTAGAAACACATGGCAAGAAAGTACTAACAAAACACATCCAGGGGTTCTAGACTAGAAGGGTGCTTTAAGCTTAGTTTTAGTGCGCTTTGTGTTCCAATTGTGACTTTCCTAATGAACAATTTGGAATTCATTCTTAAGGAAGAGAAGACCTCTCTATGACTATTGACTTCTATTGTTCTAGTCAGTTCTGAGGAGAGTGGCCAACCCTAGTTATGTTTGCAGGAGTTTTCCTGAATATCTTTTTTCAAAACCAACAAACCTGATAATTAATATGTAAAACTCAGCCATTATGAGAAGGTAGGAAGAGGGTGAGCAGAAAAAAAATTCTACCATCCATGTGTCTATGAAAGGTTTCCCCAGCTATTTTGTACTTTCTTAATTAACTTTCTTTTTAAGTAGTTCCTTTATGTTGACTAAGCATATTAATTCTAAGCTAACTACATTCTGCATAACAATTTCTATTGTACACAAAAATAATATAAATTTGAATAATCTGAGAGATGAAAATCAAAATAACAATGAGGTATCACCTCACATCTGTCAGAATAGCTATCATCAACAAATCAACAAAAGACAAGTATTGGTGAGGATGTGGGAAAAATGAAACACTCATGCACTGCTAGTGGGAATGCAAATTGGTGCAGCCACTGTGGAAAACAGTATGGAATTTCCTGAAAACATTAAAAATGGAACTCCCATATGACCTAGTGATCCCACTCCTAGGAATATATCCTAAGAAATCAGAAACAGCTGTCAGAAAGAATATGTGCACTTCCGTTCATAGCAGCACAATTTATAATTAAGGTTTGAAAACAGCCCGAGTTTCCATCAATAGATGAGTGGACAAAAAAGCTATGCTACATTTACACCATGTAATACTATGCAGCTGTAAAAAATGAAAGAACTCTTACAATTTGCAATAGCATGGATAGACCTGTAGAGTATTATGCTAAGCGAAATAAGTCAGTAAGAGAAAGCTACGTATCACATGATCTCACTCATATATGGAACCTATTAAACCAAATAAACTGATGAACAAAATATAATGAGCTACCTAAAAGCATGGAAAAGACTGTCAAACCTCAGAGAGAAGGCACAGAATGATGAGTTGATGGGAAAAGATCAACCAAAGAAGATATATGCATAACCCATGGACACTGAAAATAGGATGGTGAACCTTGGACTGAGAGGTGGGCTAGAAGAGGTCAATGAGGGGGAAGGGATCATGTGTAATACTTTAAATAATAAAGATTTTTTTAAATTAAAAATATGACTGAGGGGTCTATGGGGACCCAAGGATAAAACAATTAATGGAGGGTGGAGAGCATTGCTGTTAAACCAATATAAACGTTCAGTAATGCAAAATAAGATTTACCGATTTGGAGGGAGGAGCTTGAAGATGGCGACCGAACAGTCGGACTTGTTCTGACTCTGGTCCCAGAACAGATAGAAACAGCGTCTGAGTCGCTCAGGGAATGTTGACTGGCAGCTAAGGGGCTTCGGAATTCTCTAGGAAGGTAAGGAAAGGTCCGCTGGACAGGATTTCCTGACCAAGAGGCCAGCACTGCCGCGGCTGCGGCGGCTCTCCCAGCGAGCTCTCGCGGAGAGAAGGCAGCGCCATCTTACCAGGAAAGGAGGAGCATCCCTGAGGCCTGGAAAAACACACAGCGGGGAGGTCCATCAAGCAGCTGAGAAGCCCGAATCGGCACAGGCGCGTGGAATCCGGGGAGTTCTTCGGTCACCCACGGAAAGGTCAGAGTTTGCGGGGACAGCCTAG
This sequence comes from Pipistrellus kuhlii, assembly GCF_014108245.1. Lineage (NCBI taxonomy): Eukaryota > Metazoa > Chordata > Mammalia > Chiroptera > Vespertilionidae > Pipistrellus > Pipistrellus kuhlii. The sequence goes on from NW_023425547.1 coordinate 1,550,306, forward strand.
GGGACCGGGGTCCCGCGGCCCAGGCAGCTACGGTAGCCGGGGAGCTCCAACCCCTCCCTCAGGGTAGCCGGGAGCGCGCACTACCCTCCGCCGAGCAGCACCCAAAGAAGGCTGCAGCGACACCTAGTGCTGGGTTTGACGTAATCCTCCCCAGAAGCGGGACTTGTTTAAAACGCCACAGGTCACTGGACAGAGCGTTAAGAATCTCGGCTGTTTCGCCAAGGGCGGAACATCTGGACACCTTGGTGCCTGATCCCCTTCACCCCCTTGCTTCTGAATACTAGGGAAGGACTGCCCAGTTGGACATATCCGGGGAAATTGCAGGGGGAAATTGCCTTCCTGGAAACAAGGGATCTGTACCAGAAGAGATAGTCTGGGAGCCAGCTGGCACCCTGCCAGCTAGAGCCATAGAGAAAGAAGGCCAGAGCAACCAAAAAGACTGGGAGGTCAAACCAGTAACACTGACACCTAAGAGCTGAATTACAAACTGCCCCCCCCCCTTTTTTTTTTTTTTCCTTCTCTTTTCTTTTATCTTTTAATTAATCAAAAATAAATGGACACAAATAACTAAGATATAGTCTACCTAAAATTAAGGATTACCTTACAAATCTGAGGTGCAGTGGAATGCTGGGAACTGCAAGACTTTTTGGGCCGAGAATCAGGAGTGCCAAATACATTAACAGAGGAAGTGAATGACCACTACTGGACATTTTTATGCTAATTTTACTATTATTTTATTTTCATTTTTTACCTCTTTTATTTAATCTTCATTTTTTATATCTTTTACTTAAGAAACGATTTTTTTTCCGTATTTGATTTTACCTTTTTAATTATTACATTTTTCAATCTCTATCATCACTATTACTACTGCTATTTTGCAATTTTTTTTTTTTTTTTTTCCCTCTTCAGTACCATTTTATTTTTTTTCTTTATTTTACCTTGGGAGTAACCTTCATTCTATTTTAATCTCTACTATAGCATCATTCAACCCTATCTCAACTCGACCTTTACACCATCACTCTCTTGCTAAACTTTACCCTTTTAGTCTACGGTTTATCCTATCCCTTTCCGGCTTTAGTTTTTCCTCTATTCTTTCTGTATACCCCCTGCTAAAACTCTCACTATACTTATAGACCTATGTTCCAACCCCTGATCCAAGTGTATAAATACCAATCTCTGCACTATATTAACTAGTTAAAAAAAAAAAAAAAAAAAAAAAAAAAAAAAAAAAACACAAAGAAAAACTGTTCTCCCCTCTATCCTTTTTGCATTGTTTGTGTGAAGGTTGATTATTGTGAATTTTTAGGCTTGTTAGTGAAATTGTTATGCTTATTACTGTGTTGTTATTGTTGCTTTGTATTTTTTTTTTAAAAATACTCTGTTTTTGTTTGTATCTTTTACTTCTGTATATCATAGCCTTACTTAATAATAGGGGATATTGTAGTTTGTATTAATCTCCAAGTATTGTTACTGGCATTAGCTGGGTTCAGTGGTTGTTCTATGGCAGTTTTCTCCACATATATATAGTTTGTTTCCCATTTCTCTTTTAGTTTGCTTCTTCTCTCTCTTTCTCTCTCTCTCTCCTTTCTTTTTTTCCCTGTTTTCCAACTTTATTTTGTCATTACTTTTTTTCCTCTTTTTCTATCTCTTTATCCCTCTTTTTTTTAATTTTATTTACTTAATTTTTTTTTAATTTTAATTTTTACTTTTTAAAATTTTTCTTTATTTTATTTTTACCTTTCTTCCTTCTCTCCTATCCCCAAAGTTGCCTTTCTCTAGTGGTCACCTTTACTAAAGGTTATTAATATTGTAAGTACATTCCTGTTAAGTGCCTCTGGTGTTGTACCAGGTAGTGTTTGTATTTTGAAATTTTAAATCAACGCAGGAGAAGGAACACCACATAACCAGACATCCTGAGAAGAGAGGCCATGGGGAGACAAAAACATAGTCCGCACATGAAAGAAAAGCAGGCATCACCAGAAAAGGAAGTAAACGAGCCCGAGGTAAGCAGCCTACCAGAGCAAGAATTCAGAATAATGATCATAGGCTGGCTAAAAAGAATGGAAGAGAAATTTGACAATAACCAAGAAGAAATGAGGAAGAACCATGAGGAACTGAAGAAAAACCATGAGGAACTGAAGAAGAACCATGAGGAATTGAAGAAGAACCAAGAAGAAATGAAAAATGACATCGCTACCATGAAGAACTCAATAGAAAGCATCAAGAGTAGACTAGAGGAAGCAGAGGACCGCATCAGTGAGCTAGAAGATAAGATGGAAAAAAATACCCAAGTAGAGCAGCTTCTAGAAAAAAAGATTAAAAAGCAGGAGGAGAGCCTACGGGAGCTTTGGGACATTACAAAACAAAATAATATTCGAATAATAGGGGTTCCAGAAGGAAAGGAAACTGAGGTAGACATGGAAAAAGTATTTCAAGAAATAATGACAGAAAACTTTCCTGAAATAGAAAAGAAAAAACCCACACAAATCCAAGATGCTCGCAGAGTCCCAAGCAAAATGAATCCCAGAAGACAGACTCCAAGGCACATTATAATCAAATTGGCAAACAACAATGACAAAGTAAGAATCTTAAAAGCAGCCAGAGAGAGACAGAAAGTTACATACAAAGGAACCCCCATCAGACTAGCAACTGATTTCTCAACAGAAACTTACCAGGCCAGAAGGGAATGGGATGAAATATACAAAGTCATGCAAAGGAAGGGTCTGAATCCAAGAATACTGTACCCAGCAAGGCTATCAATCAAAATTGAAGGGGAAATCAGGAGCTTCACAGACAAAAAAAGACTGAAGGAATTTATCTCCACAAAACCAGTAATGCAAGAAATGCTAAAGGGTCTACTGTAAAAATAAAGAAATAGGAAGTGAAGAAGGAACACGGGTATAGAATAAAAATGGCGTCAAATGTGTACCTATCAATAATAACCTTAAATGTAAATGGATTAAATGCTCCAATCAAAAGACATAGGGTAACAGATTGGATAAGAAAACAAGACCCATACATCTGTTGTCTACAAGAAACCCACCTCAGAAAAAAAGATGCACACAGACTGAGGGTGAAGGGATGGAAAAAAGTTTTCCAGGCAAATGGAAATGAAAAAAAAGCTGGGGTAGCAATACTTATATCTGACAAATTAGATCTCAGAGTGAAGGACATAATAAGAGATAATGAAGGCCATTTCATAATACTAAAGGGAACAATCCAACAAGAAGAAATAACCCTGGTAAATATATATGCACCCAATACAGGAGCAACCAAATACATAAAAAAACTGCTGGAGGACATTAAGAGAGAGATTAATAGCAATACAATCATAGTAGGAGATTTTAATACCCCACTGTCACCCTTCGACAAATCATCTAAACAAAAAAACAGCAAAGAAATATCGATCCTAAGTGACTCACTAGACCAGATGGAATTAATTGACATCTTCAGAACACTCCACCCCAAAGCCACAGAATATACATTCTTCTCAAGTGCACATGGGACATTCTCAAAGATAGACCACATTTTGGGTCATAGGCAAAGTCTCTTCAAATTCAAGAAGATAGAAATCATATCAAGTATCTTCTCAGACCATAATGGCATAAAACTGGAAATTAACTACAATAAAAATAATCCAAAGAAATCAAACACATGGAGACTAAACAGCACGCTATTAAACAAGGACTGGGTTACCAGAGAAATCAAGGAAGAAATTAAAAACATCCTGGAAACAAATGACAATGAAAACACAACAATCCAAAATCTATGGGACACAGCAAAAGCAGTCTTGAGAGGGAAGTTCATATCCTTACAAGCCTATTGCAAAAAACTAGAAAAAGGGGTAACAGATGATCTAACTCTACAACTCAAAGAGTTAGAAAAGGAGCAACAAGAAAAGCCCAGTGTAAGCAGAAGGAAGGAAATAACAAAAATCAGAGCACAGATAAACGACATAGAGACCAAAAAAACAATACATAAGATCAACGAAACCAAGAGCTGGTTCTTTGAAAGAATAAACAAGATAGATGAACCTCTAGCCAGGCTAACTAAGAAACAAAGAGAGAGGACCCAAATAAACAAAATCAGAAATGAAAGAGGTGAAATAACAACAGACCCCAACGAAATACAACGGATTGTTACAAAATACTACGAACAACTCTATTCCAACAAACTGAACAACCTGGAGGAAATGGACATATTCCTAGAAAAATACAATCTTCCAAAACTCGATCAGGAAGAATCTAAAAATCTCAATAGACCAGTGACTTGGGAAGAAATTGAAACAGTCATCAGAAAGCTTCCAGCAAACAAAAGCCCAGGGCCAGATGGCTTCACAGGAGAGTTTTACCAAACATTCAAGGAAGAACTAAAACCTATCCTCCTCAGACTTTTCCAAAAAATTCAAGAGGAAGGAACACTTCCAAACTCCTTCTATGAAGCCAGCATCACCCTAATACCAAAACCAGATAAAGACAACTCAATGAAAGAGAATTACAGGCCAATATCCCTCATGAACATAGATGCCAAAATCCTCAACAAAATCCTAGCAAATCGGCTCCAGCAGAGCATCACAAAGATCATACACCATGACCAAGTAGGATTTATTCCAGGAATGCAAGGATGGTACAATATCCGCAAATCAATAAACGTGATACATCACATAAACAAATTGAAAGATAAAAATCATATAGTCATATCAATTGATGCAGAAAAAGCATTCGATAAAATCCAACACCCTTTTCTGATAAAAACTCTTAACAAGGTGGGAGTACAAGGATCATACCTCAACATAATAAAAGCTATATATGATAAACCCACAGCCAACATTATACTCAATGGGCAAAAACTAAAACCATTCCCTCTAAGAACAGGAACAAGACAGGGACGCCCACTTTCGCCACTCCTGTTTGACATAGTACTGGAAGTACTAGCCATTGCAATTAGACAAGAGGACGAAATAAAAGGCATCCAAATTGGAAAAGAAGAAGTAAAGTTATCCTTATTTGCAGATGACATGATATTGTACATAAAGAACCCAAAAGACTCCATTAAGAAACTAATTGACTTAATAAATGAATTTGGCAATGTAGCAGGATACAAAATTAACGCCAAGAAATCCATGGCATTTCTATACACCAACAGTGAAACTACAGAAACAGAGACTAAAAAAGCAATTCCATTTACCATCGCACCAAAAAAATTAAGATACCTAGGAATAAATTTAACTAAGGAAGTAAAGGATCTATATGCAGAAAATTACACAACATTGAAAAAAGAGATAGAGGATGATGTAAGGAGATGGAAGAACATACCATGTTCATGGATTGGTAGAATCAACATCATCAAAATGTCCATACTTCCTAAAGCAATCTATAGGTTCAATGCACTCCCCATTAAAATACCAAGGGCATATTTCACTGACCTAGAAAGAACTCTCCAACAGTTCATTTGGAACAATAAAAGACCCCGAATAGCCACAGCAATCCTGAGAAAGAAGGGTAAAGTAGGAGGGATCTCAATACCGGACTTCAAACTGTATTACAAAGCCACTGTTCTCAAAACAGCCTGGTACTGGCACAAGAACAGACATATAGATCAATGGAATAGAATCGAGAACCCAGATATCAACCCAAATCAATATGCTCAATTAATATTTGACAAAGGAGGAAAGAATATACAATGGAGTCAAGACAGTTTCTTCAATAAATGGTGTTGGGAAAATTGGGTAGACACATGCAAAAGAATGAAACTAGATCACCAACTTACACCATACACAAAAATAAACTCAAAATGGATACAGGACTTAAACATCAGACGGGAAACCATAAAAATACTAGAAGCATCCTCAGGCAGCAAAATCTCAGACGTATGCCAAAAGAACTTCTTCACTGATACTGCCCCTAGGGCAATGGAAGCTAAAGAGAAAATAAACAATGGGACTACATCAAAATAAAAAGCTTTTTTACAGCAAAAGAAACCATCAACAAAACAACAAGAAAGCCCACGGTGTGGGAGAACATATTTGCAAATAACACCACTGATAAAGGTTTAATCTCTAACATCTACAGACAGCTGATACAACTAAATAAAAGGAAGATGAATGATCCAATTAAGAAATGGGCAAGGGACCTAAATAGAATATTTTCAAAAGAAGACAGAAGGAAGGCCAAAAGGCACATGAAAACATGCTCAAAGTCACTAATTATACGAGAGATGCAAATCAAAACAACAATGCGGTACCATCTCACACCTGTCAGAATGGCCAACATCAACAAATCGACAAACGACAAGTGTTGGCGAGGTTGCGGAGAAAAAGGAACCCTCGTGCACTGCTGGTGGGAATGCAGACTGGTGCAACCACTGTGGAGAACAGTGTGGAGTTTCCTCAAAAAACTGAAAATGGAACTCCCATTTGACCCAGTAATCCCACTCCTAGGAATATATCCCAAGAAACTAGAAACACCAATCAGAAAGGATATATGCACCCCTATGTTCATAGCAGCACAATCTACAATAGCCAGAATTTGGAAACAGCCTAGGTGCCCGTCAGCAGATGATTGGATCCAAAAACTATGGTACATCTACACAATGGAATACTATGCTGCCATAAAGAAGAAGGAATTCTCATCATTTGCAGCAACCTGGATGGAATTGGAGAACACCATGCTGAGTGAAATAAGCCAATCAATGAAAGAGAAACACCACATGACCTCACTCATTTGTGGATAATAAAGAGCATTATAAACTGATGAACCAAAAGATAGATATAGAGACAGTAAAGCAACAAGCAGATTGTCAAATTACAGCGGGGAGGGGAGGAGGATCTGGGGGAGATAATAGATCAACCGAAGGACTTGTATACATGCATATAAGTACAACCAATGGACATAAAACTATGGGGAGGGAGGGGATATGGGGGAGGGAGGGAGGGGGGCAAAAAAAATATCATTAAAATATGTAAAAATAAATAAATTAAAAATAAATAAATAAATAAATGTAACTATCAAAAAAAAAAAGATTTACCGATTTGTTGTACAATATTACAGTTAACAACATTATATTTTGCACTTAAAATTTTAAGAGGGTGTATCTCATATTATGTGTGTTATAATTAAAAATAAATGGAATCTACAGAAGGGAGTGTATGTAAGCAGGTGGTTGGATGAGGCCTATGAAAACTCAGAAAAATCAGGTTAATGGGATCAACACCACTTATTTGGGCCCAATGCATATAATTTGGAAATAGAACTGCCCTCCTGATAGCAAGCTGGGGAAATTTTCATTTAGCTATGTTTCTGGACAATATTTTGAAGAAAGATAATGTCCTGTGTGGTATCAATGGCGGGAAGAGACAAAATGGAAGCAGGACTGGCACTTTTTTTTTTTTTTTTTTTTTTTTTTTTTTTTTTTTTTTTTTTTTTTTTTTTTGTCTCTATGCCTTGGAGTGGAGTAAGACAGCTACCAGGAAGTATGAGAAAATAGTTACCTTTAACCAGGTGAGGCCTGACTGTGGAAGGCAGAACAATATATGAAGGGATTAGGAACATGATACAAAGTGATTTATTCTCACTCAGATATCATAGAATATCTCTAGAAAAGGAACACACATAATAAAGCTTGTAATACACCACTAAACCAAAAGTTGCCCATATTAACTGCTTTTTGATTTCAGCTGCCACCACAAAGAACCAAAGCCTTCACATTTTTATCTATTTTGTGCTTCCCTAACTTCAACTTTTTCTTATGACAAATAGAACTCATGCCACTCAGTTTAAATGTAAAATCTCTGTCAGTGAGAAAAGATCAATAGTATATATTTTGAGCACACTTGTTAAAATGACTATCATAGTATGTGACACATGACAGGTGATAACTATGTTGGGTTTTTTTTTACTTCATTGTTTCAATTTTCTACAATAAATAGAAACTGAAACTCATGTCTCACTTTAGATATTGGCCAGCTCTGCTGTCTGAGACACAGATATTGTGATTATTAGAACTTTTCTGACTGGGATCTAGCCCCAATCCTGTCACTGTACTCCCATTGGACACACTTTTCCATTTTCTCTAGTGCACTTACCCTCAATTGTCCTTCAACAAATTCTGGCCCTAAGAAAGATTATCCCCATTTATGCCAATTTCCAAAGTGGCTTCTCTTCTAGACCTGTAGTCCTAACTAGCTCTACCTAACTCTAGCTTCTCATTTGCTAAGGGTAGCTTCTGCCCTAATCATACTACTTAATTGTACTTAAGCTGTCTCTAAATCATTCCTAATCAATTTTAATTAAACAACTTCAGGTCCAAGATGGCAGTCAAGTAAATGGAAGCTACATTCACTTTCTTCCAGGACCAAACTGAAATTACAACTAAATTATAGAACAATCATCCAGAGTAACCAACTGAATACTATATAGTTGAGGAGAAGCCTTATACTAAGGATTTATAGAACAAGCAACATCAAGACTGGTAAGAAGGGCATCAATTCTAAAAGGTCTGGCCCTCTTCCATGGGTGGTGCCTATGGTTCTAGATGGATATCTCATTTTTGCAGGGAGTTTCCCTCTGAGAAGCATGGGGTCTAAACTCCAGACTGGGCACTGAATCCCAGAGCACCAGAGCCAGGAATAGACACCCATGTAATATTCGGTGTGGAAAGCATTGGAGTTTCTATTCATCAGGGAAAGATGGAAGTCCACTAAAGACATGGCACCATCTGAAAGGGCCAATACATACAATTTTGTTCATGGCCACTTACACTAGGCCCTGGCAGAGGAAGAGCAGAGTGGACAAGAATCACATGAGAAGTATCTGGGGTTTGTAGCTCTGAGGAGAGATCTAAAAAGACAGATGTCAGGATCTGTATTGAATAATTCTCCCATTACACAGATGCCACATTTCCTGGACAGAGCACTGCCCTCTATGTGGCATCAGTCTAGAAGAAAACAGTAGCCCTACACGCTGAACTCCCTCTCACCCCACCATGCGGAACGTATACCTTCCTAAGAGGTAGAGCAAAAGGATTTTTCAGTGACTGAACCTAACAGGCAGATTGTATGCAGAGGGGGAATATCTGGGTGCCTTGAAACTTTTGTTGATTTGCTCCCTGGAGTTCAGTGCTGATAACAGTGTAACTTGGTGTGCAGCTTGGTCCTTCTCTCATGTATACCCAGACCTAGCATAAGCAGTCACAAATTGTAGATCACTTATAACTAGAAATGGGTTGCCAACGGCCAGTCACTGGGAACATCTTACATTGTCCTGCACCAAAGTCCGTCTTAAGAAGCCAAGAACCAACACTAACAGTGTCTAGATTTAGAAAAAGAACAGAGCAGGAACAAACAAGATTCACAAGTAACATATCCAAAGGGAGATATCACTAGGCACCAAAGTCTGTTAAGGCAAATTATGCTTCATATAGTCATTGTCTGTACAGCAGATCACACACTGTGGTCAGTAATGGGCCTCACAGTCAGCCAGCCTGAGGGTAGATCCCATGCATTAAAAGGTCAAAAACAATGAAGACTCAATATAACTCTCACAAGGGATGTTCCTGGAGCACCCAGACCTAGACATGAAGGATACTGCACAACTGGACCACACAGGACACATACTATATAAGACCACCACACGAAGACTGAGAGTCATAGAAGATCTATCTCTAATATATAAAAACATACAAAAAGCAGCCAAAATGGAAAGACAAAGAAACAGGATCCAAAATGAAAGAACATAAAATATCTCCAGAAAAAGACCTAAGTAAAATGGAGGCAAACAATATATCAGATACAGTGTTCAAAGTAATGATTATCAGAATGCTAAATAGTATGAAATAGGACATATAAACCATAAAAAAAACCCAGTCAGAAATGAAGAATATACTGGAAGGAATAAACAGCAGGTTGGATTAAGCAGAGGATTGAACCAACTATTTGGAGCACAAAGTAGAAAAAACAACAACACCCAATCAGCAGCAAAAAGGGGGAATTTTTTTTTTTAATGAGGATAGTGATCTTTGGGATAACATAGAGTGCAAGAACATCCACATCATGTAAGTACTGGAAGGAGAAGGGAATACAATGGATTGAGAATTTATTTGAAGAAATAATGACCAAAAAAGGAAAAAGATATTCAAGTCCCATAATTGTAGAATCTCAAACAAGATGGGACCAAATAAATCATACCAAGACATATCACATTTGAAATGGCAAAAGTTAAAGAAGAATCTTAAAAGCCACAAGAGAGAGATATTAGTCACTTATACAAAAGCTCCCATGCCACTGACAGATGATTTTTCATTAAAAAAAATAAAAATGCCAGAGAGATTGGCATTAAATATTCAAAGTTATAAAAATCAAAGACATAGAAACAGAATTATCATCCACAGAAAGATTATTTTTGAAAAATTAAGCAGAAATAAAAAGCTTGTGATTCCTTGGTTGAGTGTTGGCCATGAACCAGATCACAGTTCTATTCCTGGTGGGGGCACATGCCCGGGTTATGTCCTTGATCTCCAGTAGGGGGCGTGCAGGGAGCAGCTAATCAAGAAGTCTCTCTTATCATTGATGTTTCTATCTCTCTCAGACTCTCACTTTCTCTCCTTAAAGTCAATTATTTTAATTTTAAAAAAGAAAGCAAAATATTAAATAAAAAGGATTTTCCAGACCAAAATCCTATCTAATAAAAGAGTAATATGCAAATTGACCATCACTCCAAGACACATGATGGCCACTCCCATTGGTCAAAGATGACTGCCTCCATGTGGACACAAGATGGCTTCCACAAGATGGCCTACAGGGGAGGGCAGTTGTGGGCAGTTAGGGGTGACCAGGCCAGCAGAGGAGGGCAGTTGGGGAAGACTAAGCCAGCAAAGGAGGGCTCTTGGGAGGGACACAGGCCTGCAAGGAAGGGCATTTGGGGGGGGGGGGCAGGCCAGCAAGGGAGAGCAGTTGGGAGGGCCAGGACAGCAGGGGAGGGCCATTGGGGGATACCAGGCCTGCAGGGGAGGGCAGTTTGGGGCGCCAGGCCTGCAGTGGAGGGCAGTTGTGGAGAAACAAGGCCTGCAGGGGAGGACAGTTTGGGGGGACCAGGTCTGCAGAGGAGGGTAGTTGGGAAGGCCAGGCATACAGGGGAAGGCAGTTATGGGTGATTAAACCAGCAGAGATGGCAGTTAGGGGAACCAGAATAGCAGGGGATGGCAGTTGCAGGAGACCAGGATAGCAGGGAAGGGCAGTTGGGAGGAACCAGGCCTGTAGGGGAGGACAGTTAGGGGTGATCAGGCCGGCTAGGGAGCAGTTAGGCGTTGATCAGCCTGGCAGGGGAGTGGTTAGGGGTGATCAGGCTGGCAGGCAGAAGCGGTTAAGGGCAATCAGGCAGAGGCAGATGAGTGGTTAAGAGCCAGCAGTCCTGGATTGTGAGAGGGATGTCAGACCGCCTGTTTAGACCTGATCCCCTAATTGGTGAGGGTGCAGGCTGGGCTGAGGGACACCCCCCTCCATTCACGAATTTCATGCACTGGGCCTCTAGTAAGTAAGTAAATAAATGAATAAATAAATAAATAAATAAATAAATAAATAAATAAATGGTATTTGTTACCACCAAAGCAGTGTTATAAGAAATGTCAAAAAGGAAGAAGTAAAAGGAGAAAGAGAAGAAGGAGGAGGAGGAGGAGGAGAAAAAAACAGGAACATAGTTAAAAGAATAAAATGACTACAAGCCTATAAAAAAGAATCTTAAAGAATATTTAAATGAGCTTTTAAATGAGTACATTTAAATGAGCTTTTAAAAGAACAATAAACAAAGCTTTAAACGAATAGTAGTAAAGAAATAATAAAGATCAGAGCAGAAATGAACAAAATAGAGTCTAAAAATACTATACAATAGATCAATGAAACCAAGAACTGGTTCTTTGTAAAGGTAAACAAGATTGACAAACCATTAACTGTACTCATCAAAAAAAGAGGAAGAGGGCCTAATAAAACCATAAATGAAAGAGAAGTGATAACTGATACCAAAAAAATATTAATTACTATAAGAAAATATTATGAACAATTATATGCCAACAAATGACAATCTGGACAAAATAAATAAGTTCCTAGAAGTACACACTCTTCCAAAACTGAATTAAGAAGAATCAGAGTATCTGAGTAGATAGATTACAATTAGTGAAAACAAAGCAGTAAACAAAAGAATTCCCAACAAACCAAAAGCCTGGATGGCTTCACAGGTAAATTTTACCAAGCATTCCAAAGGATACTAATAACTATCTTCCTCAAGAGATCACAAAAAGTTCAAGAGAAAATATTTCCAAGCTCATTTTAGGAGACTATCATTATCCTAATTCTAAAACCAGGTAAAGACAACACACAAAAAAGAAAATTATAGACAAAAATCCCTTATGAACATAAATGCTAAAATCCTCAAAATATTAGCAAATTTGATCCAGTAATATATTGAAAAGATCATACAACGTGATTATGTGGGATTTATTTGGGGGATACAAAGCTTATACAATATTCACAAATCAACAAATGTGATACAATACAAATGAAAAGAAAGATAAAAATCACATGATCATATCAATAGATGCAGAAAAAAAGCATTTGACAAAATCCAGAAAACTTTTTTGATAAAAATTCTCAAAAGAAGTGTGAATCCAGGGACCATATCTCAACATAATAAAGGCCATATATATCAAACCTACAGCTGACATCATACTCAATGGGAAAAACTAAAAACATTGCCCTTAAGGACAGGAACACTATAGGTATGCTCACTTTCACCACTCTTATTCAACATAATACTAGAAGTCCTAACCATAGAAAGACAGGAAAAAATTAATAAATAAAAGGTTTCCAACTTGGAACGGTGGAAGTAAAACTGTCATTATTTTGCAGATTTCATGATGTTGTAAATAGAAAACCCTAAGCACTCTACTAAAAAAATTTATTGGATTTAGTAAATGAATTCAGCAATGTTGAAGAATAAAAAGTTAACACTCAGAAATTGATGGGATTTTATACTCCAATAATGAATTCTCAAAAAGAGAAAAAAACAAAAAACAAAACAAAACAAAACAAAAAAAACAATCCCATTTACCATTGCAACAACAACAACAAAATTAAGATACTTAGGAATAAACTTAACTAAGAAGGAAAAAGACTTGTACTGTAAAAACTACAGGACATTGAAAAAAGAGATACAGGAAGATATAAACAAGTGGGAGAATATGCCATGTTCATGGATTGGTAGAATTAATATAATTAAAAACCATACTACCCAAAGCAATCTATAGATTCAATCCAATTCCTATTCAAATAGGCTAAGCAAAATAAGACAGTTAGAGAAAGACAAATATCACATATTAGTTATATGTGGAATCTGATGAACAAATAGATTCAGAGGCATAGATACATGGGACAGACTGACAGATCTCAGATGGGAGGAGAAGTTAAGAGATTAACCAAAGAACTTATAGACATGTATCCATAACCTATATGGTCACAGACAATAATGTGAGGAAAGCCTGAGGTGGGGCATGGGCTGGCTAAGAGGGAGCTAAAAGGGGGAAATTCAGGACATCTGTAATATTGTCAACAATAATAATAAAAAAAAAACCTGTGGTACATTTACACAATGTATACTGCTAGCTGTAAAAAGAAAATCTTATATTTTATGATAGCATACATGGAGATTATTATGCTAAGTGAAATAAGCCAGTTATAGAAAGGTAAATAACATATTATCTCACTTATAAGTGGACCCTAATAAACAAAAATAAATCAATGCACAAAATAGAAACAGAGGCATGGATAAATGGAACAGACTGACAGCTGTTGGAGGGGAGGGGAGTTGGGGCTCTGGACGAAAGTCTTTGAAGGATTCAAGAAAAAACACATATATACAGGGTGTCACAAAAAATGTATACACACTGTAACAGATGATAGCTCAATTTTGAAACTAAATGTATTTTTATAAACACTGTCTTTATAATTATTCAATGTGTGTGTATACAATTTTTTGGGGCGACAACCTCCATTTAACACATACCCACAGAGAGTAGTGATAGCCAGAGAGAGGGAAAGGGGGTTGGGGGTAGGTAGGTGCATGATGCAGTGTGTAGATTATATTTTGGTGTTGTATACATGAAACTGTATGTTTTTTTGAACAAATGTCAACTCAATAAATTCAATTAAAACATTTTTTAAAAATTCAGATATCTCTTCTCCATTTAAAAGCAATGATGTCACTATACTTAAAATATCAACTATTTGTCATAGCTGGCAAGGCCCTACAAGATATGATCAATGCTTATTCATTGTATTCTTTCTATTATGATACATTTCTGTTTATCACATATGAGGCACACAGGCCTTCCTAATAATCCTGGAATCTTTTCTGCTCACTTCTGTCTTATGTCCTTTGTGCTTTCTGTTCACTCTACCTAGAATACCTAGCATGCTTCCTCACTTGATTCAGGCCTACCCTATCATCCTATTAGAAATAACACATAATTTTTGTCACTCTTTTCCACCTTTATTATGTACAGACCTAAACAATATTATAAAATTTGTATTTTGATCTATTTAATTATTTATTGTGGCTCTCTGACTAAGATATAAACTTCATGAGGGCATGATATAACAGTGGTAAGGTTATCTATTCTGGCACTAGAAATTTAAAATTTGAAATCTGACTTCATGGCTCCATTACTGAGAAAGTTAATTAGCCATTCTGTTTTTGTTTTTTTCAGATTACTCATCTGAAAAATGGGATGAGGATGATAGATATCTCATAACTAGTGGCCCTGTGCACAGAATCCATGCATGGGGCGGGGAGTGGTGTCCCTCAGCCTGGCCTCCACCCTCTTTAATCTGGGTCCCCTCGGGGGATAACTGGCAATTGGACATCCCTCCTGCAATCCAGAACTGCTGGCTCCTAACTGCTTGCCTGCCTGCCTGATTATCCCTAACTGCTATTACCTGCCAGCTTGATTGTCCCTAACTGCTCCCCTGCTGGCTTGATTGCCCCTCACCACCTCTGTCTCGGGCCTCCACCCAGGACTCAGGATTCTCTCTTCCAGCCAACCACAGGCACCTAGGATCCAGGCCTCCCTCCCTCCGATTATCCATAGGCACCCAGGTGGGCTGCAGCCACATGGGATAGTGAACAGGTGTCTTTGCTTGGGCTGCAGCCTCAAGTGCTGGTACCACAGGGAGGGCAGCTTCTCCATCTCCCTGGCTGCAGGCACTGGGGCTCAGTTTCTCAGTCTCCCCCATAATGTGGGGCAGATGGGTGTGAGGCTTCTACAGCTGGCTGAGATCTGGGACCATGGGGCAGGCTGCTTCTTTGTCTCCCAGGCTGCAGCCAGTCTCAGGCTCTGGGGCCCAGTTTCTCTGTCTCTCCTAGGACATGAGGCAGAAAGACATGGGTCGGATGGCTTCTGCAGCCTGTGATCATGGGGCAGGCAGCTTATTTGTCTCCCTGGCTGTAACCAGCCTCAGGCACTGGTGCCCAACTTCTTCGACTCCCATAGGCCCAGAGTAGCTGGGGGCAGGGCCATCGCCATTTTTGTCATGTTAATTTGCATACTCACTCCGGATTGGCTGCTGGGCATAGTGGAGGTACAGTCAATTTGCATCTTTCTCTTTTATTAGTGTGGATATTGTAAAAACAAAAGAAATGAAATGATTCCTTGCAAAACAGCCAAAAGACTGTCTGAAACATATTAAGTGTTGTATAAGTTTTAGTTATTACTATTCCCTTCTCTATCTCAGCATTTGGATTATATCTTGGAACATATCAGATATTTAATAAATATTTGAAGGATGGTGATATATCTACATTGTGTACCTGATTTTCAGATTATCTATTAGACAGAGTTAAGTGTTTGAAGAACACAGAAAATTTTATGATACTGACTTTAATTTTCTAGAATGACAGAACAATGGGAAATTATAGGAATGATGAGGACTGACTAAAATGAGAAGAGAGACACAAATATAAATACAAAAGAAATGGAAGAGGGATAGGTAAAGAGTTTAAGTAGTGATATACACAGATAGTGGTGGAATATTGTCAGAAGAACCCACTCACCTGTTGAATATGCAACCTCCCTTCTATTATTCTCAGTAGACAGAATACCAAAGAAAATGAAGATTTGGATAATTAGCAAACAGATTAGAAAAGCCCTAATTCTCTCTCCCCCCCCAAGGGTCTGAGATTCAGTGAATGCCAACCAGTGAGCCAGTTCTTCTAGTGAAAGTTAAGTCTCTTGCCTGAATTGTGTTTATCATAATTATATGTATAAGAAATAGGTTAGATGGGATGAAAAACTTCTTAATCGTGAATAATGTATTCAGTCCTTTGGAAGTAGAGGGATAGCTTCCATTACCTTTCCTTCACTCTGGAATCTTAAATCAGAGTCTGGTTAGTGGCTATTACCATTTGTTAAGGAAGTAATGAAAAATATAAACATGATTTAGAAAGGCCACTTTCTAGCTGAGATCTAAGAGCTATTCTTTCTCATCATCTCTGGAGCCTACAAGATGTATTTTTCTTCCTTCTTCTCTTGGAAGTATTATGATGTTAGTCTTTTTTCACTGGACATTTATTATTCCAAGGCTTTTCTCAATGCCTCACAATATCTTAATTATACATTCACAGTGCTGGCACTGGTCCTTACGGTAATTTTCTATAAATTAGGAATGGGCACTGCTTTAATTTAGGCCTATCCCAGGGCACATTGACCCAATTCACCTTCTCAGCGAGACACCATTATGTAGTGAACAATCTGCACAATTGTATGAATCAGCCTGGTAGATTCAGGCATACTAATTGACATATTTGGAAATGTATTTTTCTGGTAGAAGCATTTGGAAGAGAACAATGTGGTTTTGCCATCTGTCAAAAGAGTTTAGGCAATTTCCTGGAAGTCCTTTATGTTCTCTATAATCCTATCTAATAAGGAGGGAATATGCTAATTGACTGCCATGCCCTCAAAGAAAGTGATGCCCAGAGCCACAAGATGGTGCACCCAGTTCCCTCAGCCCTATAAGGGTTGTAGGCACGTGGCATGACCTGGCCCACCCTCAGGCAGGTTCAGCCACTCTGCGCACCTCACCTGCCTCCAGAGTCCCTCA